>NC_088391.1:2177000-2488000 GCF_037993035.2 Macaca fascicularis | reverse complement strand
AAATAAAAGGCACAAAAAGCAACTTAAAAGGCACAAAAAGCAACAGAAGTGATTTATGATCCATTTGGTGTCTAGCGTGCTCATCACTCTGCCCTCTGGTCCCAGACTGTCTTTGATCTTCCTCACGGCTCATCCCATCTGCTGCCTGGAGGAGCTGGAAGGACCAAGGGTCAGAGTAATGTTATTTCTTCTCTTGTTAAACCTCACACTCTCCTCTCTCTGCTGTCCTGCTTCCTTACTACTTGTATTAGGGCTGAAGTCAATGACCTGCATGTATAGTCTATGTATATATATTTGAGGGAACTGTCATGGGTTGAACTGTGTCCTCCAAAAACATATGCTCAAGTTATAACCCCTGGTACCAGTGATGTCATCCAGTTTGCTGATGCAATCAAGCCAAGATGAGGTCCTACTGGATTAGAATGGACCTTAATCCAGCGATTGGCATTTTTTTCTTTTTAATCTTTTTTTGAATCTTTTTCTTTTTTTAATTTCAACTTACGTGTTAGATACAGGAGGCCATGTGCAGGTTTTTTACATGCGTATGTTGCACCCACATAGTGATGATAGTACCCGATAGGTAGTTTTTCAACCCACGCCTCCCTCCCTCCCTTCTGGTGGTCTACAGTGTCTGTCGTTCCCATGTTTATGTCCATTTGTGCTAAATGTTTAGCTCCCACTTATAAGTGAGAACATGTGGTATTTGGTTTTCTGTTCCTGTGTTGATTCACTTACAATTATAGCCTCCAGCTTCATTCAGCGACGGGTATCTTTTTAAGAGAAAGGAGAAGGAGACTGGGCACAGACACACAAAGAAAGCAGCCCTGTGGTGAGGGAGGCAGGGACTGGAGCGATGCAGCTGCAGGCCAGGTGAGAGTCAAGGAGGGCCAGTAATCTGCAGAGCTGGGAAGAGGCAGGGAGGTAAGCGTCCCTCGAGCCCTTAGAGAGCCCTGCTGGCACTTTGACTTCAGACTTCTAGCCTCCAGCACTGTGAGACAATGCATATCTGTCACTTTAAGCCCCCCGGGGTGCAGTGATTTGTATGGCAACTCCAGGAAACTGATACAGGGACTTAAGGATGTTGAGTAATCAAAAGAGATCTTAGACCAGAGCATAAAGCTATAAAAGTTTCTCAGCTCCTGAGATAGATGTTAATCCATTTGGCCCAGATCTCTAAACAATGTGGTTTGCTCTACTTAGAACATATTTTGTAATATTAAGTTCTGGCTTTGCA
The DNA here is from genome assembly GCF_037993035.2 of Macaca fascicularis. Taxonomy (NCBI): domain Eukaryota; kingdom Metazoa; phylum Chordata; class Mammalia; order Primates; family Cercopithecidae; genus Macaca; species Macaca fascicularis. The sequence goes on along the minus strand of NC_088391.1, from coordinate 2,486,766 downwards.
ATTTCATTTTATTAATGTTTAAAATCTCAACCAGAACAATGAAGCTGTCACCAAAGAAGAGAAGAAAATAGAAGAGTCAGCAAATGTCTGGTATCTAGTAGGTGTTTAATAAAAATACTTGTTGAATGAATGAATGGAAACAATTATCAGAAAATGTCATAAGACATAAAAGCAGAACCTCTGATCCTGATTCCTGAGCACCAGACTAAGATTTCACAGGCTGAGCTGAGTAACTAAAGAGCTGCTGTCTACCACAGGCAGAGCCACAAAATCTAAGAGTAGAGCACCCACCATAAAAGGTATATAAAGTAGACTAGACTACAGCACCGCAGAAAGCACTATATGCTCAGGTGGATAGAATGTTTTCCTGAGAGGCTGGATTCTAGGACGAATTGGTGGGGTAATGTGGTGTGTACCCACTGCTCATAGAAAATATGAGTCAAAATGTGAACAAGTAATGTTTCATCTTTCTTTGTTTTTCCCCCGTACTTTACCTTTTCATCATTTGTGTGTTGCCTTTCTTTCGAGACAGAGTGTCCCTCTGTTGTCCAGATTGGAGAAGAGTGGCGTGATCTCCAGCCTCAGCCTCCCAAGTAGCTGGGATTACAGGTGTGCACCACCAAGCCCAGATAATTTTTTTGTATTTTTAGTAGAGATGGGGTTTCACCATGTTGCCCAGGCTGGTCTTGAACTCCACCCGCTTTGGCCTCCCAAAGTGCTGGGATTACAGGTGTGAGCCACCGCACCCAGCCATAAGTTGCCTTTCAATAGATAGAAGATGTATTATTGTCAGAGGCTCTGAGGTACTGAGCCATTCATTATCCCTGGCTGACTATGAGAACCTCTCCCTCCCCTGTACACAAATACCCTTACTGCCCAGTCTAAACCTGCCCATTCCATTAGCTTCCTACTCCAGTTTACATGCTGTCATGAGAGCAACCACTGCCTAGTTAAACATTCTTCAGAACTTCCAGCCACCACTCAAATCAAGCTTTCATTCTTTCTATCTCCCTGAGTAGCAGCGCTGTCCAGTAGAACTTTCTGTGGTGATAGAAATGTTCTGCATCATACTTACCTGGCAGGGGAGATACCATGATCACAAGAAATGTTCTGCATCTGTGCCGTCCAGTGCAGTAGGCACTGGCCACATGTGGTCATTGATCACTTAAAATGTAGCTAGTGAGACTATTGAACTTGATTTAAGCTTTCTATTTAATTTTAATGAATTAGAATTTTAAAAGCCACAAGTGGCTAGTGCCTACTATACTGGACAGTGCAGCTCTTAACTATTTTTGAGAAAACCCCAGTCTTTTTCATTGCTTCCTTACCCTCAGACTCTGGTCTAACCAGAGACAGTTCACAGCCATTCATCTACAGACACTCTGTCCATTGGCCTTGAAATCTGCAGAATCTCCCAGGCATCAAAGAGATTGCCTGCCTCTATGCTGCCTCTGAAGTGGCAAATACTTGGGGAATTAGTGAAGTTGCAAAGAAACCCACAACCCAGTCGTTTGGATAATCCATTGCTGAAAGGAATTTTATCACAAGAATGAATTAACCAGGCTCCACCTGGAATTTTCATCTGATATTTCCAGTGATCTATGATCACGTCAGTCAGGTGGCATTTATTAACAGGGGTTTCTACACACCCTGTAAAAAGTGAAAAAGGTATTGACTGGGAGGGGCTTCCATCTAATTGGGAAAAAAACCATCATTCACAAAGAAATAATTTACATGTAAGAATCAGATGTTTAGGATATATTTATGTGTCATCTTACTTTTGCTTACTTGTTTTGTCGCCTACTGTATATGTCACCTGCCTAAGGTGAAAACCACACCTTTCCTAGAGCACATAGACTTTTCCATTTCCTCCATTCTCAGTGTAAACTTTTGCTACTTGAAGTGGTCCTCAGACCAGCAGCATCAGAAACTCTTCAGAGCTTCTTAGAAATGCCAGCTCTACTTTATTCCTACAGAACCTGAAATTACATTTGAACACGGTGCCCAAGTTATTTTGCTTGCACGTTACAGTATTGAAAAGCACTAATCTAGTCAGAATTTTCCACACTGATTCCAGTAAATATCTGTGCTTATTAGAAAGAGAGTAATAGGCTGGTCTTCAGCTGTACTGTATTTTATGGAAAGTTTTAGTCATTTGTAAAAAGCTCATCAGCTAATTAGTTGTAACTTGAATTTGAAAAGTAGTATGTTGTTGTGGGAAGGGTGCTAAATTGATACGAGGAAACCTGAATTTTCTGTTTTTGACTCTATTTTTGTTCAGTTTCAGTTATTTTGGTTTTAAGTACTATTCATTTAAATCTATAAAATGAGGTTTTTCTACTAGTTGCTCCCAAACTGGGCTTCGCAGCTCTTTAGAATTTTTTTTTTTTTTTTTTTTTTTTTTTTTTTTTTTTTTTTTTTTGAGACGGAGTCTCGCTCTGTCGCCCAAGCTGGAGTGCAGTGGTGTGATCCTGGCTCACTGAAAGCTCCGCCTCCTGGGTTCACGCCATTCTCCTGCCTCAGCCTCCCGAGTAGCTGGGACTACAGGTGCCCGCCACCGCGCCCGGCTCATTTTTTTGCATTTTTAGTAGAGACGGGGTTTCACCGTGGTCTCGATCTCCTGACCTTGTGATCCGCCCGCCTCGGCCTCCCAAAGTGCTGGGATTACAGGCGTGAGCCACCGCGCCCGGCCATGCTCTTTAGAATTTTACAAAACAGAAATGATAAGACCTCAAACAACTTTTTGTATATAAAAAAAGCCTGACATTGGAATTCTGCCTTTAAGCATGATAAGGTTACCCAGAATTTGCACTTTAGCTACCACATCTTCCTTGCTGCCCCAGATTAAAGTCAAGATTTAAGCTGTCTCAGACATGTGAGAAGTTCTCTCATTTTTAAAGACTTCCAGAATTCACATGGAACTGATATTTAACAGTCTTGAGTGTAAATGAACCTAAACCCCTCAATCTTTAAGCTGTCTTTTCAGCCTGTGTCCCTGCAGTCAGCGGAAGTTAGGGACGGCAAGTCACCCTTTTCTGAAAAGAGCCTTTTATATAGACCTTACCAGGGATTAGCTGTCAGCTCCGGGCCAGACCCTCCAGGAACGGTACACAGGCTCGTTGTTGGGGGATGTCATGAAAGGAGGAAGTAAAATATGACAAAGGACAAAAGTATTCGCTGCACAGTATTGCCTAGGGTCAAAGGCCTTTCCAGTCAAATACAAACAAAAAAGACGGACACGTTTTTTTTCCTTTGCTCACACTTTTGTTTGGCTTATTTCTTTCTTGGCCTTTACTTTCAACGTGAAGCCTTTTTTTCTTTTCTTTTCTTTTTTTTTTTCTTTTTTTCCGTTTGGTTTCAGTGACTCCATACAGTCACTCTTTTGTAAAATCGAAAGCAGATCTATCCCCGACAGGGATTCCTGAAAATTTTCCAGTCCCTGAATGTTCTAGGGACATAGTAAAGGTTGTATTTAGATGCCACACTACATTTCAGAGAAAACGTGATTTTCCTTTAAGGGTTTGCTTCCACATCTCCCACCTACACCAAATACACTTTCAAGTTAATAAAAGCTCTTCCTGCTGAGGCAGCAAATCAGGCTATAATTAAAAGGGAAGAAACATTTTACACATGAAAGTGTGTGGTTTGGTTTAAGCATAAATATGAAAAAAAGGCATGAAAGCTGATAACAAGATATAATTTGTATTCATTGTTTTTATTTATTGAACAAACTGTTAGAAGAAAACTTGTTTTAACTATTAACTTACTATATTCTAATACATCTTTAATGTTTCACATAGCTACTGCATTGGAGCTTGTAAAAATAACTTCAAATTCCAGTGTCAAGTGGAGCATAAGGTTTGGTTTCATTTTCAAAACTGCTTTGCTGAGAAATATATCCTAAAAAGCAATTCTCATTTTACTTCCTTACAGCTCCAACAGCTGCAGGACGAATTATAAAATGTATTTAACCCAATCTGAAAGTTAGAATTTTGATCTCTGAAGAAAGTAGTTTTGAAAGTCTCGCACATGCCAGAAAAAGGATTTAGAACTTTGATAAGGCTTCAGAAAGTAAGAAGCACTGTGAAATTTTGACAAAGAGCTACCTTCTTTTTTTTCCTTTTTTTTTTTTTCCCAAGAATGCTTCAGATCTATACTATACGATTTAATACTGTATTATACATGGATGAGTAGTACTTCACTTTATTCTTGAATTTTTCATCCTTCTGGGCACATCGTATTACCACGGACAAAAAGATCTTTTAGACAAACAAATTCAAATGAGCATTTATTTGTTCTCAAATAAGCAAGTGTTACACACATACATATACATCAGCATATATATTTATGTTTTCTGAATATTCATTCAGAATGATTATGCTTTCAAACACTGTGTATCTTTCTGAAGCTGCAGACAGCTCTTTGAGGAGTGGCTGGTTAATAAGGACCCAGAGCCATGGTGATTTTTCAAAGCCTGTCCCAGGGGAACACCACAAATCTCTAGGGAAGGATGGAAATGGTTTACAACACCTTCTGTATGGACTGGTTGCCTTTAGGATGCAGAGCTGCCTTCCTATCCAATACTGGCAGCCTTAAGATAGGACTAATGCCATGTCCTTATCTGCACTTACAGTGCTGTGTCATTCATCATTGCCATCATCTTTGGAAAAAAGTCACAATACAGTGTGACAGTATGTGTTTCTCTGCAGCTATGATAATTTTGGTATCTGCACTAGGGGAAAATATACTTAGACAATCCTTATAATAAAAAATGTCCCATACGCACATATGCTATCTCACTGCTTTTCTCCTTTTACTTTATTAAAAGATTTTTAATGAAATTTGTGAGCACTATGTTCTGCCTAAATAGTATCTTAGGTTATTATGCTTCTCAATATATACATTTGAATGACAAATTAAATGTTTCTTACAAAATGATTGCAATACATTCTGAGATCCTTTGAACTGAAATATAGAAAATATGTAACAAAAGATGTGTGTACCATCTAAATACAGCTATAGATTTGTTTCTTCTCTCTAATTGTTTAGTATCATAATGTCCCCTTTCCTAAGTTCTCCTGTTCCATTAATCTCATCTAATTCCTTTTTAAATTTAACACTTTAAATCAACACATATACCAATATCTTTATTAATCAATCATCCAATAAATACTTCTTAAAAATTATGAGGAGAGCTACAAAAATCTAGAAAACATGTTGCAAACTATCAAGCAGATAATAGCCTAACTGAAAAATATGACAATCCAAAAATTATTGGCCGGGCGCGGTGGCTCACGCCTATAATCCCAGAACTTTGGGAGGCCGAGGCGGGTGATCACCTGAGGTCAGGAGTTCAAGACCAGCCTGGCCAACATGGTGAAACCCTGTCTCTACTAAAAATACAAAAAACTATCCCAGTGTGGTGGCAGGTACCTGTAATCCCAGCTACTCGGGAGGCTGAGGTAGGAGAATTGCTTGAACCCAGGAGGCAGAGGTTGCAGTGAGCCGAGATCCCCCCATTGTACTCCAGCCTGGGCAACAAGCACAAGACTCCATCTCAAAAAAATAAATACATAAAATAAAATGATAAAAGTTTATATATTTTAAAATATCTTTCTATCACTTTCTTTACCAAAAAACTGTTTGGGGCCGGGCGCGGTGGCTCAAGCCTGTAATCCCAGCACTTTGGGAGGCCGAGACGGGCGGATCACGAGGTCAGGAGATCGAGACCATCCTGGCTAACACGGCGAAACCCCGTCTCTACTAAAAACACAAAAAATTAGCCGGGCGAGGTGGCGGCGCCTGTGGTCCCAGCTACTCGGGAGGCTGAGGCAGGAGAATGGCGGGAACCCGGGAGGCGGAGCTTCCAGTGAGCTGAGATCCGGCCACTGCACTCCAGCCCGGGCGACAGAGCGAGACTCCGTCTCAAAAAAAAAAAAACAAAAAAAAAAAAAAAAAAAAACTGTTTGAGCCATTTGAATAAACGCCTAAAAAGGATTTGTTTGTATTTTTTAGCAAGAAATTGTGGTGTCGCAGGGAAACAAAGCTAGGAAGTCAGAACAATGCAGATCAGAAAGCCTATACAATTACTAGACATAAGCCACAGAGTCAGCACTGAGGAAAACATGATCAATTACAAGACGCAGAGTATCCAAAAGAGCAGGCTGGGTAAAAGGTGAGAGGTCTTTTATTATCACTAGAACTAAGAGAAACTTCCCTATGATTCTTGTCAGGGGATACAATATGGCTTACTGAGCTACAGCCTCAACAGTAGTCTTTTAATAATGTAATATTGAGCTTCATTTTGCTGTACAACGTTCTTCAAAGTGATGGCAATGATAGACAGTAAATAACTGAGAGTCGCATTGGAGAATTTACATAGGGAATATTAATAGATAGCCAGTCACGGTAATCCAGGCCAGCTGCTGTAACAACCAACCACAAAAACCTCAGTCTCTTAACACAAGAAAGTCAGTGAAATGTAGATTGTGTGTTTCTCTCCAGCAGCTCTCCGTCAACAAGTGACCTACCCTAGCTATCCCTGCTGGCATGCATGGCCTGTAAGACCCCTGCAGAAGACGAAGAGGCGGGGCCTGGAGAAAGGTACATTGGCTCTTAGCGACTTGGGCTCAGAATGGACACAGTCAGCTCTCCTCATTGGCCAGAGTGTGAGAATATGGCCACACCTCACTGCAAGGGAAGCTGGGAAATATATCTTCCGTGTGCCCCAGAAAAAAAATAAATAAAATGAGATTTGGTGAATGTATAACATTGCCTCTGCCACAACAGAATGCCAGGCTGAGGAGATTGGATGTCATGTAAAATGCACTAGCCTGGAGTTCTTAAAGGGAAGTGTCAGACCACATGGGATAAACGAATGGTATGAGAACAAAATATTAAAGCTTTTAATCCAACAGTAACAAATATGTATATTATATATTTTATGTATGTATATATATATTAAGAACTATAGGCTGGGCGCAGTGGCTCATGCCTGTAATCCCAGCACTTTGGGAGGCTGAGGCGGGTGCATCGCCTAAGGTCAGGAGTTTGAGACCAGCCTAGCCAACATGATGAAACCCTGTCTCTACTAAAAATACAAAAATTACCTGGGTGTGGTGGCGGTTGCCTGTAATCCCAGCTACTCTGGAGGCTGAGGCAGGAGAATCGCTTGAACCTGGGAGGCATAGGTTGCAGTGAGCCAAGATCGAGCATTGCGCTCTAGCCTGGGTGACAAGAGCGAAACTCCATCTCAAAAAAAAAAAAAAAAGAACTATATCTATATATATTATATAGGCCCTAAGTAAGAAGGCCTCATGTCATGATATGCAAGACAAAAAGAGTATAAGTTCTGTGACCTGAAGCATTCATGAGAGATGTCCTTACCTGACCGTGAGCTTTCAATAAATTGTCAGGGGTGCAGTTTCTGTGCACCCAGTTAGGTGGATTTACTGGTTATATTATCTAGTGTTAATGAAAATAAGCCTGATGAGAATGGATACCTGGATTTTTTTTTTTTCTTTTTTCCGTTTTACAGAGTGCTGATTGGTGAGTTTACAAACCTTTAGCTAGACACAGAGCACTGATTGGTGCGTTTACAATCCTTTAGCTAGACATAAAAGTTCCCCAAGTCCTCACCCAACCCAGGAGCCCAGCCAGCTTCACCTCTCACAAGGACTACGACTGGGGCTGACCCTGTTTGACCCATGGCAGGCCCGCTCCAGTGCCCAGCGCCCACTCTCGGGGTCCTGGTGCTTCCTCATGGCGCACCCCACCAGGGGATCTGGCACAGGTCCGCAGGTCGGGGAGCGGCCCAGCCCTGCCAGCCACTAGCCTGCAGGGCTCAGGCACCCCAGGGGGTCAGGGGACCTCTTGGGCCTGGCGCCCACCCTCAGAGGCCCTGGGTGGAAACAGATCACGCCTCCCGCACATTCTGTGGCTGTCTCCTGGAAGACAGACCTCCATGGTCACTCCTTCCCCCAAGCAGCTCAGAAGGCCCTTCGTTCTACCATGCTGGCGCTTCTACCTAGGGAAGCCCCCAGGCTGAGGTGCCCCCAAACTAGGTACAGCTCTGCACGGACCCCGCTGTCCCGGCATCTGGGCTCCACATGTGAAGGCCCCACAGATGGCAGGAGCTCCTGTGGGACAGCTCTTTGTCTCTGCCAAACATGTCCTGGGCCCTAGATCTTTGCCCCCATCTGAAGCACTCCCAGCAAACTCAACACCCAAAGGTTGCCATGAAGTCCTCACAACTGGAGGAGTTCACCGTGGCCGTGGCCAGAGGAAGTGATGAGGCGAATGAATCAAAGCTGTGGTATCACCTGCCTGCAGGCCAAGCAGGTGGCAGCGATCGCCAACACTCCCCGCCACCAGTCTGCTTGTGTGCCAGGTGCAGGCCTGCCCACCTGGGAGTTCCCTATCACACCTGGCTCCACCCTCCTTGCCAGGTCTCCACTGTCTTTAGCTGGAGACAAGACCTATATAAGGTCGTTGTCTGTCTGTTGAGAGCCACTGAATGGTGACCATCTCAGTGTATTTTTCCGAGTCTCGGAAGCACAAAAAAACTCAGGGCAACCCAGTCAACTGGAGAAAAACCAGATCCTGCTGCCAGATGCCCAGCCTCTTGTCCTGCTGATGGCCTCTGGGTGGTGGTGCTGACACCACGTGTTCACACCATGCCATAGACTAAAGACAGCTAACTAGCAGACTGGCTTTGGGGAAAAGGAATGAATGATGAAATTGAAATTTTTATTTGGGTTTTTAAGAAACAAATAAAAATGTCAAAGCATTTGCATTTACTCAGTGGCTTGGTCTTCTGCACAGTTAAGGACAGGCTATGATATTCTGGATGTCTCAGTGCACAAGAATACATATCACAGGCTTGAACATTTCTGTGGAAATCTTGCGATCAAGGAATATTTCATGAAATTATTTAGATCTTGTCCCTTGCTCCTCTGGACATGCTGTATTTCTTAATTCTTCTCTGTCACCATCTTTGATGTGCGTGAGATGTACATTTTACAGCTGAGAAGGAGCAAAGGAAAGAAAGTGTGAATTGTCTCCTTTGGTGGGCTACACCAAACTTTGGAGATATTATAATGGACTTGAAAATACCAATTAAATTCTTCTGACATACACTATGTGTTCCATAAATGTATTTCCAGAAAAAATCTTTTTTTGCAACCTCAAATGTTGTGCTGTCACTAATTTTCATAAGTGTCCTTTATGACAACACAGACCTCTCTCTCTGAGATGTGGAAGTGTTACACAACACTCATAAAACAGACTTCTTAATCTTCTTTCTGTTGGTGTCCCCCCAACCTCCTAGCATTTTAAGCAATTTATGCTACTTTTTTTTTTCAGTAAATGTTTGTGTCCATTGGATTATAAGCGTTATTAAGAAATACAAAGACAAAATATTGGTGTTGGGTTTTCTTTTTATGAGTGCTCATCTTTTAAAAATACATAATGAGCTGGGCACAGTGACTCATGTCTGTAAACCCAGCCCTTTGGGAGGCCGAGGAGGGAGGATCACTTAAGGCCAAGAGTTAGAGACCAGCCTGATCAACATGGTGAAACCCCATCTCTACAAAAAATACAAAAATTAACCTGGCATAATGGTGCACGCCTGTAATCCCAGCTACTCAGGAGGCAGAGGCACGGGAACTGCTTGAACCTCGGAGGCAGAGGTTGCAGTGAGCTGATATCACGCCACTACACTCCAGCCTGGACAACATAGTAAGACTCTGTCTCAAATACACACACAGACACACACACAAAATAAAAATAAAAACACATAATAAAGTATGTAGAATAAAATTGTGTGAGCCTAGGGGCTATGCCAACATAATCTAATTGAGGGAAAAGGAGAAGGTGGCGATGAACTAAGACTGGCCATGAGTTGGTAATTGTGGAAGTCCAGCTCTATGTACATGGAGACTCATCATTTTAGTCTCTCTAATTTCATATATATATGAATTTTTCATAAGAAAAAGCTAAAAAAAGACAAGTATCATGGTTTCATTACCTCAACTAATAGTACAGTCACTCCTTCCATTCCGATTAATATATTTTTGTGAGGTACCTGTTTGAGCTATGACAGTCATCAAAAACTAATGTATAAATTAACTCAGCATAATACCAAACCTTGTATCTCATAAAACCTAAATCAGCATTTTCCAAGTTAATGAAGCCAATTTAATCACATAGACCTCACTAAAATACTAACAGTTTTAGAACAAAACATTCATTGCATCTTTAATAATAAAAATACAATTTTATTTTGTAAATACTAGTTCATCTTTACATCACCATTTACATTCTTACTATGCGGCTTTTAACATTTAGTTGTAAATGTGTAGATTTAAGAAATAAACATACATAAATGGGGGGTTACATACCTTTAAAATTTTTCAGCATAGAGGGCACAGGTCAATGTGTGAGAGCACAGCCCGTCCCCGGGAAGCTGTATCCTATTTGTCCTTGCTGTCGTCAACGTGTGGTTCCATGCCTGGCACACATTTCACATTCGATACAGTTTGTCAACTAAGGAGAAAAAAAAGACACTTTGGAGTGGCATACAATAAGAATTTTAGAAGTGTAAAAATAAACTGAAACCCATCTCCTCATTTTCCAACAGGGAGACAGAGGCTTAGGAAGGGTAAATCACAGAGCTAATGGATGTATGGTGAAAGAAATGTTTTAGGAAGGTTAATCTAACATAGACCTGTAGGATGCTTCAGAGAAGAAAAAGACGAAGCAAAGGCACACGTTAAGAGATAGCCACAATCATTATAGTGCAAGGTAATGGGAGCTGCACTGGGAGGGAGGGAAGGTAATGAGATGCAGAGGAGGATCTGAAAGACACACAAAACGTTCCTCTGGGCACTGCTTTCTCACTGTCAGTAAGATTTCACTTTAACCTATTTCCACACATGCTGGTATCAATCATGATACCCAGATATTTTTACTCATGGCCCCAAACTGCACAAAAACACATAATTAGCAGTTCTTTTGACTCATCTGGGGCCTCTGAGAGTGATTCATACCCTCCGCTACACAATTATCCACCATAAATATAGTTCAACCTCTGTCTATTCTAAGCAATGGTTCTTTATAATGTCCATTCGTATGCTTTTTACTTCATCCCTATAGGAGTCCCACCTCTTTAACTAGTCTTTTGAGATCTCCCATATTTTTTCTCCTCCACCTAAGATAATCTGTCTCAGTGCACATTATTCTGGAATAGAGCAGTAAACAATCTTTCAGAATCCAATGGCAATTTTTGTTTTTCTCCCCCACACGTGCTAAGATCAAAGATGTGTTCAAGTTAATAATTTCTCTTAAAATGGAAATATGAAGGAGTAAATATCTTCAGTGAGAAAAACTAGTTGACCTCTTTTGTTCAAGACCAGTAACCCAGAGGGAATCGAAGTTTTGATTGTCCGTAAAAAGGAAGATAATTTGAAGAAGCGTGTGGATAGTGGCTAAGAAAGGCCAGGATAAAGTCTGGGCAAGCAGAAGAAATACATTGGTGAAGCATCTGAGATTCAGAAGAGGAGCTCAGCCTCAAGGTGGGTGGGGACGCTGGAATGGGTGGGTGGGGAAGCAAGAATACCCCAGTGACAAATGTACAGAGGGACAAGGGGGCTGCCAACTGTTCCATAGACTGGAGATCATTGTGTGGCCCCTGCCTGGCCCCCAAGACACTCCAAGCCAGTCCTCAGCTAGCCCTTCTGCTCCAAGCCTGTCAGCACACACTGTATGCAGCCTTCCCCAGGCTTTCACCCTACCTCAGACCCCAGCAAGTTCCAGATCAAGTCTTCTCTCTTCCCTAGATGCTTTTCTGCCTGTGCCAGCCCACTACACCCTTGCCTCTCTGTACAGGATAACCGTCAGAGACAATTGTTTTGAAATTCAAGCCTAGCATCTCCAGTGAAAATAAAGCTCGTTAAGAGCAGTGTTTCTGACATACCATTTTTGTTCTTCCTTCAGAAAAAAGAGCAGGAGTAAATGAATTAAGAATGATACTTTAAAACAATCAGTATTTCCATCCTGGTTTTGTCCAGCTATTTAAAACAGTATACAATGTACAGCTTTAGAAGCAGCCTCTTATTTGAGGGTTGGTTTATAAACTGCATGGTTGAAAATACATCCCAGCCCAGGACTTTACAGCTGATGATCAAGAAATGAACAAAGCCGGAGCCCAAAAAGACCAATATAGTCAATGTCCTTGGACAAATGTCAGCAGCTGCCAAGGAAGATTTCATACTTAGAATGGTTATTCGACTAGAGATTAGTTCTATTATAAGAATTTGTTTCCTCTGCATAAGAAAAGTTTGAATACATTAAATAAGTGAGAGTTCTAGATGCCTGGGCACATAATGAAAGTTTTAAAAATAACTAATTACACTGTTTTCCAAGTGGCTTCAAAGATTTTCAGCAAAATAAAAAGAAGTTTTGTTTTTAAAATAAAGTACACCAAAGGAATAACATACTTCTGTATTTCGGATGGCTAAAGCTTAGAAATATGAACCCCAGAGTTTCATTTGTGCCATTTATTTATTCACTTATATACTCACTCATTGAATGTCTATTACATGCTGGGCATTGTACTAGGTGCTAGAGAAGCAGGGAAAAGGAAGACATCTCACCCACAAGGATGTCAAATTGTGGGAGAAAGACATTGTTCTTAAATATGCCACGTTTTAATAGGAATCTAAACTTATCTTGGGCTTGAGGCAATAACTGAGTAATAGATGCCAGGTTTCATAAAATACCTAGAGGAACTGTGTGAATTAGGCAGTTAGAATTATACAAGTAAAGACTGTGGTTTCTGGAAATCAAGAATAAGCTACAAGATAAGACATCCAGGGTGTCCAAACCTATCCTAGAAGTCCTATAATCACCAGGAAACAAGCTAGATGCCAATAGTCCAGAAAAGCAGGACATGTGCCAAGAGCTACCAGAGTTAGCAGAGGTGAAAGACAGTCCAGAGGTTGACAAAGTCAGGCTAGATTCGAAAAAGCAGGAAAGTCTCGGCTTAAGATGGGCTAGTGATCTAGAATCATGGACATTCAGTCAAGCTCATTTGTGTTCACAGGGCAGAAGTAAACCAAACCTTGACCACAGTAAACGCATATCTGTCATAAGCCTACCACGTGCCAGGCATTTGGCTAGTCACTTTATATAAAATATCTCATTTAGCTCCCCCACCCCAAACTGTAAGAGGGTTGTTCACAGATGAGAAAATTGAGACTCAAAGAGATGAAATACCTTACCCCAAATAGCAATGATCACCTGCCGAATCGTGAGTTATTTACAAATGAGAAAATGGAGACTCAGAAAGATTAAATAATTTGCCCCAAACCACAGTGATCATCCTGGTAGAGCTAGGATTCAAACCTTGAGGTCTGGCTCACAAGTCTGTGAAGTGAGGCTTATCTCTCTACTTCCTGCCTGGGAAAGCACACTGAAAGTGAGTCCAGAAGCTGAGGGAAAAGTGAGGAACCTCTGACTGCAGATGAATGTAGACAAGCCAGCTAAGAGAAAGGGAGCAAGGATTAAGGGCAGATAATAACAAAGTGATCCACGGGACTTCTATTGAATGATCAAATTAGATTTCATGTGACAGGTTTTTGTTTTTGTTTCTTGAAGTTTTGTTTTGTGCAAAATTTCAAGACAGCAGTGATTATGTGATTAGGTGTCTTGGCCCCTTTGATGTTGGCTCCGTTACTGCATGCCCAACTAAAGCTTCTAATAGCTGGGGACATTTCAGAGGCTGAACAAAGAGTTTATTAAAGAGAGTTACTCAGGAAAAGTGAAGACCAAAGAATGGAAGATTGGAGGCTGTTAAATAAAACCAAGTAGTCTGCCTCCGCTACACCACGTATCACCAATGGAACAGCCAGGACTAAGCCTGCACCAGGGAAAACCTCTGGGTCCCTGCTGATAGACACATGGGGCTGGTGTGCGGCTCTGTCTCCATGACTTTTAGTTCTAGGTAGGATGCGCGCTACTATCAAACCCTCTGTTGAAACTGAATTTAAATTCAACATTAGCAAATAGTGAGTGACTGAAATAACGAGAATGCCTTGTCTGAGAGTTCTTTTAGCAGAAATTAAAGAATAGTCAAGACTATGAGCATAGGAAGACATGAACACAGATGCAGAAGAGGCTATTTCAAAAAACGTTTCACAGTTTCACAAGATGAAAAAATGAAAAGGAGAAAGAAACCTGCCCACACAACCGAGGGCACTATCTTGTTTTGGACTAGGAAGCCATATTATACTGTCTTCCTACTCTTCCTATCATCCCATCTCCACAGCCTTAGAAGGCAGCCCCGGAACCAAAGGCCACCTCCCGCGGTTCCGAGCGTCGCCTCAGCAGCCGCACCCACGGCGCAGGCTCGGTAGGCGGGGCTGAAGCCTGTCGAATGTCGCGAGAGTTCCCAGCGCTGGCGGTGGCGCCAGGAGACAAGCGCCGTGTAGCTGCGCTTCCGCAAAGATGGCGGCGGCTGCGGGGAGCTGCGCTCGGCTGGCGGCTTGGGGCGGAAGACTGCGACGGGGGCTCGCTGCCAGCCGACGGGCTCTGCCGAGTCCCGGCCCCTTGGCTGCGGCAGTGGCCGGCGCCGCCCTGGCAGGAGTAGGAGCGGCCTGGCACCACAGCCGCGTGAATGTCGCGGCGCGCGACGGCAGCCTCACAATCTCAGCACAGGTACTGGACGAACTCCTTCTGCTATAGCCCCAGTCAAGCTCCTCCCTCCCCTGACGCCCTTGGCGGGGAGTGGTTTGGCGCTGGGCGGCTGTCCCGGAGCCGTGGGTGGGGGCGCCGCTGCGGGTCGGGGCGTCCTGCGACTGGTGGGACTCGCTCCTTCCTGGACTGGCCCCCGCCCTGAGCCCCCGAGGGCCTTCGATGCCGGTGACGGGAGATTCCGCCTCCCTTGGGAGAACCCCGCGGACGCTGAACACCACAACCCGCAAACTGGCCGCACTAATTTCGTGGCGATGAGTGTGGGCGGGTCTTAATTCAAGCCTCCTAATTCAGAATCTCACTGCGCCTCGCCCCTTCCTCCTCTATGGTCTTTGAAGTGGCGTTCACATCCACAGGTGTTTTGCGTCCAGTTACCCCGCTGGGATCTACCTTTGTTAACCTTTGTAAGTTTTACGACCTCCTCTTTGCATAGCATGAAGAAGTTCTGTCGATTGCTTTTTTAAGTCACGAAGGTGTCAGCCATAAAAATTAACCAGTTGATTTCCAGATTTTATTATCAACTTTAAGGAACATTATTGCATGATTATAAACCTTAATATCTTAGTGGACCATTATAAGTTCTAAGCAAAAATTGCTCCTAAAACCTCCATCTATTAAAGATAAGAGTCGGCCGGGCGCAGTGGCACACGCCTTTAACCGCAGGACTTTGGGAGTCCGAGGCGGGTGGATCACCTGGGGTCAGGAGTTCGAGACCAGCCTGGCCAACATGGTGAAACCGCCCCGCCTCCCCACGTCTCTATTAAAAATACAAAAAAATTAGCTGGGCATGGTGGCGGGAGGCTGAAGTGGGAGAACCGCTTGGGCCCGGGAGGCGGAGGTTGCAGTGAGCTGAGATCAACCCATTGCACTCCAGTCTGAGCTACAAGAGCGAAACTCCGTCTCAAAAAAAAAAAACAACAGATTCAAGTTCCATGTTTCAAGATAAATAATGTAACGCATTTGAAAATTTGAATGAGTAGTACTTTAAAATTTTTGTAGACCTAATAAGTTTTTACGTATGAGCTTTTTTGAAAATTGAAAGTAGTGTTTTATTATTTTCTTTTTTAGATTTACATTATGCCTTTCTAGCGAAAAACTCAAGGAACATTCAGATACAACAAAAAAGAGAGGAAAGAAGGCCTTATGAATTAAAATTAAGTATTGGCAAGTGATATTCCTTATTTGTATTAATAACAAATTATTATAATATAAATTATATTAATGTAAACATAATAGATATAATGGAAAGGTCTATCATCTAGTGTTTTTATAGCATTTTTGTGAATCTTGTACCAAGGAGTTCAGTGTATTCATCGTTAGTTTCTCTCTCTCTCCCCTTGATTCATCCTGTTTTTAAGACCCTTAGATTAATCTTCTGTGGAGTATCACTTTAACCACACAGTGTACCCTTCTTCAGAAACCATTAGTGTCTCATTTTGCTGACAGTAAAATGCACTTTTTTTTTTTTCTGAGACGGAGCCTCCTCTCTCTGTCGCCAGGCTGAAGTGCAGTGGCGCGATCCCGACTCACTGCAACCTCTGACTCCCCAATTCAAGTGATTCTCCTGCCTCAGTCTCGCGAGTAGCTAGGATTACAAGCATAGGCCACCACGTCCAGCTATTTATTTTTATTTTTTTGTATTTTTAATAGCGCCGGGGTTTCACCATGTTGGCCAGGATGGTCTCGATCTCCTGACCTCATGATCCGCCCGCCTTGGCCTCCCGAAGTGTTGGTATTACAGGCGTGAACCACCGGGCCCGGCCAAAATGCACATATTAAAACTTTGTCCTTCAGAGCCCTTTGAGTCACCCTCTGACCTGACACTACTCAGGCACC
Organism: Macaca fascicularis; assembly: GCF_037993035.2. Taxonomy (NCBI): domain Eukaryota; kingdom Metazoa; phylum Chordata; class Mammalia; order Primates; family Cercopithecidae; genus Macaca; species Macaca fascicularis. The sequence continues at coordinate 2,470,179 of NC_088391.1, read as the reverse complement.
GTCCCACTAAAGTGATTCACTCACTATCCCTAGAACAAGACTTAAATACCACTCACCCCCCAGCAGCAATTTGTAGACTCTTGATTTCACTTACACATCTAACTGGTTTTTTTCTGGCCCACTTCTAGTCTTTCTCCTTTTAAATCCCTAACTTGACTCTGAAAACTTCACACTAGTGTAGTTATTTTGGATTCTCTTCCCAACTCTCAGTTCTCCTTCCCTGCAGCTTTGTAAGTTTAATCTTAGCTAAAGTAATACAGAAACGATTTTATTATCAATTGTTTAATAAAGTCTGTTGGCATAGCATTTGCCTGATCTACTGTTGGACCGAGACAGTGGTTCTCATCCTTTTGCCACCACGGTGGACATTCCTTTCAGCATCAGTGGCTGAATACAGTAAGGATTGAGAGGACTCGTAGCTTGAAAACTTTGCCTTCACCTCAGCGATTTTGATACATTTCCCTAAGATTTGGGCCTGTTAATTCTCCTCTGCCACCACTACTTTGGGGACAGGTGTGCATAGTTGAACTAGATACGTACTAGAATTTTGATTTGTGATGAATCTTCCATCGCCATACAGTTTTATGCATTAATACGATTATGTTGGTATTCCAAGTTGGTAAAGTCTTCCTGACGTGGCCCTATAATGATAGTGAACACGTCTGGCTGGGCGCGGTGGCTCACGCCTGTAATCCCAGCACTTTGGGAGGCCGAGGCGGGCGGATCACGAGGTCAGGAGATCGAGACCATCCTGGCTAACACGGTGAAACCCCATCTCTACTAAAAATACAAAAAATCAGCCGGGCGTGGTGGCGGCGCCTGTATTCCCAGCTGCTCGGGAGGCTGAGGCAGGAGAATGGCGTGAACTTGGGAGGTGGAGCTTGCAGTGAGCTGAGATCCGGCCACTGCACCCCAGCCTGGGCGGCAGAGCGAGACTCTGACTCAAAAAAATAATAATAATAATAGTAGTGAATATGCCCTTCATTTTCAGTCGTTATACTAAGTGCTTTTTTCCAATAAAAATATAAATTTATATTAATGAAGTCCTACACTTTTCTAGTTCCCATTGTGACCAACAGCCTGCGTTTTTGAGGGTCAGTCAGGAATTAAGGGTAGAGTTTCATGTCGTGAAACAGTAGATAAATTGGGACCTTCCTTTTTTCTTTACTTTCTTCCTTTCACAAGTATTGAAATCTTACTCGGTCCTTGACAATATGCCAGGAGCAGGGACTGGAGACACAGTGTGTGTGCTTACAGTTTAATGGGGAAGGGCAGTTTTAATACAGTGTGATCAGTGCTGTGGTCGGGTTAAATGCTGGCTGCTGTGGAAGCATAGTGGAGGAGTATTTCACACAGTCTTGGTTTCCTGAAGGAATCATGTGTAGGTTGACACCTGGAGGGTGATTGCAAGTTTGCTAGGCAAAGAGAAGGGGAAGAGTTTCGTTGGCAAAGGAAATAGCTTTACAGAGGTCTGAAAGTAAGAGTTTGACTCAGCAGAGTAAGAGCTGCGAAAGATGGGGTTCAAAACTGGGTTTGAGCAGTGGCTGGGAATCAGATCATTAAGTGTCTCATAAGCCATGTGACGTTAATTTTTATCTTGAGGACAGCAGGAAGCCGTTGCAGGATTTCTTAACCCTCATGGAGCCCCATATGTCCATGCATAGAATTTAGGGGATCTGTGAACTTAGAAAAAATACTACATTTTTGTTTTCATTGACAAAATTTCATTGACAAAAATTTTGTTTCATTTTTGTTTTCATAAATTGTTTGATGTTTTCTTCAATTCATTTAATGAATGTAGGGAACAAGCTATAGTAATATTACAGTAACTGCCTTTGTCATCAACAGGAATCTCAGATATTTTCCTACTATATTAGAGTTGTTATGGGTATTTCAGAGTATCACTTCTTCAAAATGAAAGTGCTTTTTAAAACTGCCACCATATCAATTTAATGCGTAAATAAGTCCATGTAATACTGTATCACAACTTTGTTTGTGACCTTTGGAAAGAGTATTGGGACTTTAGTAAAGAGAGTGAATTGAAAATTAGATTTAGGGAGCTGTTGCAGTAATTCAGGAGAGAGTTGATGATAGCTAAATTAGTGGATGAATTTAAAATACATTTAAAAGATAAATTAGTAAAGACTCTGAATTGCAAGTCTATGTATTGTATTGTTACACCTGGCCAACAAAATAGTGCCTCCAACAAAGAAATTCTTAGTGGAACTTGTTTTAGATCATGTCAGCACATCAGTTACTTCTATGTAAACTGCTGCTTTTGAAATAACATTTGAAAACTTTTTTAAGCTTTTAGTATTACTCCCATTACAATGTTATATTTGATTCAGACATGTAAAATCAGAAACCATAGGAGGAGATAGATTTATTCTCTTGTTCCAGTCCATTCTGCTGTAAAAGGATAGCTGCATTCTTAAGCCTTGATACATTTTATGAAATTATAAAAAGTTATTTCAATGGAGAAAGGAGGTTTAGGAACAAGAGAGTTTTAGAGTTGCAAGGGTGAAAGTATTTCTTTCCTGTAGGAATTTAAATAATAAGTGTTATGGCAGTGGTCCTCAACCTTTTTGGCACCAGGGACTAGTTTCATGGAAGACAATTTTTCCACTGACGGAGATGGGGGTGGTTGCGGGATGTAACGGCTGCACCTCAGATCATCAGGCGTTAGTTCGATTCTCGTAGGAGTGCAGCTCACAATAGGTTTTGCGCTCCTGTCAGAATCTAATGCTACTGATCTGACAGGAGGGGGAGCTCATGCGGTAAGCTCTTTTCACCCACCACGGACCTTCTGTTGTGTGGTCTGGTTCCTAACAGACCATGGACCCTTACTGGTCCATGGCCCATGGGTTGGGGACCCCTGTGTTGTGGTTACTATTGTATTTTGTTATTAGAAGCTAGAATCATATATTGGCAAATCCGAACTGATTAAAACAAACCTCCATTTCACTAAGTAGATATTCAACAGTAGATGATGAGACTAAAAGTAAAGCTTTCTGAATCATTACTTCTTTTTGTTTGTTTGTTTTTGGAGATGGAATCTTGCTCAATCACTCAGGCTGGAATGCAGTGGTGCAATCTCGGCTCACTGCAACCTCCGCCTCCCGGGTTCAAGCAATTCTCCTGTCTCAGCGTCCCGAGTAGCTGGGACTACAGGTGCATGCCACCACGCCCAGCTAATTTTTGTATTTTTAGTAGAGATGGGGTTTCACCATATGGGTCAGGCTGGTCTCGAACTCTTCACCTCAGTTGATCCATCCACCTCAGCTTCCCAGAGTGCTGGGATTACAGGCATGAGCCACCGCACCTGGTACCATTACTATTTTAAGTCATTGTAATAATGCCCTAAACTGGGGAAGAAAAGTAAAAACAGCAGAGCCAAAGTAAAATACAATATAGTTCACAGTTGACAACAGTGATGTTTTATTTGTTATTATTCACTTGTTAATTGCATGAATATTTCATTTACTCCCTAAATTTTCTTTCCAAATTATGCATAATATTGGTTAGTTTAGGTTTTTTTTTACTTCATAACAGATTTTTGTTGTTGCTGTTTGCTTTTCAATAGAAAATTTTTCCACTACTGTTTGAAAAGTAAAATTATTTTGCATAACATTGTCTATAATGCTGTATTTTTTATTCTAAATAAATACAAATTCTTTATACAAATTCATTGATATTTTCTTGAATATGTTTATTTACATTCATATTTATAAATACATAAAACTCTCCTCTGTTATCATTTTTTTTTCTTTCATAGTGCTTATCGCTGTTTGAAATTTTTTTTTAATTATTATTATTTTGAGACAGAGTCTCGCTCTGTCACCCAGGCTGGAGCGCGCGATCTCACTTGGCTCACTGCAAGTTCCACCTCCCGGGTTCATGCCATTCTCCTGCCTCAGCCTCCTGAGTAGCTGGGACTACAGGTGCTGGCCACCACGTCCAGCTATTTTTTTTGTATTTTTAGTAGAGACAGGGTTTCACTGTGTTAGCCAGGATGGTCTCGATCTCCTGATCTCGTGATCTTCCCGTCTCGGTCCCCCAAAGTGCTGGGATTACAGGCGTGAGCCACCGCACCCGACCCTGACATTTTTTTATATGCTTGTTTATTTTGTCTTCCCTTGCTAGAATGGCCTCTTGTCTTTTTCATCTCTGTATTCTTAGTACCTAGAATAATCACAGTCACATAATGGCACATCGTCAATGTTTATCTAGGGTGAATGAACTGAAACGCATTAGATAACAAAGTGACCTTCTCTAACTTTGGTTTGATTGGCGTTTATAGAAATATTAGACAACCGATATCTAGAAGTGGTTAGAATCAGCTAAGTTATAACTGTCCCAGATATATTCAGTTACACACTTAGAGCCATGGAGACATGTCATGCCATATTCCCCTTAGAAAACGTAAGTAAATAAGAGACTTTGCTCTTACCTGCTGTGTCCCAAGGGCCTAGAAAAAAGTCTGGCACATAGTAGGTGCAGTAAATATTTATTGAATGGGTGAATTAATTGATGACATCTATAATGTTTTAATAATAGATATACCTTTGTCCCTGAAGTTTAAAGATGGGTCCATTTAACCTGTTACTACATATAAGATTGCATTTTTAATATATATTATTAACATTTATATTTGTCTTTATATAGCAAGCTTTTGTCCTTTGCTATCACATTAAAATATCAAATATTCATTTTAGAATTTAAGTAAGATTATATTTTCATTTCAGTTATTGAGACGCTTCAACTGGTAAACCTCAAGCCAATTAAATTAGTTTTAAATTTGGAAAATAATCCTGACATGGCAAAAACCAACTATATTAATAAACTATTTCTTTTTTTTTTTTTTTTTTTTTTTTTTTTGAGACGGAGTCTCGCTCTGTCACCCAGGCTGGAGTGCAGTGGCCGGATCTCAGCTCACTGCAAGCTCCGCCTCCCGGGTTCCCGCCATTCTCCTGCCTCAGCCTCCCGAGTAGCTGGGACCACAGGCGCCGCCACCTCGCCCGGCTAATTTTTTGTGTTTTTAGTAGAGACGGGGTTTCACCGTGTTAGCCAGGATGGTCTCGATCTCCTGACCTTGTGATCCGCCCGTCTCGGCCTCCCAAAGTGCTGGGATTACAGGCTTGAGCCACCGCGCCCGGCTTAATAAACTATTTCTACAGCTTAGTTGAGTGCATGTTACACATTTTACACCAACTGAAGATATAACAAGCTCTGTATCTTAACAATTGGCTGAAAATCCTGTTAGCAAGAGAATGGCTTTGGTTTACATACTCTGTGTTTGAGGTAGAGAGTAAGCCCTGTAAGAACCTGAATGTGAGGCCGGGTGCAGTGGCTCATGCTTGTAATCCCAGCATTTTGGGAGGCCGAGGCGGGTGTATCGCTTGAGGTCAGGGGCTCAAGACCAGCCTGGCCAACATGACAAAACCCCATCTCTACCAAAAATACAAAAATTAGCCAGGCATGGTGGTGTGTGCCTGTAGTCCCAGTTACTTGGAAGGCTGAGGCAGGAGAATCACACTGCACTCTAGCCTGGGTGACAGAGCCAGACTCTGTCTCCAAAAAACAAAAAAACAAAAAAAAGAACCTGAATGTGGCTGACTTAGGCTTCAGGGGTGAGAGAAAGCTACTTTGCATAATACAAGCAGAAGAATTTGGAGCATATAAGGGAAATGTGGGGGGAAGTGAGTACTAAGAGTGGAGATGGAGGGAGAAGGAAGGACAGGATTGGAAAGGCATTAGTCTTAAGATCTCTCTAGTCTTAAGAAACTCTGTAGTCTTAAGATGTCCCCTTCTTTCATCCCATCATAAGTAAAGTCTGGCAAATGCACAAGTGCTTGGATAGAGTTGCACAAGGCTCCCGTGGTTTTAAGCAGAAGTAGCGCTGGATGGAAGTGATAAAAGAGGAGACATGGAGAATGTAAGTACCTCCACTGCCCCAGTTCTTAGCAACAGTCCTGGAAGGATTTTGAATATTCCTAGATTGTAAAATTACAGGTAGGATTGATCTCTGTCAGAGTCCAATAAGGAGACAGAAATCAAACCAGTAATCTGAAGAAGGAAATTTAATGTAAAAAAGTAGTAGAAGGTAATTGACTACTAAGGGAGTAATACTCACAGAGGTCCAGAAGTAGCAGGTGTCAAAAAGTAGCTCCTGCCTCTAGGCTGAAGAAGAGTGGACCGTGAAGGAACTAAAGACTTAGGAGAGGTATCCTCCTCCACCCCAAAGCGGAGATTCAGCCTTTTTCAAGAGGCTGTGCCTATCACAAGAGTATAAAGCCTGCTGCAGCTGAAGAAGCTTGTCACATGGTGACACAGCACCTGACAAGAATAAGTACACCCATTAATGGCTGTGGGGGAAGTAAGAATTGAGGCTATCATTCCTTTCCATTTACGAAAAGACTTTTCCAGCCATCCTGTAAAGGGGTCATTTACCCCGAGTTGCTGGCTAACTCATTGGACAGAGCAGTCAGACCTTGCAATGCCTTTGTTATAGTTCCATTAGGGGCAGTGTTGTTTGGGACGAAGGTGTAACATTGAGTTTTAATCATGATGCAAACTCCTCCTCTTTTTGCTAATATCATGTCTAAGGCTATCTGATTTTCCGAAGCCATCTGGCTAGTAGCCCTTAATTGTTCAGCTATTCCTTTAATAGCATTTTTAGTGTAGTTAATAAATTGCTGTTGGTTGTAGTAGATGTGGGTTATCTAATCTACATTTTTATTGTTACCTATCAAATAGTGACATAAATCCTGCAGCTATTTGATTTTGGGCTTTAAATTGATCTGGAATTCCCTGTGGGATTCTAATTGTGTCTAAATAGATCTAAGAGTCTAAAGACCCATAAGGGGCTTCTCTCACTTTACGATGTCTTATTTTTCCTTCCTGTGGTTGACGAAATGCCAGGGTGAAAGGGATAGCCAGTTGGACTAAAGCACAAGTGCCACTCCAGTTATTCAGCAGAGTGCCCAGTAAAGGTCCACCACAATACCACCACACATCCGCTCAGGGATGAACAAGGGCTGACTGATTGATAAGCTCTTGAAAATTCTTAAGGTCACTGCATCCCTTCAGGTCTCCAAAGAACGCTAAGTTTCCTCCCTGTCATGAGAGACATGAAGTGAACTTAGTGTTGGGAGATGGAAGCTGGAGGGCCCTTGGGGGCTGACCCACAAGGTGCTGGACTTCGGAATATAGCAGAGAGAGAGCTTGGCATGACTTATTACTCCCGGCTATAGAATCCTGGAAAAGAACTACCATGCCGCCCACACCTGGTCAACTGGAGGACCACCTTAGTGGAAAGGGGACAGTTTGGGCCTCTGACCTGCCATGTGCACAAGCATAATAGTTGCTTTTGTTTAACGTTGTGGATGGAATATTTGAGCCATTCCAACCAGGCATTTGCATCTTGGTATCCTATTTTAATTGCCAAAGTTTGTTTTAAGTCTTTAACTCCTGTGATCCTCTAGTAAAATGAATGTGTGGTTTTAGGAAATTACAAAAACCAGTTGGGGCAGTCCGTCCTTGCTCTTTAGTGGTCCACAGAACGTTGGACCAACTACGGCATAAAAGCTCTACATCGTGGGGCAAGACTCCTGTTTGACACTGGGGTCTGTATTGAAATGCTGAATTTGATATTATTTACTTAATAAAATTTAAGTTGGATGTCTTTTATGTTCAGAGAAAGCAGAATGCCTCCACCTGTGCAGTTCAAAGTCTGACTTCTTTGAATCTATCAAAAAAGAAAAATCAAGATTCAGTGTTCACTGAAATTTCATCTACTTTAAGTGCACATTTAGTGTTTAGTATCTTATAACTACCATTCTAAAGTACTTATACCTATTTAGCTTTTATTCATCATTTTACTAATACTTAGTGTAGTCTTTAATTCATGATAGGTACTAATAACTGTTAGTGAATAAGTGAGTGAATGAATGAATGGTAAGAGTGTCCAGCTAAAGCTGTGCTTAAAATGGCTAAATTCAGTTCAAAGTCAGCATGCTTTTCCTCCGATCTACAGTCCATTCATATTGTTCCTATACCTACTTGCATTTGCAGTTTTAAAGCATTTTCACCTATCACTGAGTAGTGGCTACTCTCCAGAATGTTCCTTAATTTAGGTTTAGTTGATGTTTCCTCATGATTCTTGCACTTTTTTCACAAATGCCACTAAAGCCGTGCTGTGCTCTTTTCAACGCATCGTATTAGGAGGTACACAAATTAGATTTCTACTGGTGATAATTACGATTACTTTTATCATTTGGTAAGAAGACATCTGCCAGGTTTCTTCATTAAAAATTTAATAAGTTCTTTATACTCATTAATAAGTATTTTGAGGGGAGATAATTTTGTGGCTTCATAAGGCTTTGTCCTCTCCAGTGTTTACTCATTTATTCATTTATTTATGTATACGGACTCATGGATTCCCATTTTACTCAAAGAGTTTCCATTTATTTTGATACTCAGTCGCCCCATATGTAACCAGTCTCCTGAAAGCCGGTGCCTTGAATACTCGGTTCTCTCCTCCCCTCGTCCCTGGCAAAGGGGAGGAAGGAAGAGAGAGTGCAGCCAAGTCTTGATTAACCCATCTGAGAGAGGAGAGCTTTTAGCTTTGATGTACAAAATGACAGTTAATTTTCCTAAGATATAGTAGATTATACTCTCTGAAATGTCAGACAAATAATGTTCATAATGGGAAAGGGAAGAAGATGCCTGGGAGAGCAGCTTCTAGGAAAATAAAATTAAGCATCTTTTCTCACCAACTTTAATGCATCATTTTTATATGCTATATTTAAATGTTTGTGTATATATGCTGACCTTGGTACTGGAAAGATTTAAAGTGACTTAAGAAAATGCTGCTGCAAGTTAGAATTTTTAAATGGAGAGAAAAATGAGAGTAATAAACATAAGCCATAAAGAAGACTAAAATATATGCTGTAACACACCAGGTGTGTTGGCTCCTGCCTATAATCCCAGTGCTTTGGAGGCCGAGGCGGGAGGATTGCTTGACCAGGAGTTTGAGGCCAGCCTGGGCAATACAGCAAGACCTCGTCTCTACAAAAAAAAATAGAAAAAAAAAAGGGCCAGAATTGGTGGTGCGCGTCTGTAGTCCCAGCTCTTTGGGAGGCTGAGGTGGAGGGATCTCTTGAGCCTGGGAGGCTGAGGCTACAGCGAACCATGATCACACCACTACAATCCAGCCTGGATGGCGGAGCAAGACCCTATCTTTAAAACAAACAAACAAACAAACAAAAGACACAAGTAGAAAAGTTGGATTTTCATAGCAGCAAGGATATTTTTTCCGTTCCAACAGGAATGAAAACAGAGGGTATGGTAAATCCTAGAAGCTGATTATAGACTAATTCCACATTTTCCTGCTGGAAAAAAAAGGCTTAAAAAAAAAACTGATGTTGAACTGCTCTGAAAAATAAAGAAGTAGATTCAGGGATCTGTAATCGTCAGAGGGATCTGTAATCTGCTACTGGAGTGGGTAACCCAGATGGTTAGGGGGAGAGGGAATAGTTTACAGAGCTGTGAAACTGAACCGTGAGAGCGGAGATGCAACAGTTTTGCTGAATATAGGACCAGTTGCCACAGACTTCTAATGGCTTTCTTCTAGTGAGTCCACTAATTCGGGTTTCTTAATGTTGCTGTAAAGTATTATCTAAAAAATGTTTTTTCATAAACCTTGCTATTTGACTTTAATACAAGTAATATATTGGGCATTAAATTTAAAAATTGTTAAAATTCTAAAATGAGAATACCAGGTGGTTTGCTTTTGATATTATGTAAATTCATATTTTGAACTCATTTTTTATTTTGTGAGTACAATCTGACTAAAAGATGGTTACAAATTTTAAATAAAAGCAAGAAATGTGGACCATTATGTTTAAATAAGCAAAACTATGTTATAACTTAGGAAGTGAATTTGCAGTTTCATTAGATGTAGAATCTCTTTTTCTATTCCATGTCAGTGAATATTTGAAACACTCAATGTAGTTAATAAGATTAATCTCTTTTAATTTGCTCTAAGAGCCATAATCATAAAATTAAATTGGCTTTCTTTTATTTCAAGCTGTCTGACCATAGATTTGTGGTGATTATTTTTGTGAAAAAGAAAAAAAAATATGCTAATAGGACATTAACAATAGGTAAAACTGGAACTTATTGGAGTATACCGTTAGTATATTTGTGTGCAGTGCATTGGTTTAATAACAGTACATGTAAAATTGATATGCCAAGAGCAGTAAACTTTATAGCAACATACAGAAGTTTAATAACCGTGAAACATTGTAATCCCAGTGAAAACTAAAGCTTTCTTGCAACAGTAAAGGAAGAATGCAAAGAAGTTTTTATACTTTATTGCCTCAGGTAAAAAATGTCTATAGAAACAGGTAAGTGATGACAAAGCTTTGATGTTAGTAAACCCAAATGGAAGTAAAAAATCAAAGTGTGTAAATGGCTACATTATGAAAAGAGAGATGACAAAGTTATACCCTGTAATTAGATGTAATTTGTGCTTTTGGCATAGCTGTTTGTCCTGCATGAATGAGAGGTTGTCTTACTTTCCTTCCTTGTATAATAGGACAGTAGTTAACGATCCTGCTGTAAATCTGTGGAGTGACTTTTCTGGGGGAAAGAACAACAAATTGTAATATCAAAACAAAGTATATTTAACCTTTTCTTTTGCATTTATATTGTTTAGTGGAATCCAAGTAAATATTACTGTTTGTTCTTGTTCTATAAACCATGTGTGTTTTATTAGCTAATATATACAAATTCTGCTTCTGTTACTGTGAATTTTGGAGTTTTATGAATTACAACAGTGCATAAACATACCAAAAGCCACTAATAGTAGCAGTATATGAATCTAAATGTTTTATTTATAGTTTAAAAAGCAGTAAATATTTGGTAGAGTAAATTAGTAGTAAATATATTCTCAATAATTCTTCATAAATAACATTGTTAAATGTTTTCAGAGTATAAGTAATTTCAATATAAAAATAATATTTAATGAGTCATATTTTTTAAGTATAGCCTGGCCTTAAAATCCTCATAGATATCTGTGAAACCTACATAGATATGTGGTTCCATAGATAGTTCCATAGATATTTCTAAGGAAATAAGATGTTATAAAATCTTAAATTTATCCACATGGATATCATTTGTTTTGTGTGTTGTGTACTAGAAACTTGATACCTTAAGATCGCAGGCATCTTTGTCCTCAGTCCCTCATCACTTAGCTGTATGTACCCTGCTCACTGCCAGCTCCGCCTCCCAAGCCATTCTCCTGCCTCAGCCTCCCAAATAGCTGGGACTACAGGTGCCCGCCACCACGCCCGGCTAATTTTTTGTATTTTTACTAGAGATGGAGTTTCACCGTGTTAGCCAGGGTGGTCTCGGTCTCCTGACCTCATGATCCGCCCGCCTCGGCCTCCCAAACTGCTGAGATTACAGGCGTGAGCCACCACTCCCGGCCAATGCAAACCATTTTAAAATTAGGCAAGATGAACCTTAAATATGAAAGCACAATGTGTTTCCACAAACTGTTCCAGATATTTCAAAGGAAAATACGGATAATGCAGCATATCTACTGTTTGGAATTGCATCATTTTTCTCATTCACTAGTATATACAATTAGACAATTATATACAGTAAGAAGCTATAAATGGGTTGATTTCTGCATTTCTTGAATGTCAGGAGATTAAATGACACTGTTGAGTGTTTTATGGACAAAACCTTTTTCATTTTAACTTGGTCATAATTGCCCAATTAAGAAACCAGCTCAAATCAGCACATTTTCAATATGGCTCTGCCTCCATTCAGACCCAGTCCTGGGAAGTTCTGGAATGCTTGGAATGCTCCAGGATTGAATTCCAGGTCAGAGAACTGCTCTTTCAGTGGTGGTGGTGGTACTGCTTTGACTGTTGCTTTAGCGGGAGCCTGGTGAATGGAACTGTGACTGCCCTACTGCAAAGAGAAAACAGGAAAACAGCTGAGCATTTCCCAAAGGCTCATTTAATTATCAGATGATAACTGATCCAGCTGCCTACATATGTTGAAGTATATATGGAAGACTTATCTGTCCTAGTAGTTCCTAATCTCAGACATATGAAGTGTAAGATACTTTAATGGCAAGCCAGAAAATAATGATAATGAGGAAACATTGGGGTTTAACCAGGAAACCATTGCAATACCAAGAAGACAATCAGTAGCGTATGTAGTAGTGTATGTTACAGAGACACACTTCTAATTGTTAAACCTAATACTGATCACTTTTTATCAGTGATTGAAGCATGTTTATTTATTTAATACTGGAACTTTTTTGTTTTGTTTTCTACTTGTAGAGACAAGGTCTCGCTCTGTCACCCAGGCCAGAGCATAGTGGTGCGATCATAGCTCAAGGCAAACTCCTAGACCCATGCAGGCCTCCCCTCCTCAGTCTCTCAAGTAGCTAGGACAGGCATGAATGAGCTAGTCCAGCCTTTTTGTTTTTAAACTAGTACTTTGTATTTCATTAGTAGACTTGACCCATAAGGCAGTGCTTAAATCCATCTTAAATTATAGTCGTGAAAAGATTGCTTCCTGAAACACTGAAGAAATTGTTATAAATGAAGTTTCGGTGCCACAAAAGAAATAGCACTCGAAAATAAACTTTTCTTTTTACTTCTCAGCGAGGCAATGTACTTCTATAGAAGAGCGCGCCCTTACAGATAGAGCAATGGTGAGCGCACACCTGGACAAGGGAGGGGAAGGGGTTCTTATCCCTGACGCATGTGGCCCCTGCTGCTGTGGTGTTCCCCTATTGGCTAGGGTTAGACCGCACAGGCTAAACTAATTCCCATTGGCTAATTTGAAGAGAGTTGGGGTGAGTGCTTTGGTGGGAAATATGCTTATGGCAGAGCAGGAAATTGGAATGAGTCAAGGTGGAGAATGAGCAGGTAGGTAATCGGAATGAGTCAGGGTGGAGCCGGTAACTGGAATGAGTCAGGGTGGAGCAGGTAATCGAAAAAGGTTTCTTTAGAAAGAAGTTAAGGCCGGGCGCGGTGGCTCACGCGTGTAATCCCAGCACTTTGGGAGGCCGAGGCGGGCGGATCACGAGGTCAGGAGATCGAGACTATCCTGGCTAACACGGTGAAACCCCGTCTGTACTAAAAATTGGAAAAAACTAGCCGGGCGTGTTAGCGGGCGCCTGTAGTCCCAGCTACTCGGGAGGCTGAGGCAGGAGAATGGCGGGAACCCAGGAGGCGGAGCTTGCAGTGAGCCGAAATCACGCCACTCACTCCAGCCTGGGAGACAGAGCGAGACTCCGTCTCAAACAAAAGAAAAAAAGGAGCACCGGAAACCCAGCAGAGGACAAGAGCCGAACCCCGGCCTCCTCATTAAAATAAATGTCACTGGCTAAGGAGACAAGATGCTATGTACAAGGCGGTATCCTGGATTAGATCCTGTAACACAAAAAGGGACCCCAGTGGAAACTTGGGGAATCCGATTAAATTCGGCCATTCAGTTAATAGTATTGTACCAATGTTAATCTGTTAGTTTTGGATAAATGTACCATGATGTTAACATCATGTAATGTAAGATGTTAACATCGAATGAAGCTGGCTGAAGGGCATATGGGAACTTCGTGTACCATCTTTGCAACTCTCTGGAAATCGAAAATGGTTGATTTCAATTGAAGTTTAAAAACAAATAAAAATTTAAAAAAAAAAGAAGTTTAAAAGTAGAAAGCAAATAATTGAACGTACATATTGATTCTTTGAAGAGAAATTTAGAACTCATATCTAACAATAATATTATGATTACTGAAATTCTTTGATATATATCAGGAAGGAGGCTAGAACTGTTGCTTGTTTCTCAATTCTTTTTTAAAAATTACTTACGTTGGCTTTTTTTCTTATTGAAATACGTGTATATTATAGAAAAATTAGGGAAAAAGTCAAAGGACACTTGTAAAAACCATCCTTTTCCTATGATGACTTGAGAAGACTAGTTACTATTAAAGTTTTGGCTGTTGTATCTTGAGTAGATAGATTTTTTATTGGAAATAAAGCTATTGGTGCTGAAGCTGAGAAATGATTATTGTAGTTCCACATCGTGTCGTTAGAGGGAAACTGAGCTGTCCAGGCCCTTTTGGAGACTAGCCCTTGCCCTGTCTCCTTGCTCTCCAGTCTCTTGTCACCCATATTTCTCTTTAGTTGTTTCTCTACTAAAAGCTGTAAGTATTTGTCATACTTAATGTGATGGCTGCTTTCTTATATAGAGCAGGAGAAGACACCCCGCAGTGGCTTTGTTGCCACATCCGGGAAAAGGTATAGTGAAAACAAAATTCAGAATTATGCAGATATGCATGTAAGGTTTTGTTAAAGACCAAGCTTTTATTCCAAAATTTTGTGTAGCAATGATTTCTTGTAGTTCCTTGCTTTATTTGTGCTAGATAGCAGTTGTGTGTATTCTTTATTTTAATTAATCTGCTTTAGCTGGTGACATTTTTAGATGACCTGGAATTAATAGATTTTACATTTCATACTTAGTCATGTTGGGGAAGCTCTTTTCATTTAAATTTTAAAAGAGACCTTTACTGCTAGATATCAAAAAGGGATTGAGTCAAATATTCATCTCAGCTGTTTAAACTTCATTAACTATATACATTATTCTAACATGCATACTTAAAATAGGGAAATTTTATTTTACTAATCATTGTATTTTACCGTTTATCATTCATCTTTGTCATTTTTCCTGAACTTTGAATAGGGTGTGAATCTGATTATGTGGTAAGTTACATACGCTCTTTCCCAAAAAGAATGCACATGCATGTTTCACACAGATTTCAGGGAGTTATGAACCCCAGAAGTGTGATTATGTCATGTGAGGTTAAGAACCTCTGCTATAGGCAGAGCAGTGGCTCACATCTGTAATCCCAGCATTTTGGGAGGCCGAGGTGGGTGGATCACTTGAGGCCTGGAGTTTGAGACCAACCTGGTCAACCCGGTGAAACCCTGTCTCTATTAAAATACAAAAGTTAGCCTGGCGTAGTGGTGCATTCCTGTAATCCCAGCTACTCAAGAGGCTGAGGCACAAGAATTGCTTGAACCCAGGAGGTGGAGGTTGCAGAACTTCTGCTCTAAATTTTCAGGTTACGTCCTTGTCCCTTCCTGGTTCTTAATATTTATCCTTCACATTATAAAATGTTTCAAAGGCTAGATCTAAAATTTTTTTCCACTTCACTGCTTTGATTATGTCATTGTATTGCTCTAACTTTTACATGCTGTTACCTTCAGATCAGGGAATTGATGATGTTTGCCTCTTGCTCTTCACCAGTACATCTCTTTTGTTCTGACTCTGTACATTCTCTATTCTAACCCAGTTAGCCCTGTTTTACTAGCTTATCCTGTTTACACCTTTATAAATGGATCAGACACCTTTGTTGCCACTAGCCTTCATTGTTCAAGGGAGCTTCTTCAAGTTTATTGGTCCTCCAGCCTGTAAGTAAGTTGGGGTATTCAAGTTCTCACAGCCTGAGGAGTTTACCCATAATTTCAGGAATACTGGTAATAATATTTGTTACTTACATGAAGTTTTATAAAGTTATAAGTTAAGAGACTAAACAATAGCCCATACATATTTAGAAACTAATTTTAGACTAAACAGAGTGACAAAATTCATTCGAGTTTTCAGATATTTAAGAGTTACTCTTTCGTACTTCCCAAGCAATTCAAGGTTGGAGATTTAGGTTGCCTGGATCATTGTAGAATATCAGGCCCTGTCTATTCTAGTCTACAAATATCTGCTCCACTCTCTTCCCAAGATCTAACTAGGATTATTCTTGGTTATAAAGACACAGGAGTAGATTCGCCAACAAGTTTTAAAAGGGAAAGATTACCCAAATGCTAGTTCTGTCCATGCCTACCCTTAAAAGTATGTATATAACAGCTTATAAACTGCAAGTTTTCACTAGTTTTGTTTCTCATATAAGATTCCAAAATTCTTGGGGATCAAGGTAAAGATTTTTCTTTAACCTGCACCAGAGAACCTTATATTTGCTATAGACCTCACTGCTGCCTGGGCAAATGCTAACAATTTTACTTAGTATATGATTCGCTGGCATAATTTTATACTGCTTCCTGTGCTTGAGGTTAAGATGTAGCACTCACATTTCTCCATTTGACACCAACTGTTGTAAAAGAAAAATGGGTAGAGGCGGTTGAAGGGAAAAGTGACCCTGATTCTAGTAGTGGTGGCAATTGAAATAGTAAAGTGAGAAATGATTTTCTACGTATTTAGTAGTAGTTTTACTTTAGTTATGCTTGGTGCTACTGTAAAGCAAAACAGAAAAATAACCAAAAAACCCCACAAAACTTGTTTGGTTTTTCAGTCGTTATACTGCAGATTCTGCAATGACATTTTTTAGAATCTTCACTGTTAAAGTATCCTCAGATATTACTGAGAGCATGGATTTTTTTTTTCAGTTAATAATGATGTATTTTATTGGATCGTATATTTAATGTATCTGTTTTTTGAGACCATGGATATCTTATGAAATATTTCAAAAAGAATAAGGTGAAAGCGGAAAGGGAGACTTTGGCAAATTTGTTCTAGATCTTCAATGATTTGCTCTATATTTGTTCATAACTGATATAAAGCAGAGCTTTGAGCCGGGCGCGGTGGCTCATGCCTGTAATCCCAGCACTTTGGGAGGCTGAGGCAGGTGGATCACCTGAGGTCAGGAGTTCAAGACCAGCCTGGCCAATATAGTGAAACCTGTTCTCTATTAAAAATACAAAAAATTAGCTGGGCGTGGTGGCGGGAGCCTGTAATCCCAGCTACTCAGGAGGCTGAGGCAGGAGAATCTCTTGAACCTGCGAGGCAAAGGTCTCAGTGAGCCAAGATTGGACCATTGCACTCCAGTCTGGGCAGCAAGAATGAAACTCCATCTCAAAAAACAAAAAAAGCAGAACTTTGCTTAAATAATACATTAATTTTCCAGAATATTATATAATCATATCTGTATTACTTTATTTTTGTATTGTGCAATTTATATGTTTATTTACTGGTGATTTAATTTATAAACATGAACAGAAATATGAATTGCATGTGTCTTTGTACCTTTGCTAGTAAACTACCTGTTTTGATATAATATCTGGCTCATTCTCTGCTCATTTCCTGTAAGTACATTTTATTAGCAGAATTTTATCTTAGAAATATTTCATTACAGTCTGTCAATGTACTCCAAGATGAAGCTGAAAAACTCCACTAAAACCTTAATCCACCATGGTATAAGGCCTGAAATCCATCAAGTCATTCATTCAGATTTACAGAAGGAGAATGTGAAGCAGCTGGTGTAATCCAGTTTCAGAGCATTCTGTTTCTAAGATTCCATGATTTCTATGCTAAGCAAAAATTAAGGCAGTATCCTTTGGTACAATTAACACTGCCACCACCTGTCAGTGGCTTTACTTCTTTCCTCTTGTTACAAAGGCATTTTTAAAATCTAAAGTAATTAGCAATATACAGTAATTTACAGTTAAAGGGAAACAGAAGGGCCCCTATTTGTGTGTATCTTTAGTGAGGTTGCACATAGCAGAGTATATACCTGGCTGTCTAAAGATATTTTAATAAATTATTAATAAGGCTTTAAAATACATCAGCATACCCACTTTTGCATATTGGTTCACAGACTAAACATTTTTTTTTTTTGAGATGGGATCTCAGTCTGTCACCTAGACTGGAGTCCAGTGGCACAATCATGGCTCACTGGCTCACTGCAGTCTTGACCTCCCAGGCTCAAGTGATCCTCCCACTTCAGCCTCCTGAGTAGCTGGGACCACGGGCATGTGCTACCATCCCTGAGTTAATTTTTTAAATTTTTTGTAGAGATGGGGTCTCCTTGTGTTCCCTAGACTAGTCTCAAACTCCTGGGCTCAAGTAGTCTTCCTGCCTCAGCCTCCCAGAGTGCTGGGATTACAGGCGTGGGCCACCAAGCCCAGCTCTAAAATTATTACTTTTTTTTTTTTTTTTTTTGAGACGGAGTCTCACTCTCTTGCTCAGGCTGTAGTGCAATGGCGCGATCTCGGCTCACTGCAACCTCTGCCTCCCAGGTTCAAGCCATTCTCCTGCCTCAACCTCCCGAGTAGCTGGGATTACAGGTGTCACCACCATGCCCTGCTAATTTTTTGTATTTTTAGTAGAGACAGGGTTTCACTGTGTTGGCCAGGCTGGTCTCGAACTCCTGACCTCGTGATCCACCCGCCTCGCCTCGGCCTCCCAAAGTGCTGGGATTACAGGCGTGGGCCACCGCGCCTGGAAGCTCAGCTCTAAGATTATTTTTTAAGGACACATTTTGAGTTTGGAATTGATTCCCATTCATAAAAACCCATGAATGTTACCATGTTAGCCATGCACTAGGCACTGGAGATACAGAATAAAAAAAAAGATACTTTCTATTCTTGAGGACTTCAATGTAGTAAACAGGCAATTTCAGTGCAGGGTTACTAGAGCTTTGATAAAAAACTTACTCAGGGTTCTATATGCCCACAAGGGAGGACACCTAACCCAAAATAGGTACTTCTGGAAGGACTCCTAGAGGAGATAACTACTGGAGTTTTTTTCTTTTAATTAATTTATTTTATTTTATTTTTTTAGAGACAAAATCTATCACCCAGGCTGGAGTGCAGTGGCACAATTATAGCTCCTGGTTACCTTGAACTTGTGAGCTCAAGTGATCCTCCTACCTCAGCCTCCTCAGTAGCTAGGACTATAGGTGTGTGCCACCACATCTGGGTAGTTTTTTTTTTGAGACAGAGTCTCGCTGTGTCATCCAGGCTGGAATGCAATGGCATGATCCTGGCTCACTGCAACCTCTGTCTCCTGGGTTCAAGCGATTCTGCCACCTCAGCCTCCCGAATAGCTGGGATTACAGGTGCACACCACCACACCCAGCTAATTTTTTTGTATTTTTGTAGAGACAGGGTTTTACCATGTTGGCCACTGGTCTTGAGTGCCTGACTTTGTGATCCACCACGCCCGGCCTCATCTGGGTGATTTTTTTATTTGTTAAATTTTTGTAGAAACAGGGTCTTGCTATGTTGCCCAGGCTGGTCTACAACTCCTGGCCTGATCTGATCCTTTCCCCTCAGCCTCTCAAAGTCCTGGGATTATAGACATGAGCCACCAAGCCCAGCCCAAAATTAACTGTTAACAAGTAAGTTAGCCAGATTAAAAAGGGGGCTATATTACATGCTTAGCTTCGTAAGGTGTTTTAATTAGTCAGAGGCAAGTACGTTGTTATTAACTCTGTCTTTTGGAAAGGTTTACTGAAGTTAATATAAGTCAGTCAAGTGAATACTGAAGCTCTAAGGACACCCCAGCAAGTCAAATCTGTTTTAGGACAATCTTGTTAACAGTGATCAAAACTGAGATTGACATTGAAGAGAGCTAGTACAATATTTGTTTTACACACGTTTTGTTTTCTGAATTGTACAAAGACCAATTCAGAAAAAAATACTATCAATGGAATTTTTTTAAAAGAAATATAATTTTTAAAGTAAGAAATTTGCAAATCTGCTGAATTCAAACCTTCGTTATTCCATTTACCTGAAAGTTTTAAAATTTTTTGTTCAATTTTTGTTTTGGATAAAATTGTTCTGTTTGTAGAGCAAAACTCCGTCTCAAAAAAAAATCTATTTGTATGCAATCAACATACATTGCAGGGCTTTATAAAAAATAATTTCAGTATTTAAGCAAATTTTGTATAGGGTTGAGGTGGGGCGTGAGAGATTTGATGATAGGCAAACTGCTCTCAGTCAGTGTTCAGCCATGAGCTTTAAGAATCCTCACTGTCAGTTTCCTATAAGCTGGGGAAGCACATGGAGGTGACAGCCATTTGCTGAGGACTGGGATATGGAAGTCTGAGTGGGTCACAGAAAATGTGGGAGCAGGGCAAAATACTATATGAATGAATCACTTTTCTACTGCAGTCACAAACTGTAAAATACAGCTACAGACTGCAGCTGTTCCCCAAGAAGGGCTAGAAGGAAGAAGAGAGGGATCCTTTAATCCATCTCCTCTTTGCTTCATACTGTGTCATATATTATAGGATATAATATCCTAAATGTTGTTATCCCTAGTGGTAGCCTCTGTTTATGACTCAGCCCCCCGACAGCACCACTTACTTGAAGGTCTCAGTTTCCAGGAAACCTTTTTGCATGGGTACATAAGATTCCTGAAATTAGAGCTCATATCACAGAAGTTCCTTGTTACTGCTCTGCATCTACTTCTCAGCTGCCCAGAAAAGAGAGCTCACAGTCAAGATAAATCAAGATACCAGACCTGTTGCTAGTTTTCTATTCAGATTTATTTATATAACATTAAAAAATGTTAGTCTGGTGCATATCTCATTGTGAAAAGTAAGAAATCAAAATATCATGGTTAAGAAATAATGTGTGAAAAATACTTAAATTTATCCTTGTGGAACATACACATTTGCTAAATGCGTGTTGTTCCTTTCATACTTCTGCTGTAACATCACCTGTTATGCCTTCCCCACTAGGGAGTGAGTGCCTCTTCACCCACCATTTTGTTTCTGTAAGATGTTTGGTCATGGGAGACAGTTTTATTAAATAAGGTGATAAGGTTGAGTAGTTGTAGAGAGTTCACAAGTAGTATTTTACCTTCTCCTGTGGAGGAAAATAAACTAAAGTAGCTCATTCAATTCTTAAGAAAAATTTAGTTGTAGTTGCCATAAATGAGACTGATGATACCTTGGTGGGAGTATTGAGATTTTAAATTAAGGCCTTTTTTTTTTTTTTGAGACAGAGTCTCATTTTTTCACTAAGGCTGGAGTGCAGTGGTGCGATCTCAGCTCACTGGAGCCTTGACCTCCGAGGCTCAAGCGATCCGCCCACCTCCACCTCAGCCTCCGAAGTAGCTGGGACCACACGTGTGAGCCAGCATGACCAGCTAATCTGTGTGTTTTTTTGTAGATACGATGTTTTGCCATGTTGCCCAGGCTGGTCTCGAACTCCTGGGCTCAAGGGATCCTCCTCTTGGCCTCCCAACATGCTGGGATTACAGACGTGAGCCATCCTACCTGGCCTAGTCTTTTTTTTTTTTTTTAATTCGGAACCTAGTTTAAACTTTTTTAGTTTAAACTTTTTGTTTCGAACAGAAACAGAAATATATGTAGTTATGATGTACCTCTTGGAAGGTAATTATGGAAGAAGCAAAAATGAGTACTCTGTTCAGTTACTTAATCAGGAAAGAGAAAGCACTGGAAGGGAAGATGCTTGTTTCTTTACTCATCAGCATCCCCTGACAGTGGCCACTGTTCTCCAGATAGAAATCTATGGGGTTAAAAAAAAAATTCTGTGTGTCTGTGTGTGTAAGCATATGCCATTTCATCTTACCATCCTCATCTAAAACAAGCCATGCTAGCTTTCTTCAGTCTCTGGGACAAAGTCTAGACTAGACCATCATAGATCAGACGATATTTCAGAAGCCAGAGAGAGTAGTTCCCAGAGCTTCCAGGTTTCCCAGGAATGACAGTTGTCTCATTGGCTGTCATTTTGTAGAATGTATTGTGAGGCACAGCTTATGCAGTGAATATTTTTAATTTAGTCTGGCAGTATTTTGTTTCATATACAATAAAATCTCTCTAATTCAGAACAAAATGGAAAAGTTGTGTCTAATGAAATGAAAATTGCTGATTGTAAACGTTTCTTTAAGAAGGTGGGATAGTCATCCAGTTACACCACAGAAAGTTCAAAGACAACAGAACAATTTTATATTTTATCCAGATTATTACAAATTCCAAAATAAGGGCCCCAAATGAATAGGTCTCACTATATTTTGGCTAATGCTGTGTATATATATTCAAAGCTATAGGGAAGGCCCTTTCTTTTCTCACTTTCTTCCTGAGAAATGTGGAGACCAAAGAATGTTAAACAAAGAACAGAGAACTAACTTTTTCCAATATGTCACTTCATGGATAAAAAGTAGAGACAGAGTGGTGAAGCACCTGTTGCTTTAAAGGCAATAAACTAGTGAAATGTTTTAACAGAAGTCATCAGCTTTCAAAGATCTCTTTTATCCATTTCACATCACTCATTGCTCTTAATTCCTTTGTCACATTTTTTACTGTATTACAAGTAATCCTTGAAATCCATGGAGCATTTTATATCTAACTAGAACCATGTGGATGGTTCTCATGTGTTCAGTATAGCCCCAAATCCCAGCATTTCTTCTGCTCCTCTTTTTCCATATATTTAGTAGTAGATGCAGGTTTGAGAAGCAAATCATGGCAATAGAAGGAATCCATCCCTCCACTCCCACCACTTTCCACCTCAGAAGACTCTAAGTTGCATCTGGGGTAGGGATAGGATGGCAGCCACCAACAGGCCCTCAGCAGCTCTTTGATCTCCACCACTGCATTCCATACCCTTCCTCTCTTCCTGACCAGCTAGTTCCTCAGGCAGCTGCTTCTCCTGCCAGTCCATCGGTTATTTATATGTAACTGTATACACTGCCAACCGAATAGGTTTGTAGAAGCAACTTAGGAAATCTCTTTCAGATAAAGGTTAAGATTAATACTTTTTATTCCACTGCTTTTATTTCTCCACATAATATATGAAGGCAATGTGTGCCTTTTCAGAATAATCTTAATTATGTCTAATCCTCTACTTTTTTTTTTTTTTTTAATAACTCCTTGGACAGCAGTTTTTAAACTGTTGAATCCAGCAATCAAGGCATTATGGTTCTAACCTTATTTACATTTTCTGAGAAACTAAAACAGATCAGTTTCCCCTGAGGTCCTCTAGAATTCTTCATACTTAGTATGCTTAAACATAAGGTGGCGGCAGGCCGGGCGCGGTGGCTCAGGCCTGTAATCCCAGCACTTTGGGAGGCCGAGGCGGGCGGATCACGAGGTCAGGAGATCGAGACCATCCTGGCTAATATGGTGAAACCCCGTCTCTACTAAAAATACAAAAAACTAGCCGGGCGAGGTGGCGGCGCCTGTGGTCCCAGCTACTCGGGAGGCTGAGGCAGGAGAATGGCGGGAACCCGGGAGGCGGAGCTTGCAGTGAGCCAAGATGGCGCCGCTCACTCCAGCCTGGGCGGCAGAGCGAGACTCCGCCTCAAAAAGAAATAAATAAGGTGACAGCAAATAGAGTAGTAAATACAAGTCTTGGTTTCAATAAAGTGTATTTTCCATTATATGTTTCATTTTATTTATTTATTTTTTGAGACAGAGTCTCGCTCTGTCGCCCAGGCTGGGGTGCAGTGGCGCGATCTCGGCTCACCGCAAGCTCCGCCTCACAGGTTCAAGTGATTCTCCTGCCTCAGCCTCCCGAGTAGCTGGGACCACAGGCGCCGCCACAGCACCCGGCTAGTTTTTTGTATTTTTAGTAGAGACAGGGTTTCACTGTGTTAGCCAGGATGGTCTCGATCTCCTGACCTCATGATCCGCCCGCCTCGGCCTCCCAAAGTGCTGGGATTACAGGCGTGAGCCACCGCGCCCGGCCAAGCAATTTACATCTTAAATAAATTGCTTAAAATTATGGTTTGCCTTACGATACTGAGAGGTGAAGCCAGCTGGGCTTCTGGGTCGTGTGGGGACTTGGAAAACTTTTCTGTTTAACTGGAGGATTTTAAATGCACGGGTCAGTGCTCTGTGTCTAGCTAGAGGGATTGTAAATGCACCAATCGGCACTCTGTGAAATGGACCGATGAGCAGGACATGGGTGGGCCCAAATAAAGGAATGAAAGCGGGCCGCGGGAGCCAGCAGCAGCAGCCCCGTGGGATCGCATTCAAGGCCGTGGAAGCTTTGTTCTTTAGCTCTTCATAATAAGTCTTGCTGCTGTTCACTTTTTGGGTCCCCACCAACTTTAAGAGCTGTTAACACTCACCACAAGGGTCGAGGGTCGGGGGCTTCATTCCTGAAGTCAGTGAGACTCCGAACCCACCATGAAGAGCAAATAGCTCCTCCGGCGCCACCTTTAAGAGCTGTTAACACTCAACTCGAGGCCCGCGGCGTGACAAAGAACCCACCAGAAGGAATAAATTCCGGACACAATACTTTTTATCTTTGTAAGGAATTGACTTAGTCCTAGGAGATAGCAGTCCAGTTTCTTTTGACACCCTGAAATCCCTAAACTTGTATGTCAGCATACTGAATTGTTATTCATATAGATGCGTTTCCTGAAAGTGATACCTCATTATGACTACGACTAAACTAGTGGTAAGTTCTTTAAAAAGTGTATGTTAACAGAAAGGTGAAAGCATTTGCATCATGTGGTCTAATTTTATTTGACAGTTAACAGTATTTGACAACCCCAAACTGTCTACCTTTGTTTTTCTGAAAGACAATACAGTTCCACTTACAGCTCTATTTTCAGTTTATGTAGATACAGCCCTGGTATTTTTATATAACATACGTTCTATGAAGTACTTTGAATATATAGTAAAATCAGACAGTAATGTTGAATTTATATGGCATCAGGTGGAGTATGAGGCATGTAGTATATGTGAATCTTCCAGGTAACTAAAATTACCTGTGTAAACAGGAAAACATTTGTTTTTTATTATTTACATTAAAAACAGCTAGAATGTATTTCATATTTTTCTACATTCTAATATTCCCTAATAATAAATTACTCATGGACAGAAGATCATCACCATGTGTAGACCTGGGGCTGTTGATTGCATGTAATAACATTGATTGGTCCAGGAAATTGCAGCTACGTCTACTATAAAGAAAAATTTGAAATCCCAGGACCCCCAAACTTAAGCCTAGAGGCTGAATCATGCAACAGAATACTTTAGCAAGGTCCTCCTGGAAAGGAAAAAAGCCTTAGGCATGTGGGAAGGGCTACCCCACAGACTATTCATAAGGAAATTCTTTGCTAGCCTCCCATAAACAGGGGCATGCCAATTACAACTTTAGGTGTACAGTCTAAGTCTAGCTCCTAAAACTAAAGTCTGTTAAATTCCACACTGATAATGTCGATTACAAATGTATCTCCCCAGGGGAAGAACAAAGAGAAAACTACTTCTGCCTTTGTCTCCACTCACCTTACCTTCTGTAAAATGTAGATTCACTGGGCGCTAACCGAAGTCTCACAGGAATGTAACCATTTGCCTTACCCTTACCTGCCCCTCTTCCTACATGCCTTCCCCCATTTTAAGGAAATGTATAAATGTATAAATACTAAAACTCCTGAAAACCTCCAGAAAAACAGCCACAGATGTGTTTGTAGCTTATGTTTTTCCCGGATACAGCCTACAGCTGGCTTAATAAACCTCAATGATTAAAGCTTATGCTGCAGTCACTCATTTCACTTGTCACTGTTTTGTATTATTTTTGTCTCCTGCCTTACTGTCAGGCTGTTAGGTCTGCCTTCTGCCATTAGCGTACTTTAATCTAGCACTTATAATTTAATGTTTTTAATATGGCAGGGTTTTCAAACTAACCAAGTTTATTAGATTGATAGGTAGATTAAGAGTGCTGAATCATGGTATCAAATATCCAATTCCAAATTTCCATATAGGCTCCAGTGTCTTACATATATGGTGGCTATTTTATAGATTAACAAAAGAAAATGTCAAAATTCATGATGATCTTTGCAGTATTGTATGGCTGCTGTTACTTTCCTCTGTCCGTTATTTGTCACATACCCCATAGATCCTCTGCATCATGAATCTGGCTCCCCAAATGTCAGAGCCAACTTTAGCATAGCTTGCTCTACTATTGTTCCCAGTCTTGGCAAACTCCTGCTCATCCTTTAAGATCCAGTTTAAGTATCTCCTACTCTGTAATACCTTTCTTTTTTTTTTTTTTCCTTTTTTTTTTCTTTTGAGACGGAG
The DNA here is from genome assembly GCF_037993035.2 of Macaca fascicularis. Classification (NCBI taxonomy): domain Eukaryota; kingdom Metazoa; phylum Chordata; class Mammalia; order Primates; family Cercopithecidae; genus Macaca; species Macaca fascicularis. The sequence continues at coordinate 2,444,300 of NC_088391.1, read as the reverse complement.
TCTTGCTCTGTTGCCCAGGCTGGAGTGCAGTGGCGTGATCTCGGCTTACTGCAAGCTCCGCCTCCCAAGTTCAAGTGATTCTCCTGCCTCAACCTCCTGAGTAACTAGGGTTACCGGCACATGCCACCACACCCAGATAACTTTTGTATTTTTAGTAGAGACGTAGTTTCACCTTAAGTCTACAAGGCAGTCTATTGGCTCTCTGCCTTCTCATAGAATTTATGTGTAGTTCTGTTAGAGCGTTTGTTAAAATTATCTATCATAATACTAATGGCTAACCTTCTAGAACATTTAATGTGTGCTGGGCACTATGCTGAGTTTTATGTGTATTATTTCATTGAAGGCTCATTAAAAAAAAAAAAAACCTTTGAGATAGATACTGTTGTTTTTTGCATTTCGCAGATCAACTGAGGGGTAATGTTGCCCAAGTGACAGAACTAGAATTTAAATCTAGGCAGTTTGAGTCCCCTTTACTCATTTTTCAAATGAGTCAGGTGAGGTGCAGAGAGATAATTTGTCCAAGGTCACATACCTAGTGACATAACTAGAATTTGAATCCCAAGCAGTTTGATTTCAGAGCTAGTACTTTTAACTGTTTATTTGCTATCCAACACTTCCCTTTGTAAACTCCTTAAGGGGGAGACTTCATAGTATCTGTCTATATATTCCCAGAACAGTGACACATAACAGTTTCTTAAATGTTTGAGAATGAATTAATGAACTTTTTCATTGCCTAATACGTAAACAATATTAAGCTAGGTATTTGTATTTGTACTGTTATTAGATATAATTTTTTTTTCTTTTTTTTTTTTTTGGAAGGAGTCTGGCTCTGTCACCCAGGATGGAGTGCAGTGGCGCGATCTCAATCTCGGCTCACTGCAAGCTCCACCTCCCGGGTTCACTGCGTTCTCCTGCCTCAGCCTCCCGAGTAGCTGGGACTACAGCCTCCCGCCACCACGCCTGGCTAATTTTTTTGTATTTTTGGTAGAGACGGTGTGTCACTGTGTTAGCCAGGATGGTCTCGATCTCCTGACCTTGTGATCTGCCCATCTCAGCCTCCCAAAGTGCTGGTATTACAGGTGTGAGCCACCACGCCCAGCCTAATTCTGATTTTTTAAAAAATTGTAATTTCTATTCTTTTTATAGAGACAGAGTCTCACTACATTGCTCAGGCTGGTCTCAAATAACTTTGATATCTTGACGTTTATTATACCTCCTGATCCTCCCCATCTAAACTGATGTGCTAACTGTACTTACTTAAGTCTACAAGCCATTTTCTTTGCCTTAGCTCAGTTTACCAAGCCTAACCTACCACGAATATGCCACAGTGAAAAAGAGACAACAGAGATTAAATGAGTACCCAAAGCAACATGGTTAGTTCAGGGAAAATGAAAATAGCAGCAGCAAAAACAAACAAAAGCAACCTGAAACCTAAGAGGAAAGAGAAACAAAACTGGGAAAAGAGAGAGCACGCACATCTGTTATCAGGAAAACCACACAGATAGAAGGAAGGAAGAGGTGAAGAAAGAAAGGAGAACACAGAGTTAGGAAATAGTTTACATTTTCTGCCAAAGGCTTGTTGTAAACTATGTTTTTAGTTGTTCAAGGTTATTAATAAGGGATAATTTGGCATGCATTACCTTAGGCTATAAATTAGCATTTGGACGTTAGCCACTTGTTCCCAGCATTTATCTGAAGTAGTTAATAAGCAAACTAGTTAACCAAACATGGTGTGGAACTCAAAAGACCTGACTTCTGGTCCTTTGCACAAAAGTGTTGGACTAGATGATCTCTAAGTCCCTTGTAACTCTTAAAATTCTATGTTGTATGTCAGTTATAGTCCCAATATGTATAAGGCACCAGGCCAGATGCTTTCCACAGTACAGTGAAACAAAGATGAAATTTATGCTTCAAGAGTTTAGTTGAAAAAATAGACAAAAAACAGACGACTTGTTTTTTATTACAGTGCATTCGTGGAAATGATATAATAAGGCACCTTTTTTTCTTCTTAGGAACAATATTGTGGTTATTACATTCTTGACCATTAAATCTATCCAGTAAGTCTGAGATTTGATCAGAATTATTATAAAAATGAAGTAAAACAAGCTAAGCCTGACAGATGAATAGAAGGTTAATAATGGCATTGGCAAATTAATCTTCCAAATTCTATGAAATAAGCATAAATATAGAATGCACATTGATTGTATTAGTGATTCTTTAAAATGTACTTTTAAAATTGTACTACTGTATAATAAAGATGACCTAAAAAAAAACTATGTTGGTTCATCAACTTGGAATTAGAAAGGCTCTGGTAATTTCAGAACAATACTTTTTTTTTTTTTTCCTTACATAAATTTTGTTGTAGCAAAGAAACACATTCAGTACATCCTACTTACTTTAAATTTGATTGAACTAGAGAAGTAACACCTACCATTTAGGAAATGGACAACAGTTAGCCCAGGGACTAAAGGATGACTAATTCTAATTCTGTTCTTTGTTATTTTTCTCTGAAGTTTATCTTAAATCCTATTTTTTTCAGAAAAACTTTCTCAGCTACCATTACCCACACTGCTTCTTCTATTTTCCTAATTTATATTATTGTAACAGGAGCTAGTATAGGATCGTGGTTGAGACAGTGGGGTTGATGTCATACTGCCTATGCTATCACTTACAATCTAGGCAAGCTGGTTAACTTTCACAAGCCTTAAGTGTTTCGGTTTTTTTTTTTTTTTTTTTTTTTTGGTAAAATGAAGATGACAAAAATGGTGTCTACTATTAAGGGCATTGTGGAGATTAAGAACAGGTATGTAAAGATATTAGCACCCTGCTCTGCGTATACTACATACTTAATGAACGTTAGATACTATAATACAGAGTATTATATATTAATATATAATACTACAGTATATTATAATACTACAGAGTTGCCCCCTTGATTCTTATGTGTTCTGCCTCTTCCTGGAGTCTCCTCAAATTAGTAAATGCTCAATTCAGTGTTTTCTTCAGAAAAGGTGGGGCTTAGGATGAAGAGAAAGACTCTAATAGTAGGAGATGGTGACTTGGGGGCTTCCTCTGCATATTTCATAAGGGAAATGGTAGGATTACAGTCTGCTGTGGTGATGATCTCCAGATGATAGTTTTGTACTCTATAGGCAGAGTGTGAGAGGTTTACTATGTGTGTATGTGTGTATGTATGTATATTTGCCTCACGTATAAAATGTTCAGAAAGCATCAATAAAATTTAGTTTTCTGATTACTGGGATGGTAAGTGTGGACTTATGTAATTAAAACATTCTCCTTGAGTTATTTTTGTAGTAGTCACTTAAGGGAAAAGAAAAGGAAAGGCAAAGGGGTGGTAAGGGTACAGATCATTACAATATTATTGATGGTCTACATGTGCAATATTCTGGTAGGCACTGACAACACAAAAGAGGTGTAAAACTAGCTGCTCAAGGAAGCCTATTGTCTAATTAAGAGAGAAAATTAATACTGGTCAGAGAACTGAAATCAGCTAAAAAGAAGGGCTTTGAACAGCTTTGAATTTGGAGAGATTTAAGCAACTGGAATTCATGTTTTTCCCATTTCAATTCAGATCGGCAGTCACTGAACATTGCCTGTGTGCCAGGGAGAATTATAGAATCAGTATTAAGTGTGAAAAGTAGGTGATATGTCCAGGAAGGATACTGTGGTCCAGGTTAGAGCAGTGCATCAGGAAAGCAATCCAGGATGAAAGCCTGCTATTGGATTTCACAGATAATACGTTCTTGTATCAAGGTTCATGCATTGACATAGGTGCCTGTTAACTGCTGTGTCATCTTCCTCCAGTCTCCCTAGTTCACAATGCCCAGTCAGGTGTAGGAGGATAGTGTGGTTGTTAAGAGATTAAAACCCTTTGAGTCAGACCTAGCTTTTTAGCCTGCCTCTGCTATTTACTTTTCAGTTTCTCTATCTACTGCTGTATCTACTGTTCAAAGTTATTGTGAGGATTAACTAAATAATCTATGTGAATACTTAATTAGTACAGTGCCTAATATATAGAAAGTGCTCAACGAAAAGTTCTTTATAAAGATTTCAGTACTGTCTTCATTAGCATTTAGTTAGGGTCTAAGTACTACTGCCTGAAGTGCAGACTCTTCCACTACATTCCTATATATTCCACAATATTTTACCCATCCTTCTTCTTCTGGCTCTTTCTACCCATGGTTCTCTCACATTTCTGAAAGCAAAGCTATTTATCTAATATGATATATTTTATCTTTTTGAAAGCACAACTTTGCATATTCTGTTGCCTTCCTGACTTTCTTCTGCCACTTTCTTTCCTCAGTCACTCTGGTACCGTTGGCCTTTCTGCTGTTCCTCGACCAAACTTGTTCCCACCTCATGGACTCTGTGCTTGCTTAGAATGCTTTTCTTCCAGGGACGCCCCCAGGACACACTAACTCCACCTCGTTTAGTCTCTCTAAATGTTACCTCTCTAGAAAGACCTTCTCTGACTATCTTAAGGTATTACCGCCTTATCCCTTTCTTATCCTGCTTTATATTTCTTTGTAGTACTTCTTACCGTTTTGTATTATTTTATACATTTATTCTTTAATTGCCATTCTCCCTTTTTGGAATGTCACTTCCCTCAAGTTAGTCTAATTCACTGTTGTAGCTTCAGTGCAAAGTGGGCACTCAGTTAATATTTGTTAAATGAATGATTTTGAAAGTTTGGGGATTGTCAGATCCAAGCGTGAAAGTTAATTTTTAAAGATTGTCCTAGAAGTGACTGTTTGGGAATAACACTGAAAAAAATCTTAAATTGCAATTTGTTTTTCTTTTAGAAAAATGTTGAACATGGAATGATAGGGAAACTGTCTCTTCGTAAGCAGCGCTTCATGCAGTTTTCTTCACTGGAGCATGAAGGAGAATATTACATGACACCACGAGACTTCCTCTTCTCAGTGATGTTTGAGCAAATGGAACGTGAGTTGGGTCTTTTTTTAATTAAAAAAATTAAACTTCAGGGCTGAAAAACCTGTTTTTCAGGATTGATAACAGCTTTTCTTCATTTTAATTATCATCTTTGTACCATGCATTTGCTTATTTAGACTTTTCTTGTGACACTACTTATACTTTTATATTTATTTTGAAATAGTTGTTTTGTATATAGGTTTCTCTAAAGAGACAGGAAAAATAGTTTAAGTTTTAATTGTCACTAAATATGTTATTAGTAATTACTTCATCCATGTTTTAAATTGGGCCAAAAAAAAAAAATGAAACTAGATTTGAGAAGTTAGGAGAGCAGTCATGATGTCACAGGTAGAAAATCCTGAAAAAAAATGAGAAACAAGTTGAAAAACTATAATTACATAATTTTATTTAATAAGCAGCCAACTTGCATTTGTTTCAGAATTCAGAAATTCTTAGTTTTATTATCTAAATTAGTCCTCACTTTGCATAGAGTGGATTTGGCCCCATCCTCTGTGCCCATGTTGAAGAAGGAGTCTATGAAAACTTGTTGGCGTTCTGACACCTTCCTAAATGTACTGGAACACTCGCTATAAACATGCAGCAGCTGAAATGGGTGAGAGCAAGGTGAGCAGTCATAGTATAGATTGAATTCAAAAAGGCCGAGAGAACTTGGCACAGCATTATAAACATTGAGGGATGACGAACAAAAACAAAATGAGTGATCATGGTGTGTTCTAGGGACAATAAATTCAGTAATCACTGGAACGAAAGGATTACTTTAAGCAGTAGTGAGGGATGAAATTGAAAAACAGATAAGGTCCGGATTATCCAGAAAACTTCAGTGACCCTTTCCAACCACCAGATGAATGGTATTTGGCAGGGATGAATGGCATTGAAGGTTTGTGAGCAGAAAAATAAGGTGGTAAAAATATGTTTAGAGTTTTATTTATTTGAGACAGAGTCTCGCTCTCTCTCCCAGGCTGGAGTGAAATGGCACTATCTCGGCTCACTGCAACCTCTGCCTCCCGGGTTCAAGCAATTCTCCTGCCTCAGCCTCCTGAATAGCTGGGATTACAGGTGCCTGGCTAATTTTTGTTTTTGTTTGTTTGTTTGTTTTTTGAGACGGAGTCTCGCTCTGTCACCCAGGCTGGAGTGCAGTGGCGTGATCTTGGCTCACTGCAACCTCCACCTCTCGGGTTCAAGCAATTCTCCTGCCTCAGCCTCCCAAGTAGCTGGGATTACAGGCATGTGCCACCACGCCCAGCTAATTTTTTGTATTTTTTAGTAGAGACGGGGTTTTACCGTGTTTGCCAGGATGGTCTCAATCCCCTGACCTCGTGATCCGCCCTCCCTGGCCTCCCAAAGTGCTGGGATCACAGGCGTGAGCCACCGCACCTGGCCTTGTATTTTTAGTAGAGACGGAGTTTCACCATGTTGGCCAAGCTGGTCTCAACCTCCTCACCTCAGGTGATCTGCCCCCCTTGGCCTCCCAACGTGCTGATATTGCAGGCATGAGCCACCTCGCCCAGCCTAGGTTATTTTATTACAGCTTTTTTGCAGGGAAGTTTGTGTATATTAGAAACCTTAAAGATATTTACCCATATTAATGCAGTAAGTTCATAATATAAGTAATCAAAGATATGCAGAAAGATTTATCTTAAAAAGTAGTTTAGCCTCTGACATGTGAAACACTTGGACGTCATGAATTCCTGTTAGATTCATCAGAGAATTGAGGTCACACTTGAGCTGGAAACTGAAGGCAAGCAGATCCATAGAGTCAGCTTACTGCCGACGGAAACCACTAAGAACCCACCACTGGAGCCGGCTTCAGGTAGGAGTATTTGAAGGGTAATTAATTGCTGGAATCTCAGTGTGAACCAGCTTGGGAGATAACAACTACTGAAGAACCAGCCACAGAGAAGCCCATACGCCTTTGTGATTTTTACCTTGCGGAACTCTGCCAGGTTCTCACAGTGAAGAGCTAAGAAAAATGCTCTCCCCTCTCCATCATTGGGAGGGAAAAGTAGCCATTTTTAGACACTCCCAGAGTATTTCATTCTCCTTAAGAAAGGCCTGCATAGAAAACAAACTTTTTTACTGGAGCCCAGCCAACCTAGGGAGATGGAAATCCCCAAATCTAGCCCCCTCTGGCCTTCTTGTCTCACCAAAGGGAGCAGAGAAACAAAAAAACTGAGAACTGCTTTTGAAGGGCATATCCCTTCACAGTCACACAGTCTGACTAAGAGACTGACAGCTGATCATAGGACTGTACAATACCTACCTCCCTTTTCACCTCACCACCACATCGACAGAGCAGGCCCCTGTACAATAATAAGGCAGGACTGAAAGAACTTACCTCTTAGATTTTATTTAAGGAGACCTGCCTGCCTTTTCACCTCACCACCACATCGACAGCAGTCTCCTGTACAATAATAAGGCAGGACTGAAAGAACTTACCTCTTAGATTTTATTTAAGGAGAGAAAAGACAACAGGAGAGAAAAAAAAAAAAGGCACCAGAGGAAATTTTAGCCTCTGTCACCTACAACTACAGCAAACAGTAAACACAACCGATTCCTACCCAGATAAACATAAAAGGCCAGTCTACCTCAGTAACTTTTACCAAATACATCATGCCTGACTTAGAACCAGAAAGTCACAAGGCATGTTAAAAAGAAAAAGCACAATCTGGAAAGACAAAGCAAACATCAGTATCAGATTTATATATAGCAGATATTTGGAATTATCAGACCAGGAATTTAAAGTAACATTAATATGCTAAGGGCTCCAGTGGAAAAAGTGTACAGCACTTAATGTAATGTAAGCAGAGGCAAAGAAATTCTTAGAACAAACCAAAAGGAAATGCTCAAAATCAAAAATAGTGTTACAGAAATGAAGAATGTGGCCGGGCGCGGTGACTCAAGCCTGTAATCCCAGCACTTTGGGAGGGCGAGACGGATGGATCACGAGGTCAGGAGATCGAGACCATCCTGGCTAACACGGTGAAACCCCGTCTCTACTAAAAAATACAAAAAAAAAAAAAAACTAGCTGGGCGAGGTGGCGGGCGCCTGTAGTCCCAGCTACTCAGGAGGCTGAGGCAGGAGAATGGCATAAACCCGGGAGGCAGAGCTTGCAGTGAGCTGAGATCCGGCCACTGCACTCCAGTCTGGGCGACAGAGCGAGACTCTGTCTCAAAAAAAGAAAAATGAAGAATGCGTTTGACATTAGCCAGGTGTGTTGGTACACACCTGTAGTCCTGGCTACTTCAGAGGCTGAGGATCACTTGAGCCCAGGAGTTTGAGGCTACAGCAAACTATGATTGCACCACTACACTCCAGCCTGGGTGACAGAGCAATACCCTGACTCAAAAAAAAAATGCATTTGTTGGGCCCATCAGTGTAATGGATCTGGCGGAGAGAAGAATCAGTGAGCTTGAAAATATGTCAGTAGAAACTTCCCAACTTGAAAAGCAAAGAGGAACAAAAAGACTGAGAAAAACAGAATATTCAAGAACTGTGAGTCAATTACAAAAGATATAACATATAAGTAACAGGAATACCAGAAAAAGAAGAGGAAAAGAAACATTTGAAATAATAATGACTGAGAATTTTCCAAAAGTATTAACAAATGTCAAGCCATAGATTCAAGAAGTTTATGAAAACACCAAGCAGAATAAATACCAAGAAATGTCTAGGTATATCATATTCAAACTGCAGGAATTTTTTTTTCTTTTTTTTTTTTTCTTTTTTTTTTTTTGAGACAAAGTCTCACTCTATCGCCCAGGCTGGAGTGCAGTGGAGCAATCTCAACTCACTGCAAGCTCCGCCTCCCGGGTTCACGCCATTGTCCTGCCTCAGCCTTCCCAGTAGCTGGGACTACAGGCACCCGCTACCACAGCTGGCTAATTTTTTTATTTTTAGTAGAGACAGGGTTTCACTGTGTTAGCCAGGATGGTCTCAATCTCCTGACCTTGTGATCCGCCCTCCTCGGCCTCCCAAAGTGCCGGGATTACAGGCGTGAGCCACTGCACACAGCTAGAAAAATTTTAAAGAACAAAAGAAAGAGAAAAAAATCTTGACAGAAGCCAAAGAAGAAAAACACCTTATCTGTAGAAAAACAATGGTAAGAATTGTATCATATTTCTTTTTAAGCAAGAAGAGGGTGGATAAAATATTTAAAATTTTGAAAGAAAAATTTACCAATGTAGAATTCTGGATCCAGTGAAAATTATCCTTCAAAAGTGAAAAAGAAATACATTCTCAGACAAACCAAATTTGAGAGAATTTGTCACCGGTAGATCTGATTTACAAGAAATGTTCAAAGAAACATTTCTTCTTTCTTTGAAGAAAGATGTTCTTCAAAAAGAAGAAAAATGATATATCAGGAACTTGGCATGAAGAAAGGAAGACAGTTAAGTTAGAAAAGGAATACATGAATATAAAATTAAATCACATTTAAAATATTGATATAATAGATAACAGTTTAATCAAAATAATAGTAACACAATATTGGATGATCAAATTGTATGGATAAGTGAAATGTATGACAGCAATGGTATAAGGGACAGGAGGGAGGAATTGGGAATACTTTTAAGATACTGGTACCACCTATGAAGTGGTATAGTGTTATTTGAACATGCACTTAAATTAGTTGCAAATATATATTGCAAACTTTAGGACCACCACTAAAAAAAATATTTTTAATAAATATAATTGACATTCTAAGAGACGAGAGAAAATCAAGTTATATAAAATACTCAACTAAAACCAGAGAAGGCAAAAAAAGAGTGGAAGACAAAAAAATGAAACAAAACTCAAGTGCAATAGTTAGATATGGTAGATATCAATCCAGATATATCAACAGTCACTGTAGATATGTATTTTATGCATGTTGTTTATAAGAAACCCACTTTAAATGTAAAGGTACAGATAGAATAATTGCTAACACTAATCAAAAGAAGGCTGGAGTAGCTATACTGGTTTCAGATAAACCGGATTTAAGAGTGAGGGAAATTATCAGGAATAGAAAGAGGCATTGCATAATGATTTTTTTTTAATGGGTAAGTACTCCAGGAAGACATAACTATCTATAATGTATGTATACCTAACAACAGGGCATCAAAGCACATGAGGCAGAAACTGATGGAACTGCAAGGAGAAACAGATGTGCTCTTGGATGCTATTATACTTGGAGATTTCAAGAGCCTTCTGTCCTTGATTGACAGATTCAGCAGAAGGAAAACCAATAAGGATATACCTGAATAGAATAGCACCATCAATTAACTGGCTCTAATTGACACTTATAGGATATTTCATCTAATGATAGCAGAATATACATTCTGAAGCTAACCTGGAACCATTCACCAAGATAGACCAGATTTGGGGTCATAAAACACTCTTAAAACATTTACAAGAATAGGAATCATAGAAAGTATGGTCTTAGACCACAGTAGACTTAAACTAGAAATCAGTAACAGAAAGATAGCTGAAACATCCCCAAATATTTGGAGATTAAATGATACATTTTAAAATAACACATGGGTCAAATAAGGAATCTGAGAAGAAATTTTAAAATGTTTTCAACCAATGAAAGTGAAGCTGGGATCTTCAGAAGAGTATTTGGTACTAGAAGAAAACCCTAGGCAAGAATGATTTAGATGACCAAGTGGAAAATGTAAAAACTTATAGGACCAGTCAGAGAAAGAATAGTTTTGAATCGAATCAATGTAATATAGTCGGTGGGATAAGCTATATAGCTAACTAGAGTCTAGATGTTGTTACAGGCACTCAAATTTTTACAGAACATTCTGCTACTTAGATATTTCTACAAGCATAATTGGGCCTGTTGGCCTAGTTCGTAACCCCTAATCTATAAATTCAGTGTAATTGCAATAATCCCAATGGGGTAGGTAAATGTGTGCTCACACATGTATGCACACGTGTGTGTGTATGTTCATGTTTTTTGACAAGCTGATTTGAAAAATTATATGGAAAAACACCGGGCCTGAACTAGCAAAGACATTCTGAAAGAAGGAAAAAAATGGGGAAGTTACTCTATCAAATAATGAGCTTTATTATAAAACCTCAGTAATCAAATGGCATTGGCATAGGGAGAGACAAACTGACCATTGGAACAGAATAAAGGGCCCAGAACAGCAATGGAACTTTCATATATGAGAGAGGTGGCATTATAAATCATTGGAAAAAGAGGGACTGTTCAACGAATGGTACTAGTACAGTTAGATATGCATGTGGAAAACAAGCAAACATTTTTCAAAGATAATTTTAAAATCCATCTCCTTAGGTTAGAGAAATCTTCTTTAAATAAGCCACAAAAAGCACTATCATAAAAGATTGATAAAATTCAACCATATTAAAATTAGAACTTCTATTGATTTGCCTTAGAGAAATTGAAAAGGTAAGCCAAAAACTTGCAAAATTGAAGACAATACTTAGTATATGTAGAAAACTACAAATCAATAAGAAAAAGACAATTTTTTTTTAAAAAAGGGACAGAAGTAATAAATAGGCATTCATAGAAGAGGAAATGTGTACGAAAAATGAACATAAATATGTTTACCCTTGTTAGTGGCTACAATAAGATATAATTTTGTACATATTAGATTAGCAACAATTAAGTTTGTTAATGACAGCGGTAGAAGAGAATGTAGATCAGTTAAGATTTTTATACCCTGTTAGTTGGACATGCCAATTGAAACTACTACTTTGGTCTGGGCACGGTGGCTCACCCCTGTAATCCCAGCACTTTGGGAGGCCAAGGCAGGTGGATCACCTGAGGTCAGGAGTTCAAGAGCAGCCTGGCCAACATGGAGAAACCCTGTCTCTACTAAAAATTAGCCAGGTATGGTGGCGTGCATCTGTAGTCCCAGCTACTCGGGAGGCTGAAGCAGGAGAATCGCTTGAACCCAGAAGGTTGCCATGAGCCAAGATCGCACCACTGCACTTAAGCCTGGGCAACAGAGCAAGACTGTCTCAAAAAAAAAAAGAAAAGAAAAAAGAAAGAAACTACTACTTTGGAAAACAATTTAGAACTGTTTTATAAAGTTAAACATTAGCATAACTTTTGATACACAAATCCCATTCCTGTATATACTCTATATGCAACAGGAATATTTGCACCTGTGCAGTGGGATATATGTATAAGAATGCTTATAGTGTCAGTGTTATATTAGCAAAAAAAGCTGGAAACAACTCAACTCTCCATTAATAACAGACTGGATAAATAAACTGTGCTACAGTATATTCACAAAATGGAATTTTACTGAGTAAAAGTGAATAAGCTTAAACAATTGACTTTCATCATGGCAGCATGAGTAACTCCATTGGCCCACTTCCCACTGAAACTGGTAAAAAATCTTAAGACCTTCCTTCAAAGTCTCTGGAAGTGGTCTTAGAGTCATACAGTACATTAAAAAACATCTCTTTAAGAAAATCTGTAAGAAAAGTAAGAGTCTAGGATGCTTGAACTAAGAACTCCCTCCCTACCCTGTCCCAGTTTGTTGAATGGAAACTTATTTCAAACTGGTGCAGCCAAGAACAGAGTGTTTCCTCTCTCCTCAGTACCCATTCAGAGGGCTTTCTTCCCAGAGAAACAGGGTATCAGCATTTCTCATCCTGCCCCCAGCTACTTGTTGCTGAGGCTAGTTCTGGGGAGTGCAGCTGAGAAGTAGGAGCTCCCTTCTCCCACCCAGCCCTCACCTGTGAAATGGAAGCTCCACCTTGGGCTCTGTGCTACTAAGAATACTGGGACCCTGATTGCTCTTGTCTCAACTTGTAAGACAGGTTCCACACTGAGAGAGGCAAGTCAAGAAGACCTGAAGTTACACCACTGGTCCCACTCCCAGCCCCAGAGCTCAGCCCACAGATTTTGTGGGGTGAGAAGTGGAGGGTGTGGGCAACAGGGAAAACAAATAGCTCCTTATCTCTTCCCAGAGAAACTGACTTCATCGTCAACAGAAAACGGAGAAGTTCAAGCCTAAGAGCCACACTCAGAAACAAGCGGAGGTTGTGGTGAAAGGTAGTTTGGAGGCCGTTGACAAATCCAACTAAGATAACAGGCTAAACTGCAGGCTGGCTGCTCTGCGGAAGACACCTAGGGAAAGAGACAGCTGTAAGGAGCCCTCCCGGGGTCATCACAAATATTAAACACTGACCATGGAAATTATTCCTTCAAAGGACCCCAAATTAGTAGAGCTTAACATCTTGGCATGGTCAAGAAAAAGGAAACTAGAGTGCTGCCCAAATTACTGTCATCCCAGGGTGACTGAAGGCATACCCCAAACTGCCTCCCTGAGGAGCAATGTCAGAGGCTTAACACTGGGGGCGATAGTCTTCATTAAAACAGTCCAGCTTGGCACTAAACAAAGAGCAAATAAGCAAATAGCAATAACAACCCTGGGGAGCAGGGAATTGTTAGTAGTACTCAAGAGTTGCCACAGTGTATTATCTGAAATGTGAGTTTTTATAACAAAATACTATGAAATATGCAAAGAAACAGGAATATATGACCCTACTGGACAAAAGCAGGTAACAGAAACTGCTTGTGATTGCAACCAGATATCAGATAGACCAGAAAAAGACTTCAGAATAGCCATTGTAAATATATTCAAAGAACTAAAGTAAACCATGATTAAAGATTATAATGTTTCCACTTTTATTATTCATTGGAATGCAATTAAACTATCAGAAGGCATTTAGCTAAATCAAGAATTCAGTAATTTTGCAGGCCAAATAATACATCCTTTATGCATATGATGTACTTCATCTTCATTTTTCATCCTGGATAAGAAGAATAATAATCTTGGTTGCATTCCTACCGATCATGGTGAACAGCAAAATAAGGAAAAACAGGGCCAACCCACTGACCCATGATCTCCATGAAGAAACAGAAAGATACAAAACAGTCTAAGATTTATTAGATCCTAAACTGATTTCTACCTGGTATTTATCTTTTTGGATTTTTTGCAAATAATATACTTTATTAATAGTAGTTAATGAGGCTTATGTAAACCATCTCCCCATGCTCCTTTCAAGTAGACACTCATTCTTCCTGGTTCCATGGTAGGCTTGAGGGAAACCGGTGTCATCCTCAGTCCTCCATTGTGCACTCCAAAAACCATCAAATGTGCTGCTTTGAGACCCAGCTTATCTAGCCAGAATGCCATTTCCCTTCTTATATTCTTTTCTGCTGAATTTCTTTAGCCTTATAGTTCTTTAGTTCTCATTTCCCGTGGCCTTCATTCTTACTCACTTCCCATGTCCATTACCTGGAATTGCTCCAGTTTTAAAATCTCAAATTGCAGAATCCCATTCTCTGGCAACAACTTGCTGTTGTCCCCACCCTGCCCATTTTCTAATACCCAATGTACCCATTCTCAGATTTAATAAAAGCTTCTAGTCTCAACTATCCCATTATTCCCAAGCTCTCCACTATTCCTGGGTATTTTTCCTCCCCTGTAGCTACAGGTTTGTCATTTTGTCACTGTTTAATAACTACTTGCAAATATCTTTCCCCTTTGTTGTTCTTGTCGGACTTAGCCTGCTATCAACTTTGGGAGAAAATCATGTGATTGTGTAGACCGGAGCCACTAATTTCATAGTCTTCACCTTCACCTAGAGTTTTCAAATCATTTTACACATGAATTAGCTTTCTCCTATTTCCTTCGTCAGCTCTTCTCAACTCTTGCTTCTTTTTTCAGACTTTTTATCACATCCTTTTTTCACATTTATAGTATTATTTCTCCTATTTTTAACTGAGCAAATTAAGGCCATAAGCTAGGGAGTTCTTCAGATCACCCCTTCCTGCCCGAGAAGTTGTCTACATGCTTTCTGGCCATTTAAACTGGAAGTAGTGCTCTTGCCCTGCTAAGGCTGATTCCTCCGCCCTCCTCCTCTAGTTCCATCACTTTTTCTCTCCACTGTCTCATTCTTTAAAACTTCCAAATAGTCTCATGTCTTCACTATCCTGAAAACTCCCTAGACATTAGAGATGTAAATTTAAGAATCTTCAATATATACGTGCTATTTAAAGCTAAAATACTTGATGAGATCTCAAAAATGAGTTTAGGTAGAAAAGATAAGTCAAAGGACGGAGCGGTGAGTTATACCAATGCTTGGAGGTGGAGAGATGAGGAAAACCAGAGAAGGACCAGCTAAAAGGTAGGAAGAAAACCAGGAAAGCAGAGTGTTGTGAAATTTAAGTAAAGAAAGCATTTCAGCCGGGCGCGGTGGCTCACGCCTGTAATCCCAGCACTTTGGGAGGCCGAGGTGGGTGGATCACGAGGTCAGGAGTTCGAGACCATCCTGGCTAACACGGTGAAACCCCGTCTCTACTAAAAATACAAAAAAATAGCCAGGCATGGTGGCGGTGCCTGTGGTCCCGGCTACTCGGGAGGCTGAGGCAGGAGAATGGTGTGAACCCGGGAGGCGGAGCTTGCAGTGAGCTGAGAAAAAAAAAAAAAAAAAAGAAAGCATTTCAAGGACGGAGTAATCAACTATGAAAGATGCTGTTGAGGCCGGGCGCGGTGGCTCAAGCCTGTAATCCCAGCACTTTGGGAGGCCGAGACGGGCGGATCACGAGTTCAGGAGATCGAGACCATCCTGGCTAACACGGTGAAACCCCGTCTCTACTAAAATACAAAAAAAATTAGCCGGGTGAGGTGGCGGGCGCCTGTACTCCCAGCTACTCAGGAGGCTGAGGCAGGAGAATGGCGTGAACCCGGGAGGCGGGGCTTGCAGTGAGCTGAGATCCGGCCATTGCACTCCAGCCTGGGCAACAGAGCTAGACTCCGTCTCAAAAAAAAAAAAAAAAAGATGCTGTTGAGAAGTCAAGTCAGATGAGGACTAAGAATTGACCATTGGATTTGGCAATATGTGGGTTACTGGTGACCTTTATAAGAACAGTTTTGGTGCATTGTTGTAAACACGAAAACCTGACTAGAGTGAGTTTAGGGAAAAAATGGGAAAAACAAAAAATAAACCCCAGAGTGGCTTGCCATAAAGAGAAAGAGAGAGATGAAGCAGTAGACGGAGGCGGAAATGCGATTAAGAGGATCTTTCAATGTGTGTTGGTAGATGAGACAGGAAAACTGGGCAGTGCAGGAAGAAGGAACAATTTCTAAAACAAAGTCCTTGTGAAGACGAGAGGGAAAAGAGTGTGAGAGCACAGTGGAAGCTTGGATTAGGTAGGAGCACAGAGTTCCTTCGTAATGGTGGGAGAAAAGGCACACACACCACATGACAGCTAATGGGAGCTGGTCAAGTTGTTTATCATCTTTCTTTCTTTTTTTCTCAGTGAATTAGGAAGCCAGGTCATCAGCTGAGAGTGAAGAGGGGGGAAGGTATTGAGGTTTGCAGAAATAGCCTTATAAAAGAGTGAGAGTTGATGAATTGAGAAATACTATATGATCGGCAGTCGCCTTATTAAAGTCCCCACTTGAGGTTATTAATTTTGAAGTTAAGTCTATTTATATGCTTGCTTTGGCAGCACGTATGCCAAAATTGGAAAAATAAGAGATGATTAGCATGGCCCCTGTGCAAGGATGACACATAAATTCGTGAAGCATTCCATATATTTTTTAAAAGGTATTAAAAAAATATAAGTCTGTTTAGCATGATTGTGGTTCTTTTTCTCCACTGTGTTCAACTGTAAAAGTGCTGGTATGGACTAGGCAGAGAGTTGGATCTAGCCAGCATCGGGATTAGCCAAGAGCATACGACAAAGTGAAAGAGAAGCAAGGGAGTCAATGTGTGCACAAGGGAACAGGTCTGATGGTTGACTGTGGAAGCTGAGCCAGGTGGCGTGTTAGGACATGAATGAGGAGGTGAGAAATAGTGAAAAGGTCATAGATTCAAATAGATTGTAGGGCCCAATGAGATGAAAGGATAGTTGGAGTCCACACACATAAGTGAAGAACAAAAGAAGAATGGGCATTATTGTGTAGTTGAGAGTACAGGTCCTAGAATAGGACAGAAAGTGAGTTTGAGTACTGGCTCCACCACTTAGTAGTATTGTGTCTGTGGGCAAGGTTGTGTAAGCTCTTAGCCTTGGTTTCCTCATCAGTAAAATGGGAATGCTAATAGTACCTACCTCAAAGTGTTGTTGTTTATTTTGCTTTGTTTTGTTTAAGAGATAGGGTCTTGCTCCATGGTCCAGGCTGGGGCGCAATAGTGCAATCATAGCTCCCTGCAGCCTCAACCTCCTGGGTTCAAGCAACTCCCCCGTCTCAGTCTCCAAAGTAGCTGGGACTACAGGCACATGCCACTGTGCTCAGCTAATTTTTTAATTTTTGTGGAGACAGAGGTTTTGCTTGGTTGCCCAGGCTGCTCTTGAACTCCTGACTTCAAGTGATCCTCCCGTCTTGGCCTCCCAAAGCACTGGATTATAGGTGTGAGCCACCATACCTGGCAGTAAGTATTTTCAAGTGTAATTCAGCCTAAGTTGAAACTGAAAACTGAATATTAATAAATTTATGTAGCTTTGGAATACCGAAAGTATCTGGAATGAGATGATAGAGTGGATTTTGCCTGAAGTCTTTACTAAGTTAAAGCAAGCAGATATTTGTAGCTCCTGTGTGTGCAGCTAGACCTTACAGTCATTTTCAGTAATAATATTTAAGGGAAAACTAAAATGGTGCTACCCCTACCCTTTAAAAATATCGATTCTACCACCTGTTAGACCATGATTTTAGCTTAAATTCCCTGAAGGTTTTTTTCACACGTCCACGAGCCCGAGGTCACAGCTTAAACTTAACGTCTTCATAACTGGTCAAGTGTAAGCAAAAATGGGTCACAGAACAGATGCCACTATTAAAGTCCCACTTGAGGTTATTATTCTAAAGTTGAAGTAAGTTTGTTCTGCATAATTGTGGTTCTATTTCTCCAGCATGTTCAGCTGCACAGTTGCTGAACTGGGAAGAGAGAAATCAGGCCTTGAGGAAGATGCCGCAGCAGTTTTGCCCTATGCCGGTTTTGACTGTTCCTTATACCAGTATATGTTATGCCCTTATTTAACTTACAACATGAGATTTTTTTGCAAATAAATACGTAAATAATAAACAGACGAATGAACAGCCAACTCAGACCCCCAAATTCAGATTAACCAGTTGCTTACTCTGAAAGGGTTATGATTAGGGTGACCATAGAATGTATTATGGTGCACGTGCCAGAGTTGCTCATGTGACCCCGTATCTTTGCAAATTTATCTTGGACTTTGAAATTCCACAGATGAGTCTTAAATTTGAAAATCAATTGCAGTTGAACTAGGTAGTTTTTGTCTTTGCCACCATGTACTGTAGCTTAATCTGATTTGGGGCTCATCTCTTAATCTCTCTGAGATTGATTACTGCTCCCTAAAACTGAGTATCAGTTATCTAATGTGATAATAGAATTTCACGGACTTGCCTGACAGTAAATTCACTTAGGGCCCTTGTTTAAAAACTCTCATGCTTGTCGGCAGGGCGCAGTGGCCCACGCCTGTAATCCCAGCACTTTGGGAAGCCGAGGTGAGTGGATCACGAGGTCAGGAGATCGAGACCATCCTGACGGTGAAACCCCGTCTCTACTAAAAATACAAAAAAAAAAAAATTAGCCAGACGTGATGATGGGCGCCTGTAGTCCCAGCTACTCAGGAGACTGAGGCAGGAGAATGGTGTAACCCAGGAGGCGGAGATTGCAGTGAGCCGAGATCATGCCACGGCACTCCAGCCTGGGCCACAGAGCGAGACTCTGTCTCAAGAGAAAAAAAAAAAATCTCAAGCTTGTTTTCTCTCCTCCCCCACCCTGGGAAATTTTTATTCAGAAAGTCTGAGATACGGTGATAGAATCCTTGTATAACCCCCCCACTTTCTATCTACTTATCTCTCTTAGATTCCTGTATGCTTAGCAAGCACCCTCCAAGTGATTGTTTTGGTCAAACAAGTTTGAGAAATATAACCTATGTGAAGGTGTCTTGGGATGCCGGGTGTCAGTTGTGGTAAAGGGTGGCATATTGGAGTCAAACAGGACCTGGTCCTCTTTCCACAGCTTCACTAGTGCCGTTGTAACCTTGGGTAAACTACCTGACCTGACCTGTTTCCAGATCTATAAAATAATAGTGTCTACCATATAGTGTTGTTGGCATGATTAAATTAGAGAATGTGAGAAGACCTGTAGCTACTATAGGTTAAAATCAATAATTCTAAATTAAAAGTCTAAAATTTTAAAAGATTAAAACCTTCTATCCACAAAATCTGTGTTCAGATCTTAACCACACTCATCAGGTAAACATTAGCAGCTACGTATTTTAGATTAAGAAATAACACTTTTTTGTAATAAAACCTATGTTCATGTTAGAAACTAAGACGTTACAAAGTATAGAGCAGAAAATAAAGTCAACCAGATTGTCACCACCATTCAGAAATAACCAACATTAGCACATTTCTTTTGACAAATTTGAGACCATGCTTTATATGCTGTTTTTATACCCTTACTTTTTCTGTATAATAGATCATGAGTTATTTTCCTTGTCAATAAATATTTTTTCTAAAATACTATTTTTGTGACTGCACAACACTATTTTATTAATATGCCATAATTTATTTAGTTGATTCCCTAGTGGTAGAACATTTGTGTATAATTTTTTCACTTTTATAAATAATGCTATAGTGAATATACTTTTTCATATATCTTTGATTCTTCTTCCTTGATGATCTTATCCACATCAGTGATTGATCTGTTCCCTGAACACTGATTTTCATACCTGTATCTCCAGATCAGACCTCTCACCTGACCACAAGACCCATAATATTCCTTGTTTCTTGAACATTCTAAGAAGTACCAGAGGCATCTCAGGTAAAGAACTCTATATGCACTGCAGATGCTCTGCCCCCACCCCACCCCCAAGTACACAAAGACACCTGTGCCTACCCTGTCCGCAGTTCTGTTAACAGCATCAGGGTCTGTCTTACTTGACATCGTATTCCCAGCCTAGCACAGTGCCTGGCACAGATGTTAGATAGATTCATAAATACGTAGCACAGTGCCTGGCACAGATGTTAGATAGATTCATAAATACATCAATCAGTACAGACTCTTACATAATGAAATGAGTTATAATCCATACATTTCTTTAAATTTTTATTTGATTTACCCTATGTAACAGGTACTGTGTTAGGCCTTGGGGATATAATGGTGAATAAAACATACTATTATTCCATTAACAAAATTCATGATAACAGTGTAAGAGTTTCAGTAATAGACTAAAGTCTGATAACATTTCAGCAGAGAGATCAGTGAGGGCTGGAATAATCAGATATTTCACAGAGGATATGAGAAGCATGGATAGAATTCCCCTAGGTAAAGCAGGAAAAGGGAGAATATGCCATATGAGGAGATACATCATTAAGATGCTGTAGCATTTGTATTTTCAAAATTGAAAAGTCTATTTCTGGTCTCACATGCTCATCCAGAACCTTATCATTCCCTATTCAAAAGTGGAGCCTTTGTCCCTCCCCTTGTAACTTTGTGGCTGCCTCAACTCATAGAACATGTGCGGTAGAGACGCTATGAGACTTCTAAGACTAGGCAATAAAAGGCAGTAAGTACATAAAGCCAGTTGCCAATATTCTTAATGATGAAAGATTGAATGCTTTGCCCCTAAGATCAGGAACTAGGCAAGGCTGTCCCTTCTTACTGCTTGTCTTCAACATTGTGCTGGAAGGTCTAGCCAATGCGAAAAGGGAAGAAAAAGAAATGAGACCTCCACGTTTAAAAGGGAGAAATAAAGCTGTCTTTGTTTATGCACAGGATGATGACCTATGTAGAACACGCCAAAGAATCAATATTAAAGCTCTTAGAGCTAATAGTAAGTTTATCAGGGTCGCAGGATAGAGCAGCACTATATAAAAATCAATTGTATTTTTTTATACTAGCAATCTCAGGTGTATCATGCTGAGTTTCTATGAGCCTCTAGCTATCCTTAACACCTTCCCCTGTACGCTTTAGCAAATTACCCGACCACCTAGCTACAGAGAAAATAGAAATCATTAGATAGGAACCACCTCAGCCTGCTCTGCCAAAACTACTAGCCTTGGCACTTAGCTTCTCCTGCCTTCTCATCACAATAGAGGAGACTGGCAGGACCTGCCGTCTGGTCCTAGAACACTACAACACATACCCATCTCAGAACCTACACATAGGATGTGTATAATGCTTTTAACCTCACTTTTCTGAGCTAATTCATCCACTTAAGATCTTCGCTTAAGCAACTCATTTGGAGAAGCTTTCCCTTACCTCCCCCTCCCCCACGTTACATAATCTCTTAGCTGCTGTATTTCCCCTTTAGATCATTTTTAAACTAAATAATTTGTTGTGTATGATGCTCCTATAATTTCACAACGCTTGAGGTTGTAAAAAAAAAAGTCTTTTTATCCCTTCCCAAATCAATGTATTTGAAGACCATACTTTGGAAATTGGCAAGGAAGCCAGTTTTAGGCATTTTAGGGAATAACCATTTGTCTCCCTTTAGAAAAAATACAACCAGAGACCATCTTTGCATTCACTATTTAAATATTCCAGCAAACATAAACAAGCCATATACTTTGTTGAAGGAAAATAGCACCACTGAATTTGTCCTCTTTTTTCTTCAATTACCACTTAAAATGTTTTATTTATTGATTTTTATTTTTTTAATTGACCCATAATTGTACATAGTTACAGGGTACATAGTGATGTTGCAATACATGTAATGTGTAGTGATCATATCAGGGTGATTAGTATATGCATCTCAAACATTTATCATTTCTTTGTGTTGAGAACATTCAGTTTCCTCCTCCTAGATCTTTAAAACTATGTATTACTGCTAATTGTAGTCATCCTACAGTGGTATATAGAACACTAGAACTTTGCCCTCCAGTCTCGTTGTAATTTTGTATCCTTTAACAAATCTCTTCCTATCCCACTCTTCCTCCCACTCTTCCCAACCCCTAGTATACTCTGTCCTACTTTCTACTTCTATGAGATCAACTTTTTTTTGTTTAAATGGAGTTTCTCTCTTGCTGGAGTGCAGTGGTGTGGTCTTGGCTCACTGCAACCTCTGTCTCCCGGGTTTAAGTGATTCTCCTGCATCAGCCTTCAGAGTAGCTGGGATTACAGGCACCCACCACAACACCCATCAATTTTTGTATTTTTTAGTAGAGATGGAGTTTCACCATGTTGGTCAGGCTGGTCTTGAACTCCTTACCTCAGGTGATCAGTCCGCCTCGGCCTCCCAAAGTGCTGGGATTATAGGCGTGAGCCACTGCGCCCAGCTGACATAAACTTTTTTTTAGCTTCCACATATCAGTGAGAATATTGGGTGTTTAACTTTTGATTCTTGGCTTGATTTCACGTAGCATAATGTCCTCCAGTTCCATCCATGTTGCTGTTAATGACAGGATTTCATTTTTTTAATGGCTGAATAGTATTCCACTGTATGCATGTACCACATTTTCATTATCTGTTCTTCATCTGTCATTGGACCCTTAGGTTGATTCCATGTCTTGGCTGTTGTGAATAGCGCTGCAGTAAGCATGCTGGGGGGATGCAGATGCCTCTTTGATATATTGATTGTTTTTTCCTTTGGATGAATGCCCTGTAGTGGGGTTGCTGGATCATATGGTAATTCTTAGTTTTGTGAGGAACTCCAAACTGTTGTCCATAGTAGCATATGTTCTAGTTTACATTCTCACCAGCAGTGTATTAGAGTTCCTTTCCTGACCGGTGCAGTGGCTCACGAGTGTAATCCCAGCACTTTGGGAGGCTGAGGTGAGAGGATTGCTTGAGTTCAGGAATTTGAAATCAACCTGGACAACATAGCAAGACCTCATCTCTATTAAAAATCAAAAAATTAGCCAGGCCTGGTGGTGCACATCCATAGTCCCAGCCAGTTGTGAGGTTGAGCAAGAGGACTACCTGAGCCCGGGAAGTTGAGGATTCCGTGAGCTATGGCCACGCCCCTGCACTCTAGCCCGGGCAGCAGAGCAAGACCCTGTCTCAGAAAAGAGTTCCTTGTCTCTGCATCCTTGCCAGAGTTTATTTTTTGTCTTTTTGATAATAGCCATCCTAGCTGGGATGAGACGATACCTCATTATAGTTTTGATTTGCATTTCCCTGATGATCAGTGATGTTGAGCTTTTTTTTTTTTTTTTTCCCATGTATTTATTGGTCATTTTGTATGTGTTCTTTTTTGAAGTGTCTATTCAGGCTCTTTGCCCGTTTTTCGTTGAAGTATTTTGTGATTTTTTTGCTGTTGAGATGTTTGCACTTGTTCATTCTATATGTGAATCCCCTGTCAGATGAATAGTTTTGCAGATATTTTCTCCCATTCTATAGGTTGTCTTTTTACCCTTGTTTGTTTCCTTTGCTGTACAGAAGCATTTTCGTTTGGTATCATCTCACTAATATATTTTTTGCTTTTGTTGCCTGTGCTTTTGAGGTCTTATTCATAAAATCGTTTCCCAAACCAATGTCCTGAAGTATTTCACCTGTTCTCTTGTAGTGGTTTTGTAGTGTCAGGTCTTACGTTTAGGTCTTTGATCCATTTTGAGTTGGTTTTTATATAAGGTGAGAGGGTCAGGTCCAGTGTCATTCTTCTGCATGTGAGTATCTAGCTTTCCCACTACCATTTATTGAAGAGACTGTTCTTTCCCCAACTTAGGTTCTTGGTACTTTTAACTAAAATCAGTTGGCTGTAGATACATCATGTATTTCTAGGTTCTCTGTTCTGTTGATCTGTGTTTCTGTTTTTATGCCATACCATGCTGTTTTTTGGTTACTACAGCTTTGTAGTGTATTTGGAAGTCTGGTAGTTTGATGCCTCCAGCTTTGTTCCTTTTGCTGAGGATTGTTGTGGCTACTAAGGGTCTTTTATGGTTCCGTAGAAGTTTTAGGATTTTTTTTTCTACTTCGTGAAGAGTGTCGTTGTTACTTTGATAAGGATTACATTGGATCTGTTCATTGCTTTGGGTAGTGTGGTCCTTTTAACAATATTAATTCTCTGATCCACGAGCAGGGGATGTTTTTCCATTTGTCTGTATCCTCCTCAGTTTCTTTCATCAGTGTTTTGTAGTTATTTTTGTGAAGGTTTTCACCTCCTCAGTTAAATTTATTCCCAGTTGTTTTGTGTGTGTGTGTGTGTGTGTGTGTGTGTGTGTTTGTACCTATTGCAAATGGGATTCCCTTCTTGATTTCTTAGTTCTTTGCTTGCATATAGAAAATGCTACTGATTTTTCTATGTTGATTTTATATCTGCAACTTTACTGGATTCATTTATTCTAAGAGTTTTTTTTGGTAGAGTCTTTAGGTTTTTCTGTATGTAAGATCATGTTGTCTGCAAATAGGAACAGTTTGACTTCTTCCTTTCCAATTTGGATGCCCTTTATTTTTCTTTGTCTTGCCTAATTTCTCTGACTAGGACTTCCAGTTCTATGTTGAATAGAAGGGGTGAGAGTGATCATCCTTGTCTCATTTCAGTTCTTAGAAGAAAAGCTGAGAGCTTTTAGTATGATGTTAGCTGTGGCACTTAACACTCTTATTAGTGATATGAGGAAGGTTAGTTTTGCTAATGCATCATTTTCTGCCTTGGTTTCCATTATAGCTGTGACTGAATAAAAGCATTTATTAGAGTATAATCAGCTCTGTCTTAGGTTGATTCTAATATTGATATCAAGTTGTCACATATATTTATGAAAAAGTTATAAAATGAAGGAAATATGTCTATTGTCTAACTTTTATGTATTAGAAGACTACTGACCTCTACAAAATGAAATTAAGTTATATAGTACTGGTATTGTTTTTGTAATTATGTTTATCAAATAACTTTATTTTGGCCAGAGGCAGATTTATTTGATCTGTAAGAACACTTAATGTGTATAAATGCAGGTTTACTATTTTAAGTATTAGAAGGTCTGCTTACCTATAACAGGATATGCTGTATCTGGATTTTACTTCATAAATCCTTTGTAAATAGTGAAAACCACATGGTGGAATCTCTACTATAGGTGGAATCCTTTTAAAACATTTTACTTCCTGAGCCAAAATTCTGTCCTGGTGCTTCAAGATCTATGCCACCTCCTGCAAAAAAACCAAACCAAACCAAACCAAACCAATGTGTTTTTCTTGTTTTCATATTCATACAATGAAACATTACAACCTCAAGTCTAGATCTACCTTTTTTCCTGTGTTTTGCCCCATTCTGTTATTTTCATACATAAGTGTGTGAATACATATAAAATAGCTGTGAAAATAATGCGACTGAATTTTTTTATTTGTGTGAATGTGGAAATAGCCAAAGAAAGAGAGACAGGAGTGCCCCCCTACGCCACATTGAAAAAAAAAAAACTGAAACAAAAACAGAAGGAAAAATTAGATTTGCCAAATGGGTTTTATCCTTAAATAGAAAAATATTGTCCAGAAATACTTAGGTGTATGTAATACGGCCTTGCCTTGTTACTGCTGTCAGGAGAAATGAGGTCATGGCTCCTGCTGTGCAGGTCAGACCATGGACCTCTTATTGTGCTGCTCAGCCTGTGAACAAGCAGTATAGAGGAAGCAGCCTGGGTGAGACGGCTGTCTACCGAGAAAACCCTACAGAGTGTTCTGGGTTTGAAACACCACAGCTTCTCATAATGCTCAGTGAAAGGTGCATTAACTGAAGAGAAAGAGGAAGCAGGAGAGAACAGGTGTTCACTCCTATTATCTCTGCCTTGTCTTTTTTTTTTTTTTTAATCTAAAAATGAGTTTTTTGTAAGAGAATAGTAGCTTCTAAACTTTTCACCAAAAAGTTAATTTCTTCATTATTTTCTAATTACTTATTCCATTTGAATTAAAAAAATTTAAAAAGATGTTTTTACAACTTAAACTACATTAAGTACCTGGTTTTCTCATTTTTTGATGATCAAATATTTATATACATATCAAATAGAACTTGTAATCTACATGAAATAATGAAAAGCAGCAAAACTGCCTCTATAATCGTACCATGCATAATTATTCAGTTTTGTTAAGTGTTGAAAGTAGGCCGCAGGTTCTTTTTACTACTATTATGGAATTCAAAGAGTCTAACACCTGTTTTTGAAAAATCTATATGAGATATGAAAATAAATCCTTCAATGCCCATATTGTTACCTAATTCCTCTTGCCAATTTGTTTTACATGTAAAGTGGGGATATAATAATTTATCCAAAAGACAGGGACCTGGATGAGAAGACATTGTGAAATCTTTTCTGGTTTGTTTATTCAACAAATATTTAAATGTTTAGCACTGACCTGCATAAAAGTAAGACAGGTATGAAATCTGCCTCCACAGATTTTATAATTTACTTTTTATCTGTAATTCTGGTGTTATATTATTCAGTTAGTTCATGGCTTTATTGTGGTATTTCATTCACACAGTATTGAATTTTATTGGTTTAGCTGTTTGGCAGCCAGACTTCGAGCTGGCGGGAAGCAAACATTACCTTCTTTACTCACTCAGTTTCAAGTAGAAGGATTTTTTTTTAAACGATTTTTGAAAGACCAAAAAGGAATCTAGCCTTCAAACAGATAACACCCCTTAGAAATAATCTGATTTCTAAGAAACTGTTAGACACCATCCATTTTGCTACCCTGAACTCTTGGTCCTCTTCTGCCTTCAAAATGTTAATAATTGCTTTCTAGAATACTTGAAGTTGGATATAAGGATTAATCCCCTTTTTAAAAACAGATAAAATTGTCTAAAAATAAAAGGGCATATGGTAATGAGTATTTGTGGCATAACTTTAGGAAAAGCAGAGAAATAAGGATCAGTTTATTTTTTAAGTTAATTGACTATGTAAAGATAAGTAAATACATGTATTACACAGTTTTTTGGAGTTCATTACCAGCATTATAGGACTACATATTATATACACATTCACTCACTTAGATTCGTACAATACATGGTAATTTTTGTCTGTTTGATGATCTGATACTATAACACCACCTAACAGTAGAATCTGGGGCTCTTTGGCTGGGACATAATAGTTTCTCCAGTGAATTAAAATTACCCCAAAATATCAACACCTAAGCTTACGAACATAGTCATAGATGTTTCTAAAAAGTACGTAGTCATATTCACAACTAATGTTTTGATTAATAATGTAAAAATAAAATCCTGACAGTTTACTAATACCAAATAATAGAATTTGCCCTTGTAGATTAATCGTCCAAATTAAACAACCCAAACTACAGAAAAGTCACATCTAAAAGCACTCTTTTTTAATGTGCCACCTGAATTTTCACAGACCATGTAATTGTACTGAAGGAACTTCATAGACAAGATAATTTTGAGAGCAGTAAGTAAAGTTAGTGCTGTATATTGCTTACGTAAGAGACAAAAGTAAAACATTTTTCAGTTTTGTTCTAGATGTTTAAAATGACTTGAGGCTATCATCAGAATAAGTCCTAAAAAAAAAGAAACAATGTAATGGCTTTAGAATTATGGTGGATATTAGGAAAATGATGTAGGCAGTAAAGAGGGTGGCTGAATACCTGGAAGAATTTTGAATCTCTGTTATCCAATAGGAAATTATTAAAAGTTAACTACTTTAGAATGGATGGTTATGTTGGCTAGACTTTTACATTTGACTGGAGAGTTACAAGCCTAAGAGGTCTTTCCAGAGTTCAAAAAAAGGAAGCTTTCTAAATTATGAGTGTTTTTTCCTAAATCAATGAAAGTAAAAAGAGAGTGATTTTAATAATCACGTGAACAAATTATGTTTGATGAGAATTAATAATATGATTCAGACAACTAGGATAACTCATAGATGGTTATATACGATTTCATATGTATGAAATAGGGTGAGTGAAATTGAAAATGGATCTTGTATAAAACTATAGTGTCTTTGTGTTTAGTCTTAGAATTCTCTAACTCATAATTATGGCTTAAGAATATTAGCTAAAATCACAAGCCTTTGCTTTTTTAATAAATATTTAGTTATTTGTTTTGTCTTTTAAATAATTTTCTTTCTTAGTGCAAGCTGAATTTTACCAAAGAATATGGATACTAAATAATGTTTCTTCTTTGTTGTAGGTAAAACTTCAGTCAGGAAGCTGACAAAAAAGGTAAGCAACATGTGGGAGGGGGCGGGGTTTGTTTTTGGTAAGATAGAAAATGAACTTTTGGCCGGGTACGGCGGCTCATGCCTGTAATCCCAGTACTTTGGGAGGCCAAGGCGGGCGGATAGTGAGGTCAGGAGATCACCATCTTGGCTAACAGGGTGAAACCTTCTCTCTACTAAAAATACACACAAAAAAATTAGCTGGGCGTGGAGGCGGGCGTCTGTAGTCCCAGCTACAAAGGAAATGGACTTTTAGAAGTTAAATTTTAATATGTGTATTCAAAGGACATCGAGGATACACTGTCAGGAATCCAAACAGCTGGCTGTGGATCAACTTTTTTCAGAGACCTTGGCGATAAAGGTAATTTTGATTTCTGTTAAATTTTCAGTTATGTGTTTAACTGAAGTATTATTAAGGTATTAAGGTATGAGATTTGCACCATGTTATTTAATAGGTGTTTTTAAAACATAATGACATAGTAAGTAGGAGGTAACTTTGTCAAAGTCTTTGAGCAATTACAGATAAATTATTAAACCATCAATGTTAATTAAAGCCGGGAGAGGGTATGAGGCAGAGTATCTGAAATAAAACAGGAGAAGCCTGCAGGGCGTCCAGAGGAGCACCAGCACGTAAGGGAGGGGACGGAAGGCGTCCAGAGGAGCACCAGCACGTAAGGGAGGGGACGGAAGGCGTCCAGAGGAGCACCAGCACGTAAGGGAGGGGACGGAAGGCGTCCAGAGGAGCACCAGCACGTAAGGGAGGGGACGGAAGGCGTCCAGAGGAGCACCAGCACGTAAGGGAGGGGACGGAGAGAGAGAGATGGTGGCAGAGTGGTCAGAGAGGCGGAGGAACGCCAGGGAAGTGTTAGCACAGAAACCAGGCAGAGAAAGTGTTAAAAGAAAAAAGGAACGTATCAAATGTGAAAACCAAGTAAACTTAGGGAGTTGAGTGAGCTAAGGACTGAGAAGTATCCGCTGTATGTAGCAGCTGGAAGTGTTTGACTTTTTAACAAGTACAGTGGTGCTTTGTTATCCACGGGGTATTGGTTCCAGGGCCCCCCTTGGATACCAAAATCCGAGAATGCTCAAGACCCTCCTATAAAATGGCATCATATTTGTGTATAGCCTACAAACATCCTCCCATGTAGTTCAAATCATCTCTAGATTACTTGTAATACATAATACAATGTAAATGCTATGTATATAGTTGTTGTATTCTGTAACTCTGTTGTTTTTTTATTTGTAGTGGTATGGGTTGTTTTGGGGTTTTTTTGTTTTTTTTTTTTTTTTGAGACAAGGTCTTGCTCTGTTGCTGGGTTGGAGTGCAGTGGCACAGTCATAGCTCACGACAGCGTCAAACTCTGGGGCTCAAGCAATCCTTCTGCTGCAGCCTGCTGGGACTACAGGTGTGCACCACCATACATGGCTAATTTTTTTGAATTTTAGTATAGACGGGGATCTCACTATGTTGCTCAGGCTGGCCTCAAACTCCTGGACTCAAGCAGTCCTCCTGACTTGGCCATTGAAAGTGATGGGATTACAGGCATGAGCCACCACACCAGACCTATTAATATTTTTGATCCATGGTTGGTTGAATGCATGGATGCAGAGGGCCAACTACTATACAGGTCAGTGATGGGATGAGATCTGAAGCCAAGTTGCAGAACACTGAGAAGTGATGGGAGATACGAGAAAAGTAAACACAGGCCTCTTGAGAGATGTGGTCATGAACAGAGGAGTTAGAGGGTAGTAGCTAAGGATAGAGAAAAAAGGCCAAGAGAATATTGGTTTATTGTAGGTGGTGAACATGTTTCTAGCTGATGAGAAGGAGAGGTGGAAAATACAAAGGAAGTATGAATAGGACAAAATCCTGGAAAATAGGAAAGAAGGGATTATCTTCAGAACAGGAGTGGAAGGATCAGCATTCCACAGGGAGGATGTCTTTCCCATTGTGTCAGGAGAAAAGGATGAACAAATGAGCATTTTATGCAGACATTTGCAAATTACTGGCAAGCAAATGAGGGCGGTGTTTTGGAGTAGCCTCGATTTTCTTTATAAAATAGGATTTAGGGCCCGGTGCAGTGGCTCACACCTGTAATCCCAGCACTTTGGGAGGCCAGAGTTCGAGACCAGCCTGGCCAACATGGTGAAACCCTGTCTCTACTAAAAACACAAAAAATTAGCCAGGCGTGGTGGCAGGTGCCTGTAATCCCAGCTACTCAGGAGGCTGAGGCAGGAGAATCGCTTGAACCTGGGAGGCAGAGGTTGCAGTGAGCTGAGATTGTGCCATTGCACTCCATCCTGCGCAACAAGAGTGCAACTCCATCTCAAAAAAAAAAAAAAAATTGGATATAGTAGGGCTGAGCTTTATGGAGAAAGAAGGTTTGAAGTAGCTTCTGGGATATGGAAAAAGAACTGATGAGAGAAACAGAAGGACTTCTGGGAATCCTTCAAGGACTAGAAGAGAACATACATTATGAAAGAATAGAGTCATTGATCAGTGTAGTTGCAGAATAGAATAGATGGACAGTTAGGATTTGCTAGGCAGAGGAATGGAGGAAGTCATGGCCTAGGGAGTTAACAATGTTAGGAGCAAGAGAGGTTTTAACTAATGAGCCATGGAGTCTAAGCAGAGACAATAGAGAAGAAAGTAAAATAGGAAGAAAAATTTAAAAAGAAAGTAGGAAAGTCAAGAGGGGGGAAAAAAAAAAATCCCATTTCATGATAAACTCCAGGAAGAGGAAAAAAGCCTGGAGAGAAGGCTGCCAGTGAGGTTGAAAACAGATGTGGTGGGTGTCCAAGAGCAGAAAGGAACCGTGGTCGTAGAGTAGGTGTCTGAATTTACAGTTTCTAAGCTGAAGCACTTGTAGGTGATTTCAGGATTCAGGGAGTGATCGTAGAAATAGATATTTAAAATAGAAGTAGTTGGCATAGTTAATTTAGTGAAAGTTATCAAGGACCTGAGAGATGGACTACTCTATTTTATAAGTGTAGAAAAAGTGTTCACCTGAAGTAGGTGGTAAATTAATTATTCTTTCCTGTTATCTAAAGAAGGAATTGGAGAATTAAGAAACAAATGTGATTTCTAAATCAGTGGTTTATAACCTTTCATTGAATGCAGCAGAGCTTTTATAGTTATCTCAAGAGATTTACAACATTCTCAAATCAACATTAATTTTACGGCTGAGTGCATTGGCTCACACCTGTAATCCCAGCACTTTGAGAGGCCAAAGCAAGAGGATAGCTTGAGCCCAGGAGTTCAAGACCAGTCTGGGCAGTGTAGCAAGTCTCCATCTCTACAAACAATATAGAAGAAAAATTAGCCAGGTGTGGTGATGCACACCTGTAGTCCCAACTACTTGGGAGGGTGAGGTGAGAGGATCGCTTGAGCTCGGGAGGTCGAGGTTGCAATTGCAGTGAGCTGTGTGTGGTCACGTGGGCAACAGAGCAAGACCGTGTCTCAAAAAAAAAAAATTAGTTTCAAATTGAGAATAAGTTTATCACATAACACTCCATGGAAAAGAAAAATATGACAAAGGTATAATAACTCCATAAAATCAATATTAATCACTTATTGTTTATTTTTGATAAATATCTATTTCTGCACATTCCTCAGTGTATCAATATTTAGTAGACTTTCATTATATTCTACGAGTATTAGTCCCTTATACTAAACTGTCTACTTATCTTTACACCCACTTCACCCCACCCCTTACCAATTCCTTCCAGTCCTAGCCAGAACATCCCTATATACTTTGAGGTTAACAAGCTCCTAAATTTTTTATAGTGGGAATTTACTGGAATGTAGTATATGGTTAGTGAACAAAAGTGCGTGTTTTGAAGTTGACAGACTTAAATTCAAATTTTTCCTAGTTTTATTACCTGAGGAAATTACTTAATCTCTTTCATCCTCACTTTCATCACCTTTTAAAATAAGATAATAATGCCTTCCTTATGGGATTGTTGAAAGAATTTAATAAAATAAGATGTTTTAAACATTTATGGTATCTCGTATGTAGCCTTAAAAAATATTAAGAACATGGGTTTTAAGCCTGGTTTAGATTCCTAGCTCTATTAGTTACCTGTGTAACCTTGGGCAAGTTGGTTTTAGTTTTCTTACTATGTGTCTGGTACATTTTAAGTTTATAATTGGTAATACTGCTATATGTTTTTTGTAAGATTTAATATTAACTGGGCCTTAGCCTCTTGTTAATGAGTTTGTAAATAAATGGTATTTTAAAAATCAAAGTTAATAAATATCTTGTAAGGTTTTACTTTAGGAAATTACTAATTTGGCATTTTAAAGTAGATTTTAAGCAAAATGTTTAAAGTTCAAGTACCGATATTTAGATCAGAGCTTTTTCCATGATGTAGACTTTTCTGGAAGCATTTTGAGATTTTTAAGAAAGATGTTTACCAGTTGCGAAAACTCAGATAATCTCTGTGGATATAAACTGAACTATCTTATGATTATGTGATGTGTTTTTCCTGAAATAAGGCTGAGGAGGGTTCTATAGTAATTTTGACCTAAAGGCAGAATATGAGAACCAGAGTAGATTAATTCAGCTTTTGTGTAAAACTCTCCATAAATATAATGTGATTTTAGAAATTCTATTAAAAACTGTTTTCAAGAAAAATGCATAAAATAAAAACTGAAAAGAGAAAATTTAAGTCATCTTAAGAAAAAAAATTAAGGGATAAGAGATTAATCTTTAAAAACTGAAAAGAGAAACTCATTTCAAGACCTTAGAAGCATACTGTGCTTCTGAAAAGAAGTACCCGTACAGCTTCATCACTGCATTCATGTTCCAGACTCCTGGTAGCGCCTCAAGTGCTGCCTATGACCTTTATATGGAATACCATACTCCTGCTACCTGCTAAACAGCTCCCACTTCTCAGCTCCCCTACTCTATGAAGTCATCTGTGAAACTAGTAAACAGAGTCTTATGCTTTCTCATTTTTTATATTTTGTTATACTGTACTCTCTGGTTTCTAATCTTTCTTAATTAAACCGTAAGTTCTCAAAGTGGAAAAATATGTGTGGTTATTTTTATATCCCCAATTGCTTGGTATGTTGTCTAAAAACATTCTCTGACACATAATAGATGCTCATCTAAAATTAACTACATGCTAATTACAAATTATCCTGATCTATTTCAGTGAGTCCCTTGAGTATTTTTGCTATATAGTTTTAGCCTTTCCGTGTATTGAAAATATGAAGACTACATGTTTTTAAAATATTTCTCAGTTAAAACTTTCAATAATTTATGTTGGTCTTCTTCCCAATTAGTATTAATTGGGGCCAGGCATGGTGGCTCATGCCTGTAACCCCAGCACTTTGGGAGGCCAAGGCAGGAGGATCACTTGAGCCCAGAAGTTCAAGACCAACCTAGGCAACATAGGGAGACCCCGTCTCCACAACAAATATAAACATTAGCTGCACATGGTGGCTCACGCCTGTAATACCCTCTACTCGGGAGGCTGAGGTAGGAGAGAATCACTTGATCCTAAGAAGTTGGCTTCAGTGAACCATGATTGTACCACTATAATCTAGCCTGGGTGACAGAGTAAGACCTTGTCTCAAAAAAAAGAAAAGGAACAGAAAATATTTAAAAATTTAAAAAGGATTAATTGGTATTATTTTGTCAACAAAATTAGATCCATTTTGTAGTACTGCTTTCATACATTTTAGAAATAATGCATCAACTCTTTTTTTTTTTTTGAGACAGAGTCTGATGCCCAGGCTAGAGCGCAGTGGCGCTATCTCAGCTCACTGCAACCTCCGCCTCCCGGGTTCAAGTAATTTTCATGCCTCAGCCTCCTCTTTATCAAATATCTTAATAAAAACATGAAATTATCTAATTTTTATTTCTTCTTTATCAAAATACTTCATTTGGATGTGAATTATTTCTAAGATATACTAGAAGAAAATTCTGCCTCCTAATGAGCAGTGTTTTGTCAGCTTAATAGTTAATGACCTGCAACTGTAGTAGGATATTTTTTCTTTTCCCAAGCTAGATATTTTTTTTTTAATTAGGGCTATTTCATGTATTACCATATTTAATGTGGTATACAGTTATTTCAAAGTGTATTAGTCACAAAATGCAGTCACTTAATTGAAGAAAAATCTGATTGTGGCAGTATTAAACACAAATAGAATTTTTAAAAATTGCACTGCCTTACTATTGATTACAAAAATATATATCTAAAATCATTCTATACTCAGAATCATAAAGATAATTATTAAAATTAATTGAATTCATTATGAAGTATATCCTATACACCGTGGAATTTAATAAACTTTTTAAGGCATTTTTTCCTTTACATAAAGGGAAAAAAGAACTCACCTCCAAATCTGCTGTTGCTTCTGCCTCTTACAGCTGCATCTATCTTGTCTGTCTGCGCTCTCTTTATGGAAGATCTAGTCCTTGCACCATCAGCCCATGTCTCTGTATTTGCTCTAGGCCTCTTTTCTTGCCCTTTCAAGACCTTTCTACTTTGATATTTTTCCCTATTTTACTACATCACCAGTCTGTTTCTCTCTACCTTATTCCTACCTTATGTAAACTTAAAAGTGTGTCCCATTTTTTAGGGGAAAACATTTTCCTTTACTCCCATATCTCCCCAGTGTGTTGTGTTCACTTCCTAACCTCTCATTCGTTCTTCCGCTCATTTCAGCCTGGTACCCACCCCACTGTGGACGCTTTTGTCATGATCACCAGTGAACTCGTTGGTTTAATGAGGACATTTTGTAGTCCCAGCTTACGTGACCCCGGCAGTATTTGATCTATAATCTACATCAGAACAGCCCCTCGTTTTGGCTTCTATGACCCCAGACTTTGTTGTGTTGCTTTTCTCTCCATCCTAGTTGTTTCCTCTCTGTCTCTTTTGACGAAATTCAACAAGAACCACCTAAGCTGGGGAAGCAAATAATTAGATCATTCTAGTGGGTGAGTTTGAAGGAAGGGGCCCACTGGTCAGTCCTGAAAGAGCACTGAGAAATTCTCTGTCTCGTGGGAGATAGTGAAGATTTGAATGAGATTTAACAAACTTTGGAGAAAATTGGGAGAGTACTTGGCAAATGAAAAGTAATTTTTTTTATTGACGTAATATTTTTGAGGCATAAGTATGAAAAGAGTTGGAATTTCAAAGAGCAGTAAGCAAACATTTTATTTTCTTGGTATGAAGAAGATAGCAGATTGTAGTCGAGATTATATGAAATGGGTTAATGGAAGTTTTGAAAGTGACAATGAGATTTGAAGACAAGGTAGAAAGTTATTGCAGTTTAATTACAGTTTTGATTCTTCAGATAGAAGGAAAACCTGCAGATGTTCTTTAGTCTCTTCCTGAAATTGAGATCAGTGTTCTCTTCATTCAGCCTCTATGTACAGGGGCAAGAGTTGTGGAGCAGTTTTTCATATTGGCAGAGGAAGACTTGGGAGGGCTGTTCATCCCTCCTGCCAGTCTGCATCAGAGAATCCTGTTAGATTGTAGTCACATCTGGAAGTCAGGGTTCTGGTCTCCAGAAGGATTGTAGTATTTCTTTACCAACTTTGCTGCTTCTGTGCCGTAAGAAAGAAAACATAGGTACTTGTTTTCAGAGGATACTGAGAAAGAATATCAGTAACTTCTTTTTTTGTTTGTTGTTGTTTTTAGATACAACTATAATTTTATTACAAAACCATTCTTTTGGCATTAGTTGGTTACAGTGATAGCAAGATAATGTGAGTGTGCAGACCAGCTCTGATGGAACCACTATATTCCCTGCTTACTGAACCAAACTTCAGCTACCTCATATCCATTACATACAAATGACCTGCAGTTATTACTGCTACAAATCTTGACGCGTGTACCACTGAGGGAGGAGTTGATGCTAAGGGATTAGATTACATGTTGATAAGACTACAAAAGTTCCCTTATGGGACTTTTTCTTCCTCCTCCCATCCAATGACTTTGCTTTAGAAGAATCACATTACTTAGAGCTAGTCTGAGTAGCAGCAGCACCCAAGGAGCATCAGTTCTTGTTAAAAAGCAACACCTGTGTGATGCACTTTTACACCACAGGCAAAGGGAAGGATCACTCTCGTTTTAAACTCCTGCAGAGTCCCTTAATAAAAAATAAAAGCATTCCATCAAGTTCTTCTGGATGGTGTTATTGCTGTACATTTGTTGGTGAGTCATTTTCTATGCTGTGTTTGCTTTGAGGGGATCTCCCAGTATATCTCCAATATTCCTTTTTTATAGGGTCCTTTTCTTGAGCTAGGATTTCACGTAACTCTAATGCTTTATTAAGAATGTTTTCCTTATTGTCACACTGGCTTTCTAGCATGTCTTCATAGATAGCCACGAGAAAGGCAATTAGGTAGGGGGAACTATGACTTGGTTGTAAATCAAGTAATTGACCTAACAGATCAGGATATTTGGAAAGACCACGATCCTGCAAAATCCCTTTCAAATAGTTCCATGCACTTTCATTGTGTGGTACTAGTTTAATCATTTCCAGAGTGTGTATTTGTCACTATAAATGATCTGGACCATGGGATTGGGGCCATCATTCTGCAGTACTGAATCTGTATCAGCCCATTCTGCTCTGTCGCTGTACAGGACGTCAGAGGGCGAGTCCAGGCTCAGAAACCCATCGTCCATGGGGGACACCACGGCTTCCCTGGCCTCGGCCGCCATCTCTTCCTCGTGCTGCAGCTGGGACAGGGGCCACTCTGGCTGCCCGGGCTCGCCACCTTGCACAGCCTCCCCGACCCCCTCAGTGGCCGCCCCAGCAACTTCTTTTTATTTTTATTTATTTTTTATTTTTATTTTTTTTTTTGAGACAGAGTCTCGCTCTGTCGCCCAGGCTGGAGTGCAGTGGCCGGATCTCAGCTCACTGCAACCTCCGCCTCCCGGGTTCACGCCATTCTCCTGCCTCAGTCTCCCGAGTAGCTGGGACTACAGGGGCCTGCCACCTCGCCTGGCTAGTTTTTTGTATTTTTTTAGTAGAGACGGAGTTTCCCCGTGTTAGCCAGGATGGTCTCGATCTCCTGACCTTGTGATCCGCCCGTCTCGGCCTCCCAAAGTGCTAGGATTACAGGCATGAGCCACCGCGCCCAGCCTTATTTTTATTTTTTTTAACTTTCAGAGAGAGAGACGTAGATAATCTTTCTAACTATCAAGGAGATAAATTCATCAGCCTGCACACACATTTTTCTCATCTAGATAATTTTCTTTCTTTGTTATTTACATAGCTGGAGTACTTTTTATGTTCTCAGAATGAACAAGAGCATTAATCATATATTTCCAGGATTTTTTTTTTTTTTTGAAGGAGAATTAAGACCCAGTATTTCCTATGACTGGGAGAAAGACCTTAGTGATGAACTGTCAGGAAAATAAATAGGAAGGATTTTCCCCCTTAGGCGAAGTCCATGAAGATGTTCATGCGATAAATAGAGAAATGAGCATGATGAGAGGGGAAGGGATGAGGGAAGGAGGCTTTAAGAGGAACCAGAAACAGTAAATGGCTGATAGAGAATATAGGATAGAGATGAAGATATATAGATAGAGAATAGATAGGATAGAGAATATGGATAGCGTTCATTACAAAGTCAAAGATAAGTTTTTAAAATGTACATGCAGTGACTGTGGGAGGAAAATCAGCTTACATTCCTACATTCATAAAGGACTGGCAGGGAAATCAGGACTGGAAGTTGTAGCTTAAGGATGACAAGAAAATTAAGCAATTGGCAGGTAAAAGATGAGGCAGAACTGGAGAGTTACAGAATTAGGAAGAGTTGGAAGTATCATGAAAGGCAAGGTGTAAGATCTGCTCTCTCACCATTCATCTGAATGCTGGCCACCCTTAACTTAGACTCTGAGACCCCACTCTGGTTGGAGTCTCAACCCTGATCCTTCCCCTTCTCCATCCCCCCAACACATCTACTGTACCACATTCTAGCTGGAAGAAGAGTGTCCCTAATTGTGAGAAGCCTTCGCAGGCTGAATATATAGAGAGTCTCCCAGCTCCTGTGTAGCTTGTGGTTTATGAGCTGCTTATTACTTCATCTGTAAAATAGAGATGATAATATCTACTTCAAGGTTACAGTGACTTACGTGAAACTTCTGACACAGTGCCTGAGATCGTGTCAACAAAAGATCTCTTATTAGGCAAATCTTTGTGTCAGAAGTCCTCTTGATTTCTCTGAAACCACACTGTCCTAGTCTCTCTGTCATTGGCCCTCTTCCACCTCCCGCCTATTAAACATTGGCACTTCGTAGAATTTTGTCCTTCACTTACTGCTACTCTTCAGCCTCCTTGGTTTTAGCGTTCATGAGGTGACTCCCAAATCTCTTTCAGTGCCTCTGGCCCAGGCTACACTCCTGAGCCTCAGCCATTTATGTATATACAAACCAGCTGCCAGACACCTGCTTTTGGATATCCCTCAGTTACCTTGGATTCAGAATATGCCAAACTGCACTCACCATCTTCCCCCTAAACCAACACTTCCTGTATTCTTGATCTCATTTGGTAGTAACAGCTTTCATCCAACTCACCCAAACCCAAGAAATAGCTTAGACCCCTTTCTCTCTCTCTTTGCCTGTCCCACCCTTCATATTCAATCAAACACAGTCTTTCCAATTTTACCTAAGTATTTACCGAATTCATCTTCTCTTCTCCCTACCTCTAGAGAATAGGAAACAGATCAAGTGACTTTGTCACTTAATAAAATCTAACTTCCTTAGTTTGGTGTATATAAGCCCTTTGTGGCCTGCGCCCTGCACAAGCTTCCCTGCTGTCCTCTCTTGCCATTCTACACAGTGTGCCATGTCTGTTCACACTTTCATGCTTTTGCACACACTGTTCTCTTTGCCTGTGCCGTTCTCTGTCTTCCCTCTACTCTCTGACTCACCGCCTTCTCCCAGCCTTCTGTTCATTGGAGATTAGCCCAAGCTTCACTTCTTATGGGAGTCGTTTTTAACTTTTTCAGTAGAAAGAATTGTTTCCTCCCCTGCATTCTCATCATTCTTTATATATTCTTTCTCATCATATTTTATTGTAATTGCTTGTTTATGTGTCATCTGCTAACTTCTTAGAATATAAATTCCTTGAGGGAAAAGGCCTTTTCCTTGTAAACTTGTGAGGTCTAAGCACAATAGTTAGCACATGGTATATGTTTAATAAATTGTTTTTGACTAAACAAACAGAAAACAGTAGAATTGTTTATTAAATTGTGAGGAAGCCCAGTACAGTGGAAGGGCTGAGACTTTTGTATATCTTGTCTATAATGTTGATTGTGATCTGATACTATAGGAAAAAAGTGTTTATTAGTGCAATAGGGAAACATCTTGAGGAAAGACTACAGTTACTTTTTAGTTCTCTGAAATACATGAGTTGACGTGTACATTTCTAACTTAAAGAAAAAAACACTAATGTAAATATTTATTTTATAAGAGATTCAGAAGATACACTTTTTAAAGGTATCCTTCACTGTTGCTGTTAATAGTGGTTTGAAGAAAAACAATGTAAAACTTAGTTAAACTTGGGACCCTTTGAAATATTCCATTTTAACACATATAAGAAACTATCAAAATTTATACTCTATCATAACTAGCAAAAGGTAGTACATTCTTAAAATGAGAAAATAATTTACCAACGTGTATTATTATAAGGAAGAATAAGTTGTAAATTATTATATATATATTTTAAACTGAGCATAATTTTAATACCATCCTCAAAAATATACTGAATATAAATTATGAGATATGTTGTAAGATATAAATACATTTTTACAATAGATGGGATAATCCAATCTCTTTGGAAAACAGGATTCACAAAATTGTACTTAACAGCAGATCGTATTTTAGAATGGTTCTATCTTAATATTTCTAGATGAACACTGTTTGACAGAATTTATTCATCTGAGGTGTGATGATTGGGCTTTCACACTCATGAGTGAGATGTGCCTCCCTCAAACCTTGTTACAAGGACAACACATTGGTTGTCTGACGTGAAGAGGGGAAAAATCAGAACTTACTCGTTTCTTCTAGTGCCCCTCTTAAGAGATTCTTTAACAAACTTTTGAACATAAATTATTTAAAATACTGTCCTAATACAGTTTTGAATCATTGCCATTTAACAGCATTTACTTTGCAGTTAGATATAACAAATATATATTAAGCTGTTTCTCCTGTCAATATTCTCGTGTGTCAGTTTTCTTTAAAAACATTTTCAGAGGGCAAATGCCTAGAATGCTGTTGTAGAACTACCTTGTTTATTTATAACCCACCTTGAGAGTGAAAGGTACTGTTTTTATACTGTCTCAACTCTGATTATTCAAGCTTTTTATTTAAGTCAGTATTTCAAAGAAAGACACTGGAATTTTCTTTTTCAAAAAGTTCTGCTTGCATAAAGGATCTGTACCTGTGTCTAAAGAGAAGAAAAGCACGGTCTCCTTTTGGCAACAAGCCCAGTAGAGTCTAGAGGTTTGGCCATTTTTTTTCACATTGCCATATTCCTTTGAAAATGAGAAAAATTCTTGAGACTGCCAAAGAATGAAATACTTTGATCTTTCAGCTGACATTAGAGCACTTCTCCCAGGTACAAGATATGACAAAACACATTTAATTTACTCTCCTTTTATAGAAGATCTAAATAGTTTAAAGCAAAAGAAAATCTGAAAATGTGTTATAGTTTTTTTATTAAAGAAAAGTACACCTGCTCCAAAATAGAAACAACAAAAAGTTGGTAATTCAGTAAAAGGAAGCCATTGAAAACATTTAAAATATTTACTTATAGTTAAAACATGGA
The DNA here is from genome assembly GCF_037993035.2 of Macaca fascicularis. Taxonomy (NCBI): domain Eukaryota; kingdom Metazoa; phylum Chordata; class Mammalia; order Primates; family Cercopithecidae; genus Macaca; species Macaca fascicularis. The sequence goes on along the minus strand of NC_088391.1, from coordinate 2,403,439 downwards.
ATCATCTAATATACCATTTTTGCTTGCCTTGCTCTGAACTACCTTTGGCCCTGAGTCCTTCTTTTATTTGCTTGGGAGCCATTAGGGTATGGTGCCCAGCACAGAAGGGTAAATACATTCCCAATGTCATCACCCTCTGCGGGTCTTTATTCTTCCTGACTGAACTACCATAGTAGTTTTTCCCATTGCTGCTTCCACATGGGCGTTATTTCAGACAATCACTTTGCAGTTTTCATATTCAGCTTCATCTATCTTAAATAGGTTTCCTATTTATACCACATCCACTTAATTAAAATTTTTACCAATCATTCGAAGATGACTGTTAGAATTACTTCCTCTGTGGCACCTTTGATCATCTAAACTCTGGAAATGCTTGCACATTTTTCTAAACTCTTGTAACTCTTACTATTCCTATCTCTCTAAGGTATCTAGTATTTTCTGTAAACATCTGCGTTTTGGCCTCCTAATGGAAGTATACACCATGTGTGAAGAATTCTTGTCAAAACCAAACTTGAATCTTAGCACACATCTGGATTTAAGTACCGTTTGTAGAAAATACAGAAGGTAGAAGAACATATGAAATGTTACCAAGGACATACAGTCATCAGAACTTTATAGACTGTTGGAAATTTTATAGGACAAATGACTTTTTCAACAATTAAATTGAAAGGTAGGGGCAAAAAAGACAAGGGAGAAAACCTATATATTAAGAGAGGCTTAAGAGACGGGAAGGCTGGGCACAGTGGCTCACACCTGCAGTCTCAGCACTTTGGGAGGCCAAGGCAGGAGGATCACTTGAGCCCAGGAGTTCGACACCAGCCAGGGAAACATAGGAAGACCCTGTCTCTGCAAAAAAAAAAAAAAGTATTTTAATTAGCTGGACATGGTGGCACATGCCTGTGGTCCCAGCTACTCAGGAGGCTGAGAGGTGGGAGGATCACTTGAACTTGGGAGGTTAAGGCTGCAGTGAGCCATTACTGTACCACTACACTCTAGCCCGGGCAACAGAGTGAGACTTTGATCAAAAAAAAAAAAAAAAAGAAAATAATAAATAAATTAGACTACATCAAAATTAAGAACATTTGTGAATCGAAGAACACTGTCAAGAGAGTGAAAAAAAGATCCACAAATGGGAGAAAATATTTTCAAATTGTATACGTTTATATTATAAGGGATAATAACCAGCATATATAAAGAACTATACAAAAGTTTTTTAATGGGAAAAGGACTCAAATAGAAATTTCTCAGAATAAGATATACCCATGGCTAATAAGCACATGAAAAGATACTCAACATCACTGATCATCAGGGAAATGCAAATCAAAGCCACAATGAGATAGCACGTTTCATTCATTAGGTTGGCAACTTAAAAAAAAAAAAAAAAGCAGAAAACACAAGTGTTGAGGATGTGGAAAAATTTGGTAGAAATTTGTATTTCCACAGCTGCTGTGGAAAAGGTAGGGTGATTCCTCAAAAATTAAACAGTGTTGGCCGGGCGCGGTGGCTCAAGCCTGTAATCCCAGCACTTTGGGAGGCCGAGGCGGATCACGAGGTCAGGAGATCAAGACCATCCTGGCTAACACGGTGAAACCCCGTCTCTACTAAAAATACAAAAAAATTAGCCAGGCGAGGTGGCGGCGCCTGTGGTCCCAGCTACTCGGGAGACTGAGGCAGGAGAATGACGTGAACCCGGGAGGCGGAGCTTGCAGTGAGCTGAGATCCGGCCACTGCCCTCCAGCCTGGGCGACAGAGCGAGACTCCGTCTCAAAAAAAAAAAAAAAAAAAAAAAATTACAACAGCATTACCGTATGATGCAGCAGTTCTGCTTCTGGGTATATACCCAAAAGAAATGAAAGCAGGAGCTCAGACAAATATTGGTACACCAATATTTGTAGCTGCATTATTCACAGTAGCCACATGGTAGAAACACCCCAAGTGTCCATCAGCAGGTGAACGGATAAACAAAATGTGGTACATACGTGCAATGGAATATTATTCAGCCTTAAAAAGGAAGGAAATTCTGACACATGCTGCAGTATGAATGAACCTTTAAAACATTATGCCAAGTGAAATAAGTCACAAAAGGACAAATATCGTATAATTCATCTTATATGAGGTACCTAGATAGAATAGGCAACTTCACAGAGACGGAAAGTGGAATAGAGTTTACAGGGGCTAGAGGCAGGAATGGGTGGTGGGATTCAGGAGTTAACGTTTAATGTGTACAGTTCTTCTGTTTAGCATGATGAAAAATTTCTGATGATGGTTGTACAACAGTGTGAATGTACTCAATGCTACCAAATTTAACAATGGTTTAAGTGGTGAATTGTATGTTATGTTTATTTTACCACAATATTTAAAAACAGGTGATTTAAGAGATCTACTTACCAAGTGCAATGTAAGGACTTTTCTTTGGATGCTCATCTGAATATACCTGAAAACTTGTCTGAAACAGGAAACTTGATAATGCTGATTTGAATTTGAAAATGTTAAGGAATTATTGATACTTTTTTAGGTGTGGTAACTATTTGGCAGGGAGGTTTTTTTAGATACACAGGCTGAATTTTTTACTATGAAATGATATATATATGTGGGTTTTGTTTCACAATAATCCAGTGGCAGGTAGGGAGTGAAAAGGAATATAGATAAAGCAAGACCTGCCATGAGTTGATAATTATTGGCGCTGAGTTGCATTGTGTTATTTAGTATAATTATATATAATTCATATTATTCTCTCTGTTGTTGCATGTGATTCAAGTTTTCCATGACTAAAAAAGTGTTTTTAATTGTTAATTGTGCATTTTGCTATTATACCAATCTTTTGATCCGGAGGGAGCAATTGTTGTTTAGCTTATCAAGAAGCCATGGTTTTTGAGATATCGTTTTGATATTTAATGTAATTTTTTTCATTGTAAGCAACCTAAAACCTGACACAATATACTTGAGCAAGCAAGAAAGTTTAGTGACTAGACACAGTTAGCTTCAAACCCAACTTCATCCAGGGCTCAAACATCACCATATTCATTTTCTGATCTGGCAGTTAAAGACTGGCTACATTCTCGTGCTCTAAATACTGGCCACTGGCAGTTCCAGGCACTCTCTCCATTGCCTCACATTCCTGAGAATAACATTCTCACATCGCCAAAGCCCAGCACAAAATAAAAATGTGAAAGTCAGTTATCCAGCATTTGCATCAGAAATCCTGCTGTACTACTCTGAGTGGCCCAACTTAGATGTGAGCCCATCCCTGAACCAGTCCCTGGAACCAGACAGCGCAACCTGCTTATTAGCTTGGGCCTGAGCTACTTGCCCATCCCTGCATCAGTTCCACAGAAATGCAGTGATTGGCTTTAGCCAATTAGCATTTACTTGCAGAGGCAAAAGTAGGGTCATCCTACCCAAACTGCATATTTGAAACTGTCTAAGAATGATTTTCCAAAGGAAAAATAAAGTAACTGCTACAAAGAACTAATTACTACATTTTAAATAATGTAATTTGACTCTCAGTATATCCAAGTCTCTGTTATTCTACTGCATTTATAAATTTGCTTCACTTGAGGTGCTGTGAATAGTAAAAATTTAATTAGAAGTTACGTAAAGTGCCATGTAAATAAAACTTGTCGTGGATGCCTGTTATGTGCAAGCCAGCTTCCACTCCTTTTCTGTATTAGTCAATGTTCTCCACAGAAACAGAACCAATAGGAGATACAGATAGATTTGCTGTGAACAATTGGCTCATGCAATTATGGAGGTACAGAAGTCCCGTGATCTGCCATCTGCAAGCTGTAGACCCAGAAAAGCTGGTGGTGTAATTCAGTCCTCGTTTGGAGGCCTGAGAACCAGGGGAGCTAGTGGTGTCAACCCCAGTCTGAGGGTAGAAGATAAAATGTCCCAGCTCAAGAAGTGAGGCAGGAAAAAGGGTGAATTTCTCCTTCCTCCGCTTTTTGTTCAGCAGAGTGGATAATGCTCACCCTCACTGGAGGACAGCCTGCTTTACCAATTTAAATGCTCATCTCACAGACACACCCAGAAACCATGTTTAATCTGGCTGCTCAAGATGTTCAGTCTGACACAGTCAAACTGACACTTAACACCAACCGTCACAACCTCCTTACTAGTAACAGTACCTGATGAACCATAGTTTCTTTTTTTAAGTATTAGGACTCTACTTCAACTATTATAAAAAATGTCCACTGCATCAAAGAGAGGTAATTTCAAGTAAAATTATTTTTTTATTCGGTGAAATTTCAATGTTAATGTCTCTGTATATTCTAAAGCTTATTTTCTGGTATGTTTTTATTTTATCTCTTTCAGGGCTAATTTCATATACTGAGTATCTTTTCTTGCTTACAATCCTCACTAGTAAGTATCCCACAGTTTTTCTCAGAGATCATGTGGAATTCTGTGTTCTTACCAAACAGGATTTTAAAAGCTTGGTATTTGTGTCTTTATCGTTAAAAACATTATTGATACCTTAGTTTCTATATCTACAAAATGATAATGTTGGATTAGGTTATCCCTGTGGGTCTCTCCTACCGCCTATGCACTGTAGCAGCCCGTCGCTCTGTCTCTTTAATAGGAAGTTTGTTGAACAAGAGAATCATAGTGGTAGTCTCGGCTTTAAAAATGCTTATCTGACATTACACAAAATACCTGACCAGTGCTCTTCAAAATGTGAAGGTCACGGAAAACGAGGAGAGACTGGGACACTGATACGGATTAGAGAAGACTCAGGAGACATGACAGATAAATACAACATGGTATCTTATATTTAATCCTGGAATAGGAAAACAGCATTAGTGAAAAAACGTGAAACCCAGATAAAGTCGATAGTGTAGTTCATAATGCTGTGCCATGTTAATTTATTAGTCTTTATAAATGTACTGTGGTTATGTAAGATGTTAACATTGGAGAAAGACCAGGTGCGGTGGCTCACCCCAGCACTTTAGCTTGAGCCCGGGAGTTTGAGACCAGCTTGGGCAACATGGTAAAACCCCATCTCTACAGAAAAATTTAAAAATTTGCGAGGTGTGATGGTGCACACCTGTAGTCCCAACTACTTGTTGGGGCTGAGGTGGGAAGATTGCTTGAGCCCAGCAGGTTGAGGCTGCAGTGAGCTGTGATCATGCTACGGCACTCCAGCCTGGTGGCAGAGTGAGACCCTGTCTCAAAAAAAAAAGAAGAAAAGAAAAATTAGAGGAAGCTGAGGAAAGAGTATATGGGGACTCTCTCGACTCTCTGTACTATTTTACAAAATTTCTGTAAGTCTAAAATGATTGCAAAATACATTGGTTTTTTTTTTTTTTAGGTACTCTGAGAAAGGGAAATAAAAAGTAATAATTAATTTGAAAATAACCAAGGTCCTGTAAGAATATAGAAAAGCCCCTACTAGAGCTAAAGAAATAAATTAAGCCTACAAACTAATTTTGCATTGAAAGGCAGAACACTTACTGGCAGAGCAACAGCGCCTGTGGAAAGGGTGTTGGAGAAGCAGGGAACAAAGCCATGACACCAAATATCAGCCTTTGGAATTGGTATAAGAAATCATTATTTTTCTGAGTAGGCACTTACTTATACAGTTTCTGCTAGTTTATGTCAAATTTGAAGATCTCTCCAACTTGCTTTTCATCAACATTTAAATATTCATTTTTCACTTCACTGCAGAACCCCATTCTGGATTTCACGTTGCTTTTAAAATGCTGGATACAGATGGTAATGAGATGATTGAAAAAAGGGAATTTTTTAAGGTAAGTAGATGCTAATTATTTTAGGTTTATCATAAAATACCTGGATGTTTGTGTGATGATTTTACATTTCCATTAAAATCAAAATTGTATTCATTGTTTGCATATGAACTATCAGGAAATTATTTGGACATTCAGAAATACTAAATTTTCTGTAATACAGCCGTGAAGACACCAATAAGTGAACTGTATAAGATTCCAAAAAGAGAAGTAAGCTGAAGCATCTGTTTTTTAGGGTTATATTTTTATGATTTCAGCAAATAATATGGTAAGAGTTCCATAGGATATATATTTTTTAAAGAATATATGTTGAAGATATGCTAAAATACTAAAAATTATTAAAGAAATACAAAAATAATAGACATAATAAAAACTTAAGCCTTCATAAAGAATTGGAAAAAAGTGAAAATGCCGCAATAGTTATAAATTGGTACAAATTTTCCAGGAATTTGCTCTAAGGCTAATATTTGAAGAGCTGAAAACGTGTTTAAATGGTATTTTCTAAGATGTAACTGTAGAACACCCAACAAGTAAATTTTACTCTGTTCCCAAAAATTTGGTGGTAATACAAAAAAATAAAAATAAAAAATACCTCAATGCACATCAACAGTTTGGTATGTGCCAGTTAGGGTTAAGTGTCTTTAATCTATTGCAGTGCTTTATGGAGAAAAGAAAACATAGATAAATATATAGCATAGTGCTTAGCACATACTAGCTATCATTGAGGAATTAATGAGTGCTTATGTAAATAACAAATTAGGCGTGTACATAAATGGCTTACGACATTTTTTTAAAAGCCTTTGTGATATGAAGCAAATGAACCTCTTACATTGCTGGTGGGAATAAAATGATACACAAATGTTAGAAAACAAAACATGGCAGCTTCTTTTAAAGTAAAATATATCCTTGGCATATGACCTAGCAATTCCACTCTTATTTAGTCAAGGAAAACGTATTCACCCAAGACTGTATTCATGATAGCCAAAACTAGAAACAACCAAAATGTTCATCAAGTGAGTAGATAAACGAATAGGATCCATACAATAGAATACTTAACAGTAAAAAGGAACAAACCACTGATAAATGCAGCAACATGGACGAGTACATACTATATGATTACATCTATGTGAAGTTTCAGAAAAGGGGACTTGCCTAATAAAAGCAGATCACTGGTTGCCTGAGGCCAGGAGGGAGTGAGGAATTGACTGCAAAGAAAAACGAGAGAACTTTTGGAGTACTAGAAATATCTTAAATCTTCTTTGGAGTGGTGGTTACATTGGTATATAAATTTGTCAAAACTCATCCGGTTGCATGATCCTGAAAGCAAAAAATGCATTTTAAAGGGGTACAGTTGCCGGGCGCGGTGGCTCACGTCTATAATCCCAGCACTTTGGGAAGCCGAGGTGGGTGGATCACGAGGTCAGGAGATCGAGACCATCCTGGCTAACATGGTGAAACCCTGTCTCTAATAAAAATACAAAAATGTAGCCGGGCGTTGTGGCGAGCGCCAGTAGTCCCAGCTACTTGGGAGGCTGAGGCAGGAGAATGGCATGAACCCGGGATGCAGAGCTTGCAGTGAACCGAGATCCCGCCACTGCACTCCAGCCTGGGCAACAGAGCGAGACTCCGTCTCAAAATAAAGGGGGGGGGTACATTTTACTGTATGCAAATTGATTCAAAATCCATCTTGTTCTAGAGCCCGTGCTCTTTCCTCAGTGTCAGCCCTCCTCATTTGAAGAATTCTTAGGAGGCCTGAGTTGAGAAAGATCCTGACTCTGAGCTTGGAAATGTTGGGCTTGAGCAATTGAATGGACGTTCCTACAGATGGACAAGTATAGCAAGCAACTGGAGATCAGTAATGTGGCCAGGATTGGGGAACATCCTCATAGGGGGGATAATTAAGTCCTGAAAATGTAAGACCCCAAAGGGGAAGAATATAGAGTGAAAAGGGTTAAGACCAGAGACCTGGGGGAGCAGTGTTTCGTTTACGAGCTCAAACTGAGGTTGAGAAGCCAAAGAATGCACCAGAGAAGGAGCAGAACAGTCATCAGAATACCAGAGAGCCCAGAGAGTGCAGGATAATGGAGTCTGAGGAAGACAAGAGCAACTGGAGAGGGAGTGTTCAAAGACACCGAACTCGGGGCCAGGCACGGTAGCTCACGCCTGTAATCTCAGCACTTGGGGAGGCTGAGGCGGGCGGATCACCTGAGGGCGGCAGTTTAAGACCAGCCTGACCAACATGGAGAAACCCCGTCTCTACTAAAAAGACAAAAAATTAGCCGGGTGTGGTGGTGCATGCCCGTAATCCCAGCGACTCAGGAGGCTGAGACAGGAGAATCGCTTGAACCCAGGAAGCGGAGGTTGCGGTAAGCCAAGATCACACCATCACTCTGCAGCCTGGGCAACAGGAGCGAAACTGTCTCAAAAATAACAATAAAAATAGTAAAAAAAAAATAAAGACACCGAACTCTTAACAATGAAAAGTGGGCAGCTAGTTGGGGACTGAGTAGAGAGCCCCTGAAATTGTGTCAGTCAGTAGGAACCATTACAGAGCAGTTTCAAAAGAGTCGTGGGGACTGATACCACAGAGCAAAAGGCTGAAGAGGAGTGAATAGAACTTCAAAAACTGGTAGCAGTAGATAAAAATATTCATTTGAGATTATTTAAGGACTTAATCAAATACCTCAAATAAATATTTGAAGGAAACATGTTTGCACAAGTAGGACCTGAAATACCAGTGCCATAAGTCACAAGGGACCATCCAGTTACTTCTCTCTACCTTGAGGACAAGAATTGGATAGATTTAAAACTATTGTTATTCATAGGGGGGTAATTTGTATGAAAAGGCCATGTACCTAAATCAGTGAAATTCTATTAGGTTAGCTAAACTGTGAGGATTTGCACTTACCATAATCCTGTCAGACCTGGGAGGATTTTATTTCTGTTTTTATTCCTGGGAGTCACCAGGCACACAGAGCCAAATCTTGGGAGTACTGGACCCACTGTACACACATCCGAGAATAGGAAAGCTGGAGGCGATTTTAAAAAGTGGGCTAGCGGAGCCCCCGATAATAATAGTGGGCGTCATACTCATGAGCACCAAAGTTTTGATACACTGGTAATGTTTAGTGATGTGTGGCCAGATCGCAAAGTCTGCAGACAAAGGAGATCCTGAGCATGAAACTGAACATGAAAAAAGGCAATAGAAGGCATATTGTTGTTGTTTTCACGGGGCTACATTGATGTGCCTTTTACTGTACAGTCCTTATTGTACCTACAGCCTCTACACCTGAAATTGTTCTGCATACCTACTTTAAAATTCTTTCCGATACATTTTTCACACAGTAGCTTAACATGCTGAATCTATGGAACAATTTCTGAATACCACAGATATCTCCATAAATGTTGGAAAATTGTTTTATGATCACCTCATGAATTAAGAAAATATCAAAAAGAATATGTAAAGATAAATCATTGGCTTTGTTTTTAAGTATATAAAGGTCACCATTGTAAACATGAAAGAAGATTCTTTGTGCTCATCGTAGAAATGAGCCACTAAACTTGATTACCCATAGAGCTGATACAGCATGTCATTTAAAAAAAAAAAAAAAAGCATTGAAGAGGAAAAACTACATTTACATTAATTATTTCAATAGTTATTTCACTTCCATGGTCTTTGTATTAGTAAACCTAAGTATGTAGCGTGTGTGTATGTGTGTGTGTGTGTGTGTGTGTAGACGGAGCCTCGCTCTGTCACCCAGGCTGGAGTGGTGCAGTGGCACAATCTCGGCTCACTACAACCTCCGCCTTCCGGATTCAAGCGATTCTCCTGCCTCGGCCTCCCGAGTAGCTGGGATTACAGGCATGTGCCACTGTGCCCGGCTAATTTTTGTATTTTTAGTAGAGACAGGGTTTCACCATGTTGGCCAGGCTGGTCTCGAACTCCTGACCTCAGGTGACCATCCATGTCGGCCTCTCAGAGTGCTGGGATTGCAGGCTTGAGCCACTGTGCCTGGCTGTATGTAGCGTCTTATATTTGAAATTTTCTTCAAAGAACCAAATAGTTGTTTTAACATCAAAAAAGCATATTTAAAAAGCAGGGATTTATCTTAGCTTATCTAAATGTTTTCCTAGTAGACTTTATTTATTGTTTTCCCCACCATATATGTACTAGAAAAGTAATGAGAATCACTTTAATACCTAAAATACAAATGTAACAAAGTGATTTGAGTAGCAAATGTAAAAGTAATAATGAAGTATGGTAATAAAAGCCTTGTGAAGATGTCCTAAAATACAGATTGCCTCACTTTGTTACTTTTGTGTTTTGTGAATGTTCATGTTTTATTAACATTCAGATCTGAAAATTGTGTTAGTGTGTTGCTTACTTCTTTATCCCAAGAACTCATAAAATAGCAACTGTCTGTGTGAGCTGTTCTCTGTCAGCTAATAATAAAAAATACCAACCGTGATCAAAGCCAGTAATGGTTAATCCATTTAATCTTTACCTTGATCAATGGTACATGTGCTTATGTGGGATACATGCCAGGGTTTGAGTGCAATCTCTCTAAACAGTAGATTAATGACAGGTCTGTTTCCTGGTGTCGGTTGCTCTTAGGTGGTCCTTTATTTCACGTTGCTTTCATATTGGTGGGAAGGACTGCACACTTAATATAGTAGCATTATAGTTTTGTCATACTAAATACACCTGCTAGAGTTATTTTTAAATAAATGTAGACACCTTTTACATGAGTTATCAGGGAAATGCAAGTTAAAACCACGACATACTACTACGCTTAAGAGAATGACCAAAATTAAAAAGACTGGTCACATCAAATGTTGGTGAGAATGTGAAGGAACCAGAATTCACTTTGGAAAATAGTTTGGCAGTTTCTTATACAGTTAAACAGATCTGTTATCCAAAAAAACGTTAAAAGTCACATCCACAAAATTGAGTTGTAAAAGATGTTTGTGGCATTTTGATTCACAGTAGTCAAAAACTGGAGCCATGAAAACATCTATCAACAGGTGAATGAATAAATAGTGCTGTATCCATACAATGTAATAAAACGCAACAGTAAATGGCAACAGACTACTGACAGGCAAACAACATGGGTGAATCTCAAGACCATTATGCTGAGTGAAAGCAGGTGGATACAAAAGAATACATACTATTTAATTTGATTTCAGTTTCTAAACTAGGAGAAACTAATTTAGGTGGGGAAAACAGAACTGTCTCTGTGGGAACAAGAATAAAAGAGAAACCAGGATTGACTGGGAAGAGACACAAAGAAACTTTGTCAAAATTGTATGGCTGATATTTGTACATTTTAATATATGTAATTTTTCCTGAAGAGCTGTAAATAATAATTGGGAGGGGGACAGGGAGCAGGCAGAGGTACAGATGAGCCAGGAATGGCAGAATACTGATAATTATTGAAGATAAATAATGTTTATATGGTGACTTATTGTAGAATTATGTTCATTTGACTTATGAAATTTTCTGTAATAAAAATTTTTAAGAGGTTCTAGGGGAATAAGCACAGGGAGAAATGTTTGGATATTGAATTTGGCATTATACCATTTGATTGTCAACTTTTAAAATAAAAGGCAAAATAGATATAAAGCTTTTTAACTTTTTTCCCTAAAATAAATAAGTAGGGGAAAGGGGGGCATTGAAAACTGGCTGAGAGATTTAGAGAACTAGAAATAAACCACTTGCCTAAAACAAACATAATAGAAATAGCTAAATTCGCCGGGCGCGGTGGCTCAAGCCTGTAATCCCAGCACTTTGGGAGGCCGAGACGGACAGATCACGAGGTCAGGAGATCGAGACCATCCTGGCTAACACGGTGAAACCCCGCTTCTAATAAAAAATATAAAAAACTAGCCGGGCGAGGTGGCGGCGCCTGTGGTCCCAGCTACTCGGGAGGCTGAGGCAGGAGAATGGCGTAAACCTGGGAGGCGGAGCTTGCAGTGAGCTGAGGTCCTGCCACTGCACTCCAGCCTGGGAGACAGAGCGAGACTCCATCTCAAAAAAAAAAAAAAAAAAAAAGAAATAGCTAAATTCCAAATAATTAATATGGAATTAATTGCAGCAGTTTTCAAACTGTTAAATAGCCTAGAAAAAAATGGATAGAGATTTGTCTCCTAATTGATTTGAATCCATAGTTTGGGATTTTGTCTATATCTGATTCTTTTAAAATGCTTTCTTTTTTAAATTTGCTTTCCATATGAGGATTGATACAAATGATTCTGAAAGGCAGGTAGGTTTTTTAATGTACTCAATTTCAAAGTACTATTTACAACATCCTAATTAGTAGAAATGTAAGTCTTTAAATTATTTTAATGCTTTTTAAATGCATAAAGGGAAAAGGAAGACTATGTGTATGAAATAAATAGCTTTTTAAAAACTATAGGCCGGGCACAGTGGCTCACACCTGTAATCCCAGCACTTTGGGAGGCTGAGGCGGGTGGATCACGAGGTCAGGAGATCGAAACCATCCTGGCTAACACGGTGAAACACCGTCTCTACTAAAAATACAAAAAATTAGCTGGGCGTGGTGGCAGGTGCCTGTAGTCCCAGCTACTCGGGAGGCTGAGGCAGGAGAATGGCGTGAAGCCGGGAGGCGGAGCTTGCAGTGAGCAGAGATCATGCCACTGCACTCCAGCCTGGGTGACAGAGCGAGACTCTGTCTCAAAAGAAAAAAAAAAAACCTATTTGCTTGAAAATGTTGCCATAAACTAGTGATACAACTAATTATGAATAAAAATTCTCTTGAAAGGACAGCATAATCTTGAAGTTCTTATAGAGTGCTGCCTAAGAACATGTATCTATTAAATAAGCTAGCTTTCTTAGTAGAAAATTGTAGTAATAATACTGTTAATACTTTTGTTATCTCTTTTGTCCTTTGATTCTTACATTGTCTAAGAGAAAAAGATACTAGGAGTTATGATTAGAAAGAATTTAAGTCAATATTTAGCAAACAACTAGTATATATTTTATAACAACAACAAGTTGGCATCTGTTTTTTAGGTTGTTTTGAAAAATCTGGTAGGCACACATGTAAACTCATGTTTGCAATCTTTATAGCTGCAGAAGATCATAAGTAAACAAGATGACATGATGACAGTGAATACTAATGAAACTGGATGTCAGGTATGTACAGATGATTTCCAAACAATTGATATTTATCATAGCTACTCTATTCTGTTTGTTCAGATAGTCCCAGTAGTTACCAATAGATTTGGTATCAGCAATTTAATTTTTTTAATAGTCATGCACTACATAACTTTACAGTCAACAGCAGACTGCATATACGTGGTGGTCTGAACAATAGGCTACACTGTATAGCAGAGGTGTGCAGTGGGGTATGCCATCAAGGTTTGTGTAAGTACACTCTGATGTTCGCACAGTGACAATCACTTGACAATGCATTTCTCAGCAATATATGACTGTATTTTAAATATATGTACATATTTACATGTTCCTGAACTCAGGTGGTGCACAGGAGTGTGTAGGTAGAACAGAATTTCCCTCCCAATCACACAGTTCTCCTCCCTGGGCAATTAGTGCTTTTCAGTTTCTTGTGTATTCTTCAGAGATTTTTATGCATATATAAGTATACATGTAAATAAGTAGATACATCCATATTATTTTTTCTGTTTTAATATAAGCAGTAACATACTATACATTGTTCCACACTCTTCTTTTTTAAGTTAATATATGTAAAAATGTCTTTTTTTTTTTGAGATACAGAGTCTCACTCAGTCTCCCAGGCTAGAGTGCAGTGGCGCGATCTTGGCTCACTGCAACCTTCACCTTCCCAGTTCAAGCGATTCTCCTGCCTCTGCGTCCCAAGAAGCTGGGATTACAGGCGCATGCCACCCACACCCAGCTAATTTTTTGTATTTAGTAGAGACAGGATTTCTCCATGTTGGTCAGGCTGGTCTCAAACTCCTGACCTCACGTGATCCGCCCACCTCGGCCTCCCAGATTGCTGGGATTACAGGTGTGAGCTACTGTGCCCCGCCCGTACTTTTTTAAAAAGCACTCATTAAAACAAGTAGGGCATGGAGGTGGGCATTGAACTTGGCAAAGAGCATCTACAAAAAACCTGCAGGTAACATACTTATTGATGAAAGACCGAATTATTTTCTGCTAACATCAGGAGCAAGGCAAGGATGTTCATTCTTGCTACTCTTGTTCAATACAGTGTTGAAAGTTCTAGCCACTTCAATAAGGCAAGACAAGGAAATAAAAGGCCTACTGACTGAAAAGTTAGAAATGAAACAGTCTCTTTTCATAGATGGCATTGTCTCTGTAGAAGCTCCCAAGGAATCTGCAAAAAAAATCACAAAACAAAACTTCTAGAGCTAATAATTGATTTTAGGAAGGTCATCAGGTACAAGAAAAATGTACAAAAATCAGTCACATGTGTATATACTATCAGTGAACACCGGGGACACTAAAATTTTAAATATAATACCATTTACAATTTTCAAAAAGTAGTGAAAATTTCTTCAGCAAATGTTGCTGGCACAACTGGATATCTATGTGTAAAAGAATAAAGTTGGATTCCTATCTCACACCATATAAAAATTAATTGAAATGGATGTAAGAGCTAAACTTACAGAACTCTTAGAAGAAGACATAAGAGCAAAGCTTCATGGCACTGGATTTGGCAACAGTTTCTTAGGTAATGATTTCTACAATCACAAGCAACAGAAGAAAAAGTAGATATATTGGATGTCATCAAAATTAAAAATTTGTCACTTTGGGAGGCTGAGGGGCAGATCACGAGGTCAGGAGATCGAGACCATCCTGGCTAACACGGTGAAACCCTGTCTCTACTAAAAATACAAAAAATTAGTCGGGCCTGGTGGCGGGCACCTGTAGTCCCAACTACTCAGGAGACTGAGGCAGGAGAATGGCGTGAACCCAGGAGGCGGAGCTCACAGGGAGCCTAGATCAAGCCACTGCACTCCAGCCTGGGTGACAGAGTGAGACTCCATCTCAAAAAAGAAAAAATTAAAAATTTGTGTTCATCAGAGGACACAATCAAGAGTGTGAAAAGATAACGTAATGGAAGAAGATGCTTGCAAATCACATATCTAATAAGGGTCTACTATCAGTATATATAAAGAACTCTTCTTACAGTTCAACAACAAAGTGATTAACAACCCAATTAAAAACAAGACAAAGGACTTCTAACATTTCTCCAAAGAAAATAGGCAAAAACAAGCACATAAAAGGATACTCAGCACCTTTAATCATTAGTGCAATGCAAATCAAAACCATAGAGAGATACAACCTTCCAAATGACTAAAAACAAGCCACTGACACACTGAATGGTTGGAAGGATGCAGAGAAACCGAATCACTCGGTGCTAGCGGGAATGTAAAACCACCGCTCTGGCAAATGTGACTGTGCTCCTGGGATTGTACCGCAGAGAGATTAAAACCTGTGTTCGTACACAGATGTTCTTAGCAGCTCAATTTGGCAGCATCCAGCCCAAACTGGAAACAATCTAGATACCTTTTGGTGAATAAACTGTGGGACTCCATTCCCATGAAACACTGCTCTGCAATAAGAAGAAACACAATTGATATGGCAAAAGATACAGCAACCTGAATGAGTCTCCAGAGAATTATGCTGAGGAAAAAAAAAAATGCCAGTACTTAAAAGTTACAAACTGTATGATTCTATTTATATAATAAGTTTGAAATGACAACATTATGGAAATGGAGAATTAATTAATAGTTGTCAGAGGGTGGGAGTTACAAACTGATTAAAAGTTACAAACTGTATGATTCTATTTATATAACATGTTTGAAATGACAACATTATGGAAATGGAGAATTAATTAATAGTTGTCAGAGGGTGGGAGTTACAAACTGATTAAAAGTTACAAACTGTATGATTCTATTTATATAACATGTTTGAAATGACAACATTATGGAAATGGAGAATTCATTAATAGTTGTCAGAGGGTGGGAGCTGCAGGAAAGCTGATGTGGCTATAAAAGCAACCTGAGGGATCCTTGTGGTGAAGGAATATTCTGTATGTTGACTGTGAAGTTGTGATATTTTATCATAGTTGTGTAAGATGCTTCCATTGGAGGATCCTGAGCAAAGGCAGAGGATCTTTTTGTATTGTTTCTTACTTAGCATTGCATGTGTGAAATCTGTGGTTATCTCAACATAAAAAGGTAGTTTCTTTAAAGGTCTCGTGAGGAATACTCATTTGTTCCTTGGGTTATCAGTTCTTCTAGACTGGGTTTTTGTGCCTTTTGCCTGATTTGTTCTTTTGCTATTTCTTGCTACAGTGTCTTTGTATAGTTGTCATGCCTTACATTTTCCTCATGCTCATGCTCTGTCCAGAGCCTCTCTGCTCTGGTAGAGCACGAATGAGAGTCTCCTTAATACTCTTCCCACCCTAGCTAGAACTAACTTATCTTTTCCCCTGAGCTGCGGGGGATGCATTTTGCTCCACCATTTTGCATACTAAAGGAGAGAAGGAAGTTCCCTGGTCTAAATGTAACCCTTACTAGAGCACCTAGACTCCACTGTCTCTCTGTGATTCTGTTAAAATGTCCCAGACCACAGCCCACTCCACCCTCCTAGGTATACCCCATTCTGATGATTCCCTCAGTTTAACATAGTGCCCTGAAAGATAGAAGCCCTGGAAGCCCTTCTTCACTCTGCTCAAGTCCCACCAAGCTCCAGGGAGGAGCTTCTTCTGAAGAGTTTGCCATGACTTGTCTCAGGGTTGTCTTCTCACCCTGTTCATCTACTTATCACAGAATTGAAGGTTTTGATGAATTCCTCCTAAGGCAGTAATCTGACATCCCCCTTCTACTTCTGAGAAGCAGGGTTGGGGGTGGTGGTAGGATTAGGAGACACACTAGACTGTCCCACACCTGAGTCTAGTGTTTCTCTGACTGCTCTTTTTCAAAATTTGTGGCTTAAGCTTGTACCCGCTTTTATTATTTGGTTGCCAATGGTTTTTTTGTTTGTTTTTTTAGCAGTTTTGTTATTTTATTAAAGAATTAAGAATGTGGCTGGGCGCAGTGGCTCAAGCCTGTAATCCCAGCACTTTGGGAGGCCGAGACGGGAGGATCACGAGGTCAGGAGATCGAGACCATCCTGGCGAACATGGTGAAACCCCGTCTCTACTAAAAATATAAAAAAAAAAAACTAGGCCGGGCGCGGTGGCTCAAGCCTGTAATCCCAGCACTTTGGGAGGCCGAGGCGGGCGGATCACGAGGTCAGGAGATCGAGACCATCCTGGCTGACACGGTGAAACCCCGTCTCTACTAAAAAATACAAAAAACTAGCCGGGCGAGGTGGCGGCGCCTGTAGTCCCAGCTACTGGGGAGGCTGAGGCAGGAGAATTGCGTGAACCCGGGAGGCGGAGCCTGCAGTGAGCTGAGATCCGGCCACTGCACTCCAGCCTGGGCGGCAGAGCGAGACTCCGTCTCAAAAAAAAAAAAAAAAAAAAAGAATTAAGAATGTACGAATCTGCCTCACTTACTAAGTTTAATGAAATTCTCACCTGTTAATTTTATAATTAGGAAAAGCGTTTTGTTTCTTGTATTTTGTATTCTTCAGAGATTTTTATGCATATATAAGTATACATGTAAATAAGTAAATCGATACATCTATGTTATTTTTTCTATGCTTATATGTTTTAATATAAGCAATAACATGCTATACATTGTTCCACACTCCTCTTTTTTAAGTTAATATATGTAAAAATGTCTTTTTTTTTTTTTTTGAGACAGAGCCTCACTCAGTCTCCCAGGCTAGAGTGCAGTGGCGCTCTGAAGAATAAAAAAGAAAAGCGAAGTGTTTTGCAAGTATTTCCAACATTCAACAAAAGCTCAAAGACTTTCTTGCTTTAACTCTCTCAGTCCTGCTTCATTAGTAAAGGCCTAGAGATCATATTTTGAATTAACATTTATTTCACTATTGTAAACTTACTTTTTGGCCTGATCTAAGATCTTGTCTCATGCTGAAGTCCACCTTGAGTATTTTAGCCCTTACTGTTTCTTGCCTATTTAGCAACGATGGTTATGGAGTGTTATGCAAAATAACAGAAGAAATGGCTCTATCCCTCTTTTATAAATTTTGTTGTTGGTGTTGGTGGTGTTGTAAGAAGAATCCTTTCTGGGTATTATTCTAAGAGTTCTAAAATATTACTCTACAGATTCTATTTCTCTTATTTATAATTATTTTAAATTATTGTAACTTTTTAATAGGAAGCAACAGTGAAAGAACCTGAAATTAACACAACTCTTCAGATGCGTTTCTTTGGAAAAAGAGGACAAAGAAAACTTCATTATAAAGAATTTCGAAGGTAAATGCAAATATTTACATTCATTTAGGGAAATTTTATGAGTAAGAAATAAAGAGAAACAGAATATATTCATTTCCCAGAACTGCAGATCATAAAACTAAAATACTGTTTGTGGATTTTGTGGATCTGTATAGTATTTATCTCTGAGAACTAAACCTATGAAATAAAAATTAAAATTAGTATGCACAAAATATTCTAACTTATTATAGAAAGTAATATCTGTTTCATAGAATACAGTAATTCTTTTTAGTAACTTATTGTCTGCAGCAAAGAACCATGCCCCTAGCAATGAGTTGTTCGTTAGGCAAAACAAACCAACCCAGCTAAAACAACAACCATTTGTCATTTTCATGAGTCTTTGAGTTGGTTGGGCAGTTCTCCCGATTGGAACAGGATTGGCTGATCTTGACTGTACTCTTGCATTTGCAGTCTGCTAATGGGTTCGCTGGCTGCTGGCTTTTCTAAGATGGTCTCAACTGAGACACCTCAGCTCTGCTTCATGTAGTCTCTCATTCTCTAGCACAAGGGTTGGCAAACATTTTCTGCAAAGGCCTAAAGAGTAAATATGGTCTCTGTCACAACTACACAGCTCCATGGTTGCAGTGTGAGAGCAGCCATAAACAGTACATTAAGAAATAGACATGACATGTTCCAGTAAAGCTTTATACTAACATTAGTTTTAAGTACTTATTTAACCTCCCTAAGCTCATTTCTTTATCTAAAAAGTGGACATAACAATGCTTACCTTATATGATTATTGTAAACATTAAAATACAGTGTCCTGTCTACTGTCTTCCCAATGCTAATAATTCCATGCACAGTGAGACAGTGCGCCTCCCTGTGCTACTCCACTAACCACAGTCTTAAAACAAATACCAAAAAGCAGTACAGAACAGTGGGGAAAACACTGACTTGGGAGGCAGGAGACCTGCGTCTTATTCAGCTGAATCTAGTTCAGTAAAGATTTATGGAATGTGATATATGTTGTTATGTGTCAAATTACCCCTCAAACACTAGGATAGTACCTTCTGGAAACTAGTAGCCATGCAGAAAAACATGTAAACACATTGTGGTCAGTGCTTTCTTCGGTAAATAGGGTATCTGGGTAGCACGGAGTCACTTAGTGTGCCCTGTGGTGAAGGTGGGGCTCGGTGATCAGGGAAGGCTTTCCGGAAGAAACACGAAGCTGAATCTTGACAAACTAGCAGCGATTAACAGGCAGAAGTGGTTTGGGCAGGGAGGCATTTGAGGGAATGGGAATGATAACACAGCAGGAGCAAAGACGTAGAGGCGTGAAAGTGTGTGGTTTGTAAAGGGAGTGAGAAGCAGTAGAGTTGATAAAGCAGTAAGCGTAAGGTGAGGAGAACGGAGGCTGGGAAGTACGTGCTTACCTGTGTGACGGTTTTATACACCATAAGATAGAGGTAGCTTGTTGATTAACTCAGTGATGAGGGGCCCTGAAGAAGGCTACGTGAAGGATATTTGGTCAGATGTGCTCATCACTCTGGCAGCATAGTAAAGGATAGGTTTTATGAGAGAGAAGACCATTCAGATATTCCAGAAAAGAAGTAAGAGCCTCGGGATGGGCGCAGTGGCTCACGCCTGTAATTCCAGCACTTTGGAAGGCCGAGGTGGCGGATCACGAGGTCAGGAGATGAGACCATCCTGGCTAACACGGTGAAACTCCATCTCTACTAAAAATACAAAAATAAATTAGCCGGGCATGGTGGCGGCGCCTGTAGTCCCAGCTACTCGGGAGGCTGAGGCAGGAGAAGACGTGAACCCGGGAGGCAGAGTTTGCAGTGAGCCGAGATCGTGCCACTGCACTCCAGCCTGGGTGACAGAGCAAAACTCTGTCTCAAAAAAAAAGAAAAGAAAAGAAAGAAGAGCCTTGAACTAGTGTAGTGGCAATAAGGATTTTGAAGTGGAAAAGATTTCCAGACACAGTTAGGAGATAAAATTGTAGGGCTCAGTGATTGATTAGATTTAATGAATGAAGAAGAATGCATGAAAATCCAAGTGCCTCCTGCACTTCAGCCTGGGTGACACAGTGAGACTCTCTCGAGAAAAAAAAAAAAAAAAGAGAGAGAGAGAAAGAGAAAAGAACATTAAATCTGGCCGGGCGCGGTGGCTCGTACCTGTATCCCAGCACTTTGGGAGGCCGAGACGGGTGGATCACGAGGTCAGGAGTTCAAGGCCAGCCTGGCCAGCATGGTGAAACCCCATCTCTACTAAAAATACAAAAATTAGCCAGGTGAGGTGGCAGGCACCTGTAATCCCAACTACTTGGGAGGCCGAGTTAAGAGAAGTGCTTGAACCCAGGCAGCAGAGGTTGCAGTGAGCCGAGATTGCGCCACTGCACTCCAGCCTGGGCAATAGGGTGAGACTCTGTCTCAAAAAAAAAAAACCAAAAAACCAAAATCTAAGTTTCTGAATTATATCCTAATCCCACTAATCCCAGTTTACCTGATAGCTACACTGAGTCGTTTAAGCTCTCTAGAACAATTTTTTTCAACAAAATTTTAAACCGTACTTCTTCTTGTATATTTAAAATACCCCTCTCTCAGTGTTTTTTAAAGTTCCAAAAATATCATAATTTAAAACAAGGAAAGCTATTATAATACTGATATTGTCATATTACTGATAATTTTTCAAACTATATTCACAGAGATATATCACTCTTTACTTTACGATTCCCTAACTAGTTAACTTTTAAGGTTGCTTCTCACCTTACTTTTCTTCAGTGGGAATGATTTTATTTAGAATTCTTACTTTAAATTTTTTTAAATGAGTTCTTCTATAAATTATGGGCCCTGTGAAATTTGTCATACCATCACGCAATTTTTTAAATCCAATTAAGTTAACAAAAACTTGAAACATGAAAATTTTCAGGAGCTTTCTTAGATATTGCAAAGTGTCCCTAAAGTTAAAATTGTAATTATGCTAGGCTGGAATTTATGGCAATCATAAGATATCTTTTACATTTTGCTAAGTCATAAAATAACAGAAAATGGCTTCTAATAATATTTCCAAAAGCTTGCACCAACGTACTAGCCAAATTAATCATTGATATTCCACATTTTTTCATATGTATTATTTCGAGCTTATACTTTTGTGTTTCTGGGAGTATAATGTTACAACATGTTTAACTGACGAAGTAAGGAGGCCAAGGCTGAAAATACAGGAGTGACAGGGAATTGCTAGAGGAGCAAGGTCCCTGAAGGGAAGGAAGTACAGGAATATAGGTGGGATTCAGAGTGCAGCATGGACAGGAAAAGGGACTCCCCGTCCATTGTGACAGGAAGGAGAGGGTGGGGAAAAGGATGCATGTGGATGCTGTTACAATTTTTAGTGACAATAAGAAAATGAATGAATTTATTAAACAATGAATTCTAGTTTCTGTAGGAAGCAGGGGCAAAGTCGTATGCTGAGGATAAACAGGAAAGAGTGTGAAAGTGAAATAGCCTCTATGTGAAATCGAGAAGACACATTTCCAGGCTAGCAGAAGAGTGTCTGTAAGGGTCAAGGACCCAGTTGAAAAGGTGCACCGTGAATTTGTGCAAATACCACTACATACAGTTAGTTATAGTATGGTTTTCTTTAAGCCATACTTGAAGAAGGCCTTTTGCAGCCCATTAGAGCTGAGGTTGTGGGTGAGAAAGTGGAAAGCGATTAAGAGCGGAGTCTGGAGCTGGGCGCGGCGACTCACACCTGTAATCCCAGCACTTTGGGAGGCCGAGGCAGGCAGATTGCTTGAGCCCAGGACTTCGACAGCAGCCTGGGCAACATGGCGAAACCTCATCTTTACAAAAGAGATGGTTGTGGTGGTGTGCACCCGTAGGCCAAGTTACTTAGGAGGCTGACGTGGGGAGGATCACCAGAGTCCAGGGAGGTCAAAGCTGCAGTGAGTCGTGATCACACCACTGCACTCCAGCGTAGGCAACAGTGAGACCCTGTCTTTAAAAAAAGAAAGAAAGAAAAAGTGAAGTCTGGGCACGAAGAATGAAAATGAAAAGATAGTTACATATCAAGATTTCCCAGCTGAAATATCACTTAACCATTTAAGTAAAAACCACAGTGTAATTTAATTCTGTCTCCCAGAATTTTGGTGTGCTTTTATTGTTATGAAAGCAGCAGATAATTTAAATTGTGAAAATTGAGTTTTCTGTCAACCTACGTATTATTCTGGGGGAAAGCATTGACTCTTGGGCTGCTCAGGCAGCTCCTGACAGCATTTTCCCTCTCTGCATCAGTGCCTTTTGATTTTGTTGTGTTTTTCCGGTCTTTTTTACTCTTCTCTCCTACTCTCTTTGGTGATTTTTCTTCTGCATTTCTTTTCTCTTCTTTTAAGCTCCATGATTAGCCTTAAACATAGTGACCAGAAATAATCCCTGAGTTTATTTCTAGTCTGGCATACTTGACCTCATTTTTTATTCCAATGAATTTTTTAAACTGAAAATAAACCTGTGACTTAAGATATATAATGGTTAGAGGGAAGAAAATTGGCCTCAAGTCTTCTCATCAGGAAAAATTGGGGAGGATATTGATACTGATGTACTTTTTAGGACTGGAATTGTTAAAAGTTCTGAAATGCCAATTATTAGTTGAGGATTTCTGAGTTTCATGAAGCGTTTTTATAAATTCAGAGGTGTCTAGAAGCAGTGGTGTGCTAGTAAATATGTTTAACAATCATTGTCTCAGGAAAAACAGCCTTGATTTGTAGTGTTTGCCAATTAGTAGTATAAATAAATGCCAATGTCAAGCTCCCCAGCATAAAGCAGAGACGGGAAGACGTGCACGAAAGACTCACAGCCTGTACGCCACTGTACAGCCGCTCCAGTACACCACTGCCTAAACAATTCCAGTAAGGAAAAACAGATCTCGCCCATTGCTTCCAATTAACCCACTGATTTATAAAGTATGTAATTTGTTCACACTGTGTCTGGCAGCCTTATCTACTATAAATTTTCCAATTCATATATGCATGTTCAGATCATGTTCCAGGCTTTCATGTCATAACAAGATAATATGATTTTAGGCTTAAAGGGAAAAGATTATCATCATAACTGGACTTATATTCATTAAAAGTAGATAATTAGGTAAGATTAAAGTAGCTTGATCCAGACAATCTATAGTTTAACAGCAATTAAGTTTATAATATTTCAGCCTCTGGTAGAGGCTCGGATAGAGCCTAAAGAAAAAGCAAAGGGAAGGGAACAAGTTAGTGATGTTTTTATACCCTATCTTCTGCTTGCCTCATTCAGTGTACATTCATTTGCAAGTAAAGCATAGATTTAACAGTTCTAATAAAATCAGTGGAATGTCATTAGAGTATACAGGGCAGGAAAACTCAACAAAATAAAAGGCAAAGTATATCAGTAAAATATTTTGTTGATCTATTAGTCCAAACTCGAAGTGCTTCAAATTTTAGATAAAGTTCTGCTTTGACCCAGAAAGAACATGGCATTGATGAATCCGTGTATTCAGTACATTCAGAAAATGTTTTAAGTAACAAACTCTTGCCTACCATGTAGACAGAAGTCTAAGATCAAACTCCTCCTTCATGCTTTTAAGATTTATGGGATAAATATAGAACTTCAAGCAAGTAATTTTTTATTTTTTTTATTTATTTTATTTATTTATTTTTTTTTGAGACGGAGTCTTGCTCTGTCACCCAGGCTGGAGTGCAGTGGCCGGATCTCAGCTCACTGCAAGCTCCGCCTCCCGGGTTCCCGCCATTCTCCTGCCTCAGCCTCCCGAGTAGCTGGGACTACAGGCGCCGCCACCTCGCTCGGCTAGTTTTTTGTATTTTTTTTAGTAGAGACGGTGTTTCACCGTGTTAGCCAGGATGGTCTCGATCTCCTGACCTCGTGATCCGCCCGTCTCGGCCTCCCAAAGTGCTGGGATTACAGGCTTGAGCCACCGCGCCCGGCCTAAGTAATTTTTTAAGTGATGATTTTTCTCCCACTGAACTGGAATGTCCCTCTTCTATCAACCCATGTATATTTTCATTTGAATTTGACATGACAGTACCGATCTTTTAACATGTGGAAAAGTGAATAAAGGGATCTGTAACATATTAAAATTTGTGGAGATGATAATACTTTTCACATGATTTAGGTTATAAATAAAGTGCAACATTTCTGGGTTCTTGTTCAAAGAAGATATATTTTAATCTGATATCTTTTCAACTTGTCCCTTTCCTGGGAAGCCATTGGTGACAGTTTGATCAAAGTGCCATGTTGTTTTTATAAGAAAGGAATGTTGAGTCATATCGACATGTATTATTGTCAAAAAGATTGTGTTTTTAGATAGAGTAAGCTTTTGATGCCAAGCCATTGATTACACTGATTAACTTTGGTATTTGAAAAATATTAGGAAGTAGTAATTATGATTAACATTCTAAAAGCAGTGTGCCACCTCAATTTTAACTTTATCTGATTATTGATAATTTTTCTGTATTGGAAAAAAACTAGTTTCCATGGAATAGTATTTTCTCTGGATGTATCAAAGCAACATTTTACATATTTTTTTAAGTCTTTAGGTTTATCAAAATGTAGGTTGCCAGGCATGACTTACACAAACAAATTGAGTATGGTGAGTTACTGATTAAGCCAGTGTTGGACTTAATCAATTTCTCTGCATCCTCCCTCTCCCCACAATCCTTGCACAACACTAATGCTTCATCCTGCTCACTATCAGGAGGCCGCCACCCAGTAGGTAATAGTGAAGGTACTTTGCAGACCCATTTACAATATTTAAGGTTGAATGCCACTAGTTACTTTACTAATTTCGTATTTTAACATTTAGATTTATGGAAAATTTACAAACAGAGATTCAAGAAATGGAATTCCTTCAGTTTTCTAAAGGTTTGAGTTTCATGAGAAAAGAAGACTTTGCAGAGTGGCTACTTTTTTTCACTAACACTGAAAATAAAGATATTTATTGGAAAAATGTGAGAGAGAAGTTGTCAGCAGGAGAGGTTGGTATACCCTTTTATTATTGCATGTGATAAAGATGAAATAATAAGTTAGACATGTTTACATAAATAAACTTCTGAATTAACCAAGACTGTGCTACTCTCGATGGTATGTAAAATCAACTTGAGGAATGTTCTCTACATGCTCTTTTCCTGTGAAGGAAAACTACTGCCTAAGACAGAATCAGTCTAGCAATTAACAGGTTTTCCATTTCCAGTAAAGTCAAGAATAAGACAAGTATCACCACTATTATTTAATATCATTCTGGAAATCTTAACCAGTCCAAATTAACAAGATTAATTAAAAGAGTATAAAAATGTGAAAGGAGGTAGTAGTTGTCTTTGTTTTTATATGATGCAATTATATGCCTAGAGAACCCAAGAGAATCCAGTAGAAAAACTGTGGAAACAATAAGAATTCAATAAAGTACCTGTTATGATGCTAATATATAAAAAGCAGCAGCTCTCCTATATACAAATTACGTAGAAAATGTAATGACATGCGTGTGTGTGTGTATATAAATATGAGATATATGAAATGATGATTGCCAAGCTATTAATAATTATTCATGTACAGTGGTGAGGTTTCAAATGATTTTTACTTTCTTTCTTTATACCTTTATGTATTGTTCCAAAAAAATGTTTGCAGTGGACATGTATTTTATATAACTTTTTAAAAAGTTACTTCTCTTGTAAGAAAAAAGAAAATGCAATAGAAGAACCCAGTTATAATTGCAAGATAAATATATAACAATTAGAAATAAATGTAACAAAAAAAGAAAACTTAATAGCCTTGATAGATATAAAAAGAAAACTTATCTAATTATAAGACATCCCCTATTATTGAATAGAAAGTCTTAGAATTATAAATACAACAGTTCTGTCTTCAGTTAGTCTATAAGTGTAATGGTTCTATTAGAACAGCCCAAGTTTACTGCAGTTAGAAATTAACCCTGAAATCTCCCTGGCTGACACTGAGTTTCTTACTCAGTCATGCCACATTTCCATTGTGGGCTGATAGGAGTCTCTGTCTGCATAGAGGTCTAGACCCATTTTGGGTGTGGAGGCTGTGCCGTCTTGGAGTTCCATCATCTGGAAGAAGTACCACGCTCAGAGGCTGTGGCAGGAAAAGAAGGAGGGAGTCACAATCCAGCAACTAAATGTTTTGACCTGGAAACATCACCTGACACTTGGCAGTTGGCCAGACTAATCACATAACCCCACCTGAATGCAGGGAGGCAAGGAACTCCAGTCTTTCATATCTGCAGGAATCAGAAAAGAGCCAGATACTGGTGAACACTTGTGGGTTTCAATAAAAATACCATTGAATTATTGGGAAGAAACTAGACAAGCTATAAAACTTTATATGATGACGCCTGTAATACCAGCACTTTGGGAGGCCAAGGCAGGTGGATCATGAGATCAGGAGATCGAGACCATCCTGGTTAACATGGTGAAACCACATCTCTACTAAAAATACGAAAAATTAGCCGGGCGTGGTGGCAGGCGCCTGTAGTCCCATCTATTTCGGAGGCTGAGGCAGGAGAATGGCATGAACCCGAGATCGGGCCACTGCACTCCAGCCTGGGTGACAGTGCGAGACTCTATGTCAAAAAACAAAAAACTTTATATGAAAAGAATGTCAACATGTTAAAATATATTATCAAACCTTGGTAACTAAAACAGTTTGTTACTGACAACGAATTTGACAGACTCCAGGAATAGACTTAAGCATATGGGAAATTTAGTATTTATGAAATAGTATTTTTAATTAGTTGAGTAAAATAATTATTAATAAATGGCATTAGGATAATTCACTGGCCATCTGAGGGAGAAAATGAACATAAATCTCTATACTGTTCATTACTCTAAAATAAATTTTGGATGAATCAAAAAATTAAATGTTGAAGAAAAAAATCAGACTGAATAAGTGTAGAAGAAAACATGGAAACAATGTTTCATCTTAGGTTATATACCTTTCTAAGCAGAACCCAAAACCTTTCAAAGAAAACTTGATGAAATACCTAAAAATTAAAATTCTGTTGCCTCACCTCATCCCCCGCAAAAATTATAATCAGAGTCAAAAGAAAAAGTTATCAACATGAGGAAGGGGGAGATACTGATATGTAAAGACCAATTTTCTTAATTTATAATGGGATCTTTAAAAATCAGTAGGGATTGACTGGGCGTGGTTGATCATTCCTGTAATCCCAGCACTTTGGGAGGCCAAGGAGGTGGCCCTCTCGAGGTCAGGAGTTCGAGACTAGCCAGGCCAACATGGTGAAACCCAATCTCTACCAAAAAATACAAAAAAAAGTAGCTGGCCATGGTGCCACACACCTGTAGTCCCAGCTACTTAGCAGGCTGAGGCAGGAGAATTGGATGAACCTGGAAGACAAAGGTTGCAGTGAGTCAAGATGACGCCTGGGCAACAGAGTAAGACTCTGTCTCAAAAAAAAAAAAAGGTAGATGTCAAGGACTGTTCCTCCTGAGGAGCAGTGTTGTCCACATTTAAAAATGGCCTGAGATTTTTTCCCTATTTAATATATCATGAGAACTTGAAAATCAACATGTGAATAACTGGAAAGTGTCTGAAATTTTATCCCTTTGCAAGTTAGCCTGCACAGTTTCATGGATGCTTGCAGAAGATACAAAACTATCGAGTCAGACACAAAGAATGTTATCATCATGTAGCAACAACATGAGCAACATATTTGTGTCAGTTCCCCCTTGCCTCCCAAGCCCCATGGACATGAAGCTGAGAGGCCCAGGTAGATGCTGCCCACACAGCAGATTCACATCAGGTTGAGGACTCTCATCTTAGTGATCTCAATGTTTTGTTATGGGCAGTAAACAAGCCTTCGTGAGCTTTGCTGCAGTGGGTGGCATTGTGTATTCATGATACCGGACAGTCAGCAAAGCTGTCCTGCGCTCCTGAGGAACAGCGCTGTCCACTATACAGTTCTCCTGCCTCAGCCTCCCGAGTAGCTGGGATTACAGGAGCACGCCACCCTGCCTCGCTAATTTTTGTATGTTTAGTAGAGATGGGTTTCACTGTGTTGGCCAGGCTGGTCTCGAACTCCCAGCCTCAGGTGATCCGCCTCGGCCTCCCAAAGTGCTGGGATTACAGGCGTGAAGTCCTTGAAGATATAATCTGGAACAAAAATGCAGTTGGTGCCTCTTATAGATGTACAGAAACTTGAGACCCAGCTGGGCGTGGTGACTCACACCTGTAATCCCAGCATTTTTGGAGGCCGAGGTGGGCAAATCATGAGGTCAGGAGATTGAGACCATCCTGGCTAACACGGTGAAACCCCATCTCTACCAAAAATACAAAAAATTAGCCGAACGTCATGGCGGGTGCCTGTAGTCCTGGCTACTCGGGAGGCAGAGGCAGGAGAATGGCGTGAACCCAGGAGGTGAAGCTTTCAGTGAGCCGAGATCACACCACTGCACTCCAGCCTGGGCGACAGAGCAAGGCTCCGTCTCAAAAAAAGGGAAAAAAAAAAAAAGGAAATGTGAGACTCATGGAGAATGGTCTCCCACAATAATAAGTTACCTAACAACCCATTAGAAATCTGGACAAAGGACATAAACAGGAAACAATAAGATAAATCCTCAAATGACTAATAAGCATGTGAAAAATGTTTTACTTCATTCACAAAGATATACAAATTCAGGCTGGGCCTGTGGCTCACACCTGTAATTCCAGCACTTTGGGAGGCCCAGGCAGGTGGATCACCGGAGGCCGGGAGTTTGAGACCAGCCTGGCCAACATGGTGAAACCCCGTCTCTTCTAAAAATACAAAAATTAGCGGGGCGTTGTGGCACATGCCTGTAATCGCAGCTGCTTGGGAGGCTGAGGCAGAAGAATCCCTTGAATCAGGGAGGCAGAGGTTCTGGTAAGCCAAGATCACGCCACTGCACTCCAGGCTGGGTGACAGAGCAAGACTCCGTAAGACATACAAATTCAAACATTAATAAAATACTATTTTTCATCTATCAGAAAAGCAGACATCAGAAAAGTTACACCCAGTGCCTACTTTGAGGTCATGATAGAAGCAACCACTCTTTTATTTGTGCTGATAAATACACTGGTTTTTTTCTTTTTCTTTTTTTCCTCTCTGCCTATCATCTTGTAATATACTGTTAAGAAAGTAAAACAAGGTACAGAAATATCTGAAGAGATTGTTCCCATTGTGTAAAACAAGGAGATGTGTATGTACATGTATACACTTTAATAAGAATAGAATATTAGCCAGGCGTGGTGGCTCACGCCTATAATCCCAGCACTTTGGGAGGCTGAGGCAGGTGAATCACCTGAGGTCAGGAGTTTGAGACCAACCTGACCAATATGGTGAAACCCCGTCTCTACTAAAAATACAAAAATTAGCCAGACGTGGTGGCATGCACCTGTAGTCCCAGCTACTCGCGACACTGAGACAGGAGAATTGCTTGAACCTGGGAGGCAGAGATTGCAGTGAGCCGAGATCGCGCCATTGCACTCCAGCCTGGGTGACAGAGTGAGACTCCATCTCAAAAAAAAAAAGAAATTTCTGGATGGAGACACAAGGAATTGGTAACTCATGTCTGGGGAATGGAACTGGGAATCAGAGTGGAAGAACTTTTCATCATTTATCCTTCATGTTTGAATTTTTAACCATGTGCACATACTACTTTTTCAAAAACTTTATTGAAATGTTTAAAAATAAAAATATCATGAAGTCACAAAAGCTCTAAACCAGTGAAGACCACACATTACAGAGGGCGTGATCCTGAACATCCCTACAAAGAGAAACTTTTTTTTTCCGGTAGGGAAGAATTTACTTTCTTTCTTTCTCTTTTTTTTTTTTTTTTTTTTTTTTTTGAGACAGTCTCAGTCTGTCCCCCAGGCTGGGGTGTGGTGGTGTGATCTCAGCTCACTGCCAGCTCTGCCTCCCAGGTTCATGCCATTCTTCTGCCTCAGCCTCCCGAGTAGCTGGGACTACAAGCGTGCACCACCACGCCCGGCTAATTTTTTTGTACTTTTAGTAGAGACGGAGTTTCACCATGTTAGCCAGGATGGTCTCGATCTCCTGACATCGTGATCCACCCGTCTCGGCCTCCCAAAGTGCTGAGATTACAGGCATGAGCCGCCGTGCTGGGCCGAATTTACTTTCAAATAAAGAATTTTGGCCGAGCGCGGTGGCTCAAGCCTGTAATCCCAGCACTTTGGGAGGCCGAGACAGGCGGATCACGAAGTCAGGAGAGCAAGACCATCCTGGCTAACCCGGTGAAACCCTGTCTCTACTAAAAAAATACAAAAAACTAGCCGGGCGAGGTGGCGGGCGCCTGTACTCCCAGCTACTCGGGAGGCTGAGGCAGGAGAATGGTGTAAACCCGGGAGGCGGAGCTTGCAGTGAGCTGAGATCCAGCCACTGCACTCCAGCCTGGGCGACAGAGCGAGACTCCGTCTCAAAAAAAAAAAAAAAAAAAAGAATTTTTGGCTGGACACAATGTCTCACACTTGTAATCCCTGCACTTTCTGAGGCTGAGGTGGGAGGATCACTTGAACCCAGGAGTTTGAAACCAGCCTGAGAAACAGAAATCTCATCTCTACTAAAAATAAAAATATTTGTTGTGCGTGGTGCTGTGTGCCTGTAGTCCCAGCTACTTGGGAGGCTGAGACAGGAAGATAGCTTGAACCCAGAATTTCAAGGTTGCAGTGAGCTGTGATCTGACTCCAGCCTGTGGGGGCAGAGTGAAACAGTATCTCAAAAACAAAATAAAAACTTTAGAGAATTTTCATACTTTGTTTACTTTTGTGTTGTTTTTTGTTTTTTTGTTTTGTTTTTTTGTGTTTTTTTGAGACAGGGTCTTGCTCTGTTGCGCAAGCTGAAGTGCAGTGGTGTGATTAGCTCACTATAACCTCAAACTCCTGTGCTCAGGGGATCCTTCTGCCTAAGCCTCCTCAGTAGCTGGGACCACAGGCACATGCCACCATGCCTGGATAATTTTTGTATTTTTTATAGAGATGGCAGTTTCACCATGTTGCCCAGTCTGGTCTCCAACTCTTGAGCTCAAGCAGTCCGGCCACCTCAGCCTTCCAAAGTGCTGTGATTACAGTCAGGAGCCACCGTACCTGGCTTTTATTTTTTAATAGAAGAAACTGAGTTTTCTTTTAACTTTTTTATTTGTTCGTTTTTAGACGGAGTCTCACTCTGTCACCCAGGCTGGAGTGCAGTGGTGCAATCTTGGCTCACTGTAGCCTCCGCCTCATGGGTTTAAGTGATTCTCCTGCCTCAGGCTCCCAAGTAGCTGGGACTACAGGTGTTCACCACCACACACAGCTAATTTTTTTTTTTTTTCGTATTTTTAGCAGAGACAGGGTTTCACCATGTTGGCCAGACTGGTCTCGAACTGCTGACCTCAGGTGATCCTCCTGTCTTGGCTTCCCAAAGTGCTGGGATTACAGGCATGAGCCACCGCACCCAGCCCATTTGTTTTACTTTTATTTATTTATTTACTTATTTATTTATTTTTTGAGACGGGGTCTCACTCTGCCACCCAGGCTGGAGTGCTGTGGCATGATCTCAGCTCACTACAAGCTCTGCCTCCCAGGTTCATGCCATTCTCCCGCCTTAGCCTCCCGAGTAGCTGGAACTACAGGCGCCCGCCACCACACCCGGCTAATTTTTTTGTTTTTGTATTTTTAGTAGAGAAGGGGTTTCACCGTGTTAGCTAGGATGGTCTCCATCTCCTGACCTCGTGATCCGCCCACCTCAGCCTCCCAAAGTGCTGGGATTACAGGCTTGAGCCACTGTGCACGCCCCGTTTGTTTTATTTGTAAGTGCGCTGATTTTGAAGTCAGATGGACCAAGGTTGAGATCCTGATCGTTCCACTTAGTAGACCTTGGGCAAACTACATAACCCCTGAAGTGTTACTTACCTAAGACTTAGAGAGGCTAAGGTCATACATGTTATAAAGGGCAGAACCAGAATTTCAGCCTAAGTCCATCTAACTCCAAAACCCAGTGCTCTTAGTGCTGTGTCCACTAATAAAACTTAGCAGAAGTGGACCACTTAACAGAGCATGGTAGTCTCTTCAAGCTGCCACCCCAAAACACCACAGGCTAGGCAACTTATACAATAAATTTATTTCTCACAGTTCTGGAGGCCAGGAGTCCAAGATCAAGGCACCAGCAGGGCCAGTTTCTGGTGAGGCCTCTTGCCCAGCCTGCACACGTCGCCTTCTCACCGTGCCCTTTGTGTGGCCATTTCTTTCTGCACACAGAGAGAAAGGGACAGAGAAAGCCCTGTTGTCTCTTCCTCTTAGAACGACACTAGTCTTTACAGTAGAAAAGAAGGTTCACAGTTAACATTTATAACATTATTTAATGTATTTACAAAATTGTAATAAAAACTCTTACTTTATTAGAGCATTAGTTTGGATGAATTCAAGTCATTTTGCCATTTTACGACCCAGTTGGAAGACTTTGCTATTGCCATGCAAATGTTCAGTTTAGCTCATCGTCCTGTCAGACTAGGTAAGTTATATGAAAAACCATTTGATTTTTATCATCTATAAACAGTTTTAGTATATTCTTCAACTAAATGCTATCAGTCAAGGAACAAATTATAAGTAAAAATAATTGATTGACCTTTTAATTCAGTTTGGTTATTCTAGATTTAGAATACCAGTACTCCAATTTAATGGTTACTTTCTATACTTTTATTTTCTCATTCTCCTAAAAAGAAGGCCGGGCGTGGTGGCTCATGCCTGTAATCCCAGCAGTTTGGGAGGCCGAGGCGGGCAGATCACAAGGTCAGGAGTTCAAGATCAGCCTGGCCAACATGGTGAAACCCCATCTCTACTAAAAATACAAAAATTAGCCAGGCGTGGTGGTGGGCGCCTGTAATCCCAGCTACTCGGGAGGCTGAGGCATGAGAATCGCTTGAACTCAGGAGACGGAGGTTGCAGTGAACCAAGATCGCACCATTGCACTCCAACCTGGGCAATGGGCAAGACTTCATCTCAAAAAAAAAAAAAAAAAGAAGGAAGAAATATTTAAATATATGTCTAGAGCACTGATTAAATTAAAATAGCTCACTTATGATGCAGTGACTCTCATGACATTCCTCAACTTATGATTTGAATATTTTCTTCAT
The DNA here is from genome assembly GCF_037993035.2 of Macaca fascicularis. Lineage (NCBI taxonomy): Eukaryota > Metazoa > Chordata > Mammalia > Primates > Cercopithecidae > Macaca > Macaca fascicularis. The sequence goes on along the minus strand of NC_088391.1, from coordinate 2,370,209 downwards.
GGGTATTTTTGTTTTTGTTTTACTTCCCAAATAATAAAAATTTGGATTTGCTTTTACTTCTCAAATAATGAAAATTTAGATTAATTTCATTAGACTATTTCACATAGTTGATAAGTTGTTTTATATGTGTTTGTTTTTTAGCCGAGTTTAAGAGAGCTGTGAAAGTAGCAACAGGACAAGAACTCTCAAACAATATTTTGGACACCGTCTTCAAGATCTTTGATTTGGACGGTGATGAATGTCTTAGTCATGAAGAGTTTCTTGGGGTGTTAAAAAACAGAATGCATCGAGGTTTATGGGTAACAGATTTTTTTACATGATGTTTATATTATATATCATTAACTGAATATTAAACCTAGAATTTTGGCACTTGTACAGTCTTTAAAATGGAGTTTTCATCACTTACAAAAAGATTATAAGCTGTAATTGAAATACAGAAATATATTTTATGTATGAGATTAAACATCTTTGCTTTTTAAAAAATAATCTGAATCTAGTAAGAAATCACAATTTGAAGTTACCATGAGCTATGATTACACTACTACACTCTAGCCTGTGCAACAGAGCAAGCCCTTGTCTCTGAAAAAAAAAAAAAAAAACAATTTTTAAAAAAGGAAATTACTATTCAGAAATGTAGCCTAGCTGGACATGGTGGCTGACATCTGTAATCCCAGCACATTGTGGGAGGCTGAGCCAGGTGGATCACTTGAGGCCAAGAGTTCGAGACCAGCTTGGGTAGCATCACAAGACTCTGTTTCTACAAAAAAAAAGGGGGGGGGAAATCATAGCCTAGGATTTGACTAACTACATATAATTTGTAATTAGATATATGTAAATTCAAATCCCAGCTCTACTGTTTATTAACTGCCTAATCTTGCAAAGCCACTTAATTTTTTTTAGTCTCAGATTCTTTATCCATACCATGAGGAAACTAATGTACCAGAAAGCATTATTGTGAGAATTTAATGTAAAATACTTAGTATAGTGGCTGAGATTATGAAGTAAATTTCACTATTAGCATTATTCACTCAAAGTCACATGTGAATCTGTACTCGTGGGACAAAACAAATTCAGATTTTTGTTCAGATTAGAATGTGCTAGAAGCACTCTCAGAAAAGAAGTCGTCAAGGGGAAGACTAGGGTCCAGAGAGAATCTACATGGTTGATAGGTAGGCAAGAAGAAAGGAAGGAAGAGAGAGAGAGAGAGAGAGAGAGAGAATATGGTACTATTCATGAAAATAAAGCTATTTACAACTTAGAAAAGCAATTCCATTTCCTGCAACAAACATAACAGGGAAAAATAATTAATATGATTTTCATTAGCAAACATATTAATATTTTATAAGCTTATCAGTTACCCAACACCCCATAAATGTATTCCTGGAAATTAAGCCAGTCTTTACAGTTCACAATTGAGTGTACTTGGGAGTCTCTTTGCCCTTTCTCAGAAGACATTAAAAAGAAAAGCTGTAAATCCGTCATAGGAAAAAGAACATATATAATCTGGAGTAGAATTTTGCTTCCACTTGGCTAATTTTCATCAATGCTGTGCTCCTGTGGTCACCCGGATCCAAGTATTTCCAAACCTTTACCTTTTCATTTTGTTGAGAGAAGTAGTAATCCACATGTATTTTTAGCTAACAAAATACTTACATGAATTAGATTATTTCTTGAAGCTTTTCATCAAATATTTTGTGACCTATATATTTTTTTATTTTAGCCAATGTTAAAGCTTTAGGCTTATAATTGTATTCCACATAGCTAAATAAAGTTCACCAGAAAAAAAGGGAAAGATTATAAAACATTATAAAAGGAAAACATTATAATTAAATTTTAAAGCTAGTATGTGAGAGAAGATGGCCCAAAGTCTTCATTACCCTCTTAGAGAAGAAACTCCATTAATGTGTGCTGAGTCTGGTTCTACTCCCTAGTTACCTTAGGCGTAGTCACATTCACTTTTTGTCTTTCACCCTCATTTTACAATTCTGTTGTGATCATCTTTTACAACATAATTCATCCTCAACTACTTTTGGAGGAATGTGCGAAGGAAATAAACAGTAACGTAAAGTACACATGAAATCATGTTTAACCTTGAAGATAATGACCCCTTGATTTTTACTTTCGGTTAACAGGTGCCACAACATCAGAGTATACAAGAATACTGGAAGTGTGTGAAGAAAGAAAGCATTAAAGGAGTAAAAGAAGTCTGGAAACAAGCCGGAAAAGGTCTTTTTTAATAAAAGATATAATAGTATGGCAATTATATTGTTCCAAATGTCAAAATTTGTGATATTTTAGAAGTACTAGCTATTTATCTTCCTAAGTCTTCATTGATATTCTTTGTGATATAAGCATGTCTTGTACTTGCTTTCTGATTCATAATTTTATTAAAGAACTTGGTAGAAAGAAAAGTAAGTATAAAAATAGATACTGGGGCCGGGCGCGGTGGCTCAAGCCTGTAATCCCAGCACTTTGGGAGGCCGAGACGGGCGGATCACGAGGTCAGGAGATCGAGACCATCCTGGCTCACACGGTGAAACCCCGTCTCTACTAAAAAATACAAAAAACTAGCCGGGCGAGGTGGCGGGCGCCTGTAGTCCCAGCTACTCGGGAGGCTGAGGCAGGAGAATGGCGTAAACCTGGGAGGCGGAGCTTGCAGTGAGCTGAGATTCGGCCACTGCACTCCAGCCCGGTCAACAGAGCAAGACTCCGTCTCAAAAAAAAAAAAAAAAATAGATACTGGATTCTGTCAAAAGGCCTAGATTTGAAATGGTGTTTTGTGCTTCGGTAAGATGGAAAGCTTAGTGATTCACTGATTTCTTGGACACTCTAATAATGATATGCTTTCTGGAAGGATAAAACAAATACATACGGGAAAAAGTACTTGAGACCAAGGCCAGCATCAATTCCAGACATCCTCATGTTCCTAATATGCTAAATGAAGTTAAAAACTTATTTGAGATTTTTTTCATCTGTACCTTATATATCTCATAAATTTATTGTGTATTTTATGTCAGTAGCTTAGCTGTTTATTGTCTTTAAAATAACATGTAAATTTCAATGTTCTATCTGGAAGCAGAATAAAATATTTACATAGATATAAAAAATACTGAGGTGCTTTTTATTTTACATGTGTTTTTAAAACTACTTTAAAAAATTGTAAATACTCTCATCCCTTGCCAACTGTAGAGACAATGGAAAAGAAACCTCAGTGGCCACACACAACAAGGAAGATACACTTTGCAAAAATTGTTTGGAAAAGGCACAAATAGGAATGGGTGCAGCCCACAACAAGCAAAAACAAGCAATCCCTGAGGAGTAGAGTTAGATTCCAGAGTTAGTACAATATAATGCTCAGAATAACCAGTTCTCAACAAAAAAATTATAAAACATGTAAAGCAACAGGAAAATATGATCCATTCACAGGATATGAAGAATTTCACAGAAACCATACCTAAAGAAGACCAGACTTTGGAATTATTAGTCAAAGATGTTAAATCAATTGTTGTAAGTATGTTCAATATGTTTTCTAAAGGAAACCATGAATAAACACTAATAGAAATCAGAAAAACAATGTCTGAACAAAATGAAAATATAAAGAGACAGAAATTATAAAAAGGAGCCAAACAAATTCTGGAGCTGAAATCTGCAATAACTGAAATGAAAAATGCAATAAAGGGATTCAGCAGCAAGTTTGAACAAGGAGAAAGACAGGACTGGCAAAATTGAAGATAAGACATTGAAAATTACCCAGTCTAAGGAAAAGAAAGAAAGTGAAGAAAAATGAAGAGAGCATGAGGAACCTATGGGACCTCATCAAGCGTACCAAATACACATTATAGGAATCCCAGAAGGAGAAGACATAGAGAAAGGAGCAGCAAAAAATTTGAAGAAATAATAGCTGTCAAATTCCCAAATCTGATTAAAAATATGAATGTATACGTCTAAGAAGCTCAATGAACTCCAAGCAGGAAAACTTCGAAGAGATCCACACTGAGACATATACTCAAATTATCAACTCCCATAGACAAAAAGATAATTTTGAAAGCATCAAATAGAAGTGACTCATGTGGCCGGGTGTGGTGGCTCACACCTGTAATCCCAGCACTTTGGGAGGCCAAGGCAGGCGGATCATGAGGTCAGGGGATTGAGACCATCCTGGCTAACACAGTGAAACCCCGTCTCTACTGACAAAAAATTAGCCAGGCGTGGTGGCAGGCGCCTGTAGTCCCAGCTGCTTGGGAGGCTGAGGCAGGAGAATGGCCAGAACCTGGGAGGCAGAACTTGCAGTGAGCCAAGATCACACCACTGCACTCCAGCCTGGGTGACAGAGTGAGACTCCGTGTCAAAAAAAAAAAAAAAAATGGCTCATGCATGTATGAGACCTTCAATAAGAATGACAGTTGATCTCCCACCAGAAACCATGGAGGCCAAAGGCACTGGATGACATATTTAAAGTCTTGAAAGAAAAAGACTGTCAGCCAAGAACTCTATATACAGCAAAACTATCCTTCAAAAATGAAGGAGAAATTAAGATATATCCAGATTTAAAAGACTGATCTTATTACCAGTATCTACCCTACAAGAAATGCTAAAGGGAGTGCTTCAGGCTGAAATGAAAGGACAGTAGACAGTAATTCAAAGACAGAAGAAAAAAAATACTACTAAAGGTAACTTCATTAGTATTATAAAAACCACTGGGCCGGGCCGGGCGCGGTGGCTCAAGCCTGTAATCCCAGCACTTTGGGAGGCCGAGACGGGCGGATCACGAGGTCGGGAGATCGAGACCATCCTGGCTAACACGGTGAAACCCCGTCTCTACTAAAAAAAATACAAAAAACTAGCCGGGCGACGTGGTGGGCACCTGTAGTCCCAGCTACTCTGGAGGCTGAGGCAGGAGAATGGCGTAAACCCGGGAGGCGGAGCTTGCAGTGAGCTGAGATCCAGCCACTGCACTCTAGCCTGGGCAGCAGAGTGAGACTCCGTCTCAAAAAATAAAATAAAATAAAATAAAATAAAAAAATAAAAACCACTGGGCCACAAATATGTGGAAATTAACAACACAACCAATGCCTCAAAGAAAAGGGAAGTGAGAACATATTTATTGAGACAAATAAAAATGAAAACACAACAGCAAAACTATGAGATGCAGTGAAAGCAGTGCTAAGAGGGAATTTTTTTTTTTTTTTTTTTTTTGAGACAAAGTCTCACTCTTGTCCCCCAGGCTGGAGTGCAATGTGCGATCTTGGCTCACTGCAACCTCTGCCTCCCAGGTTCAAGCAATTCTCCTGCCTCAGCCTCCTGAGTAGCTGGGATTACAGTCGCCTGCCACCACGCCTGGCTAATTTTTGTATTTTTAGTAGAGACCGGATTTCACCATGTTGGCCAGGCTAGTCTCGAACTCCTGACCTCAGGTGATCCACCCGCCTTGGCCTCCCAAGGCTCTCCCTGAGCCACCGCACCCAGCCTTAAGAGAGAAATAGCTGTAAATGTTTACATTTAAAAAGAACAATAATCTCAAATTAACAACTTAACTTTACACCTTAAGGAACCAAAAAAAGAGGAAATGAAATCCAAAGATAGGAGGAAAGAAATAAATAAAACCTAAACTGTGGTGTAATGTATTGACAAAGGCTCCTTATGGAGAAGTTTGAGAATTAAAAACTCCAGGCTGGGTGCAGTGGCTCACGCTTGTAATCCCAGAATTTTGGGAGGCCAAGGCGGGTGGATCACCTGAGGTGGGGAGTTCAAGACCAGCCTGACCAACATGGAGAAACCTTGTCTCTACTAAAAGTACAAAATTAGCCAGGCGTGGTGGCACATGCCTGTAATCCCAGCTATTTGGGAGGATGAGGCAGAAGAATCGCTTGAACCCGGGAGGCGGAGGTTGCGGTTAGCAGAGATTGTGCCATTGCACTCCAGCCTGGGCAACAAGAGCAACACTCTGTCTCAAAAAAATAAAAAAATAAAAAAATCCAGAAGGCCCCAACATGGTAGCTCACACCTGTAATCCCAGCACTTTGGGCAGCTGAGGCGGGAGTATCACTTGAGGTCAGGAGTTCAAGACCAGCCTGGCCAACATGGGGAAACACCCCGTCTCTACTAAAAATACAGAAATTAGCTGGGCGTGATGGCTTATAGCCTGTAATCCCAGCTACTCAGGAGGCCGAGGCAGGAAAATCTCTTGAACCCATGAGGTAGATGTTGCAGTGAGCTGAGATCACACCACTGCACTCCAGCCTGGGTGCCAGAGTGAAACTCCGTCTCAGAAAGAAACAAAGCAAACAACAACAAAACTCTACAGGAAGCCATGCTTGGTGTATGAACCTATAGTCCCAGCTACTCAGGAGGCTGATGTGGGATGGTCCCTTGAGCCTTGGCATTCAAGGCTGCAGTATGCTTTGATAGTACCTGTGATAGCCACTGCACCCTAGCGAGGGCAATATAGCAAGAGCCAATCTCTAAAAAAATAATAATAAAGGAATAAAAGACCAGGTGCGATGGTTCATGCCTCTAATCCTAGCACTTGGGAGGCCGAGGTGGACAGATCAGTTAAGGCTGGGAGTTCGAGACCAGCCTATTAAATTAATGGTAAACACCAAACCACAGATCCAGGAAGCTCAGGGAACACCAAACAATAAATACCATAAAATCTATGCTCAGGCATATTATATTCAAGCTTCAGAAAATCCAAGACAATGGGCAACTCTTGAAAAAAGCCAGAGGGGAGAGAAATAACCTCTAGGGGAACAAGCTTAAGAATAAATTACATTGAATAGTTGCAGTGAGCTGAGATCAAACCACTGCTCTCCAGCCTGGGTGACAGAGCCAGAGTCTCAAAAAAAAAAAAAGAAAAGAAAAGAAAAAGAGACAGAAAAGAAAAGAGAGAATTATAAAGTAGCTGTATACCCTTGAAGTGGTATAGTGTTATTTGAAGGAGGCCATGAACCCCCATCTCTACAAAAAATTAAAGTAGCCAGGCATGGTGATGCATACCTACAGCCCTAGTCACCCAAGAGGCTGAGGCAGGAGGATCGCTTGAGCCCAGGAGTTTAAGGCTGCAGTGAGCTGTGATTGCAGTACTGCACTCCAGCCTGGGTGACAGAAACCCTGTCCCCCCCCCCCACCCACCCTCACCAAAAAAAAAAAACAAAAGACAAGACATGGGTTAGTTTTAAATTTATATTGCAAACTCGAGGGCAACCACCAAAACAGTAAATAACTTATTTAAGTTATTTTCAAAGGTTCCCATAATAATAAAATACAGCCGGGCGCGGTGGCTCAAGCCTGTAATCCCAGCACTTTGGGAGGCCGAGACGGGCGGATCACGAGGTCAGGAGATCGAGACCATCCTGGCTAACACGGTGAAACCCCGTCTCTACTAAAAATACAAAAAAAATTAGCCGGGCGAGGTGGCGGGCGCCTGTACTCCCAGCTACTCGGGAGGCTGAGGCAGGAGAATGGCGAGAACCCGGGAGGCGGAGCTTGCAGTGAGCTGAGATCCGGCCACTGCACTCCAGCCTGGGCAACAGAGCCAGACTCCGTCTCAAAAAATAATAATAATAATAATAATAAAATACAAACCATCACCAAGGTCTCAAGGTTCTTCCTGCCCCTGCCCGTGACTCTCCCAACCTCACCTTCTCTCCTTCCCCTTCTTGTTCAACCACTATGGCCATCTTGTTTCCCCTGGAACCCCTCAAGCTCTCTCCTGCCTCAAAGTCTTTGCCTTGCTATTCACCTGGCCTATAATCTTCCAACTCTGGGTCTTTCACAGGACTCACCCCTCTGCATCATTCAGGTCTTTACTCAGTTATCCTTAATGAAAAAGACCATCACGGACACACTTCTGGTGTTTCAAGAGGCCTGAGCCAGCCAAGTCCGCTCCCTCCCTGAAGAAGGGGTCCAAGAAGGCGGTGACCAAGGCGCAGAAGGATGGCAAGAAGCACAAGCGCAGCTGCAAGGAGAGCTACTCTGTGTATGTGTACAAGGTGTCGAAGCAGGTTCACCCCGACAGCCACATCTCTTCCAAGGCCATTCGTTAGTGACATCGTTGAGCGCATCACGGGCGAGGCTTCCCGCCTGGCGCATTACAACAAGCGCTCGATCGTCACCTCCAGGGAGATCCAGTCGGCTGTGTGCCTGCTGCTGCCCGGCGAGCTGGCCAACCACGCTGTGTCCGAGAGCACCAAGGCCATCACCAAGTACACCAGCTCCGAGTAAACTTGCCAAGAGGAGACAACAGCCTTTAGACATATATTTTCCAACAGTCGTCACTGCTGGACAGTGCTTCATCTTACAAATAAACCAATGAAAATGAGTGATCCTAGAAGAAGATAAACGGATGTATTTTAAACAAGGAAGGACCAGTATACACCTGGCTAAGAAAAATTAGCTCGTTTTTTTCTGGGCATAAAACAAAATGTTCTTCATAGAAATTTATAAAAAGACAAAATTAAAATAACTCCTGTATCACCTATTATTTTTATATGTATATCATGTATATTCATATTCATGTATACATATATCTCACATCATGTATCATATATGTAAAATAAATTTGGGTGTCATGTGATATATATTTAGATAACTATGCTTAGAAACAATTTTAATGGATGCATAATTTATGAATATATTGATATGTAATTAGTTCTTCATCATTGACTATTTCAATTGATTCCCATTTCTATGCATTATAGATCATACAGCTCACACATCTTTGTACATAAATCTTTGTTCAAATATTTCCTAAGGATAGACTACATGAAGTGGAAATACTAAATCAAAAGTGAAAAACATTTTCTAAGGTCCTTAACATACACATTGCCAAATTGCTATTCAGGATCATGCCAATTTATAATCCCAAATTAATATGGAAATTCCTGTTTTATAACACTCATATTTACAATAAATTTTTAAAAGCATTGTTAACCTAATAGGCTGCCAAAAAGAAAAAATTTGAAATTACATTTCCTTATTTTAATTAATGACTATTAGTGAGGTCATTTTCCCATGTTTTTTTTTTAGCCATGACCCTATAAGAAATAAACTGTGCTGCAAAATAATAAACATGATTTTAATCATTTCGTGGGAAGGCACTATATAAAGAATAATACCTTAGGTTGAGGCCAAATAAATAATATTTATTAGGTAACTCTTCTGCAGAGGACTGTAAAGGGATAATAAACTGCATTTAGCTGCATGTAACTGAAACTACTTTTACCTACATTGTCTCTTATAAACATTGTTTCTACTCTTTGAGAAAGTGTTTACCATGGATTGAATTGTCTCCCCATGCCCCCAAATTCGTATACTGAAGCCCAAAACCCCAATATGACTGTATTCCTAGACAGGACTTGTAAGAGGTAATTAAGGTTAAATGAGGTCATTAGAATGAGTTCCTAATTGGATAGGATTGGTGGCCTTATAAGAAGAGGAAGATTCTGCACTTGGTCCTCCAAATTAAATAATTTATTTAAAAAAAAAAACAAGGAAGAGAGAGAGCTCTGCACACATACTGAGGAAAGGCTATGTGAGCTCACAGTGAGAAGGCAACACTTACAGACAAGAAAACTAACACTAGGAGATATAAAGCTAAACTTGTCCAAGGTCACAAAAGCCAGAAACCAGTGAGGTGGGAAGTTGACCTTGTTCTCCTCAATCCAAGGCCAGGACTCCTCCACTCCACACGTAGATAGCCACCTCTCAGTCAACAGCCAAGCGTCCCCAGAGTCAGCATTAGACCAAGATGTCTCACCAGGAGACAAATGCCTCATCTTGGATAAATATGTCCTAACATATTTATTGTTGACCCATGGAAAACAGTGAACCTCAGGAGAAACAAAATGCAAATTATGTACAAAACTATGTTTAGTACCTGACAGTAATATAAAGCTAAATGATATCCTCAGAGTCTTGGAGGGGTTTGTCTATGTGGTGAAACAGGTGCTCACACACTGCTGATAGACTGTAAACTGGTCTTAGAGAGAAAAATAAATAAACTGGAAGGAGAAAAAAAAAAAAAGACCGTGACAAACCAATCCCCACTGTGCTCCACCCTCTTTCCCTGTGTTGTTTTCTTACTAGAACTTGATCATCAACTTAAAGTGTGTATATACACATATACGTGTATATGTTTATATCTGCTTATCCTATTAGAATGTAAGTTCCATAAAAGCAGGGATTTTTTTTTTCCTTTTTAGAGACAGGATCTCACTACGTTGTCCAGGCTAGTCCAGACCTCCTGGGCTCAAGCAATCCTCCTGGCTCAGCTTCCCGAGTAGCTGGGACTATAGCAGCAGGAATTTTTCTTTATTCACCATTGTGTTCTTGAACCTTGAAACAACACCTGTCATAGAGTAGATGTCCAATAAATATTTTTGAATCCATGAACAAATAAATCACAAAGAGCATTGAGTCAGTCATGCAAGCATAGAAAAGAGGCCACAGAAACAAGCAATGCAGTGGTCATCCAAGAGCTTTCCAAATAAAGGGAGCCCTAGCAACGAAGCATTCTCCTTTCATGACAGATCTATTTCTATTTAAAGATGAGCACATTAGATTAGCAGGGCCTGTTGCTGTTAATGACATTATTATGTTAGTACACCTTGTTCTGATTTTACGGTCTCCGAGCAACCTTCTGATAATCTGGTTTCCATATCATCTGCTTACAGGGAAGGAATACTCTTTGGTACTCCAGTCTTTCCTGGCCAAGCTGGGACCTTGATACAGGTTTCTCCGTATGTAATCAGTAGGACTCTTGGACAGAAACAACAGAAAGCCATCTCGAAATGGGTTAGACAAAAGAGGAGCTGATAGGAAGGGTCTACAGGAGCGTCACAGGGTCAAACCTGGGGAGGTCAGGGGAGCAGCTGGGATGTAGGAAAACTCCAACTGAGGACCTGAGGCCCTCAGTACTCTCACCAGGCTTTTCTTTACTTCTGTTTGGGTGGCAATTTCATTCTCTTTCACTGCATGTACAGCAGAGAAATTCTAACTCTGCTCTCCCTAAGAGTCAAAAATCCCTGGGAAAGGGGCTGATTGGCTGCCCTGTCTGAATCAGGTTCTATTCCAGACCAATCCACTGCAGCAGGAGGGCAGGGTCTATACCAACATGGCAGCTGCCATGCCCCCGCACTGTTGGAGGGTAGCAAGGAAGGAACGTTTTCTAAAAGATGGACGTGACTACTCCCAGAAGGCAGCAAGGGTGCTGGCGGACACAGTGGATTGTTCTAAGCTGTGCAATTCTACAGGCTAAGACCAGTTTAGGAGACTCCAGGGGACTGCAGGGCAAATTATACTCAAACACTAGAGGATCAGGGTGAAAGTCACAAATAAGTGTCAGGAGAACCTTTTTTTTTTTTTTTTTTTTAGACAATCTTGCCCAGACTGGAGTGTGCCGTGATGTGATCTCGGCTAACTGCAACCTCTGCCTCCCAGGTTCAAGCGAATCTCATGCCTCAGCCTCCCCAGTAGCTGGGACTACAGGCACACGCCACCACACCCAGCTAATTTTTGCATTTGTAGAAGAGGCGGGGTTTTGCCATGTTGGCCAAGTTGGTCTCAAACTCCTGGCCTCAAGTGACCCACCCACCTCAGCCTCCCAAAGTGCTGGGTGGGATTACAGACATGAGCCACCATGGTCAACCAAGAGAACTTTCAAATTGTCTACCTGGCTCCAAGAAATCGACATACTTATCCCTTCATAGCCAATACATTTGACAGCATGCAATACATTAAGAGCTATGTACATGGTTTTAATTCAATTCATAATATTTTGCCTTTTCTCCGCCTGGGGCATGTTTTCCTTTTATTATGGGCCAAGAGGTAAGACAGTAGGGATTTAAGTAAGCAGAGAGGAATCTTCTAGACCCTCAGCTACCAGCCTTTTGAGTCCTGGGTTTTCATTTTCTGATCCCATAAGTGATATTCCTGCCACCCCTCACCTCTGTCCCAGTGATACATAAGCAAGGAACAAGAAGAAGAAAAAGTAGTGCCCACGTTGCCGGGCTCGTGCCTTAAACAGTTCTCTAGATTCCAACGTCTCTGCCAACATCGTGCCAAAGAAGATCCAACATCAAGTGCACATGTTGAACAGCTGAACCCAACTCGAGCCAGTTAGGGAGAGAAGTTTCCGTGCTCAGAGGACGCACTCCTGACCCCAGTGGGCATACCCTGTGATCTGTTCAACTTCACATGTTCTCACCTCTGCCTTGGAAGTGACAGGTATTTAATTCTAAATTGTAGCAGTTAATGGACTTTTAAAGACATTTTCCTGATGTTTCTGAGGGAGGACAAGGCAGACTCTTCAAAGTCAGAGTTCGATGCAGATAAGCACACAGATCCGTAGACGAAGGCAGCAGAGAAAAAGTGAGGCACTAAGTTTTCTTTAATGGAAATTGCATATCTTCAAAAGCTGGAGTGCAAACTGACACTAATACCACATCGATGCCGTGAAATGCAGGGAGAAAACTCGAGAAAAATTAAAAGAGTTTTTTTTTTTTTTGTCACCCGGGCTGGTTTTTTGTATTTTTTAATGGAGACGGGGTTTCACCATGTTAGCCAGGATGGTCTCGATCTCCTGACTTCGTGATCCGACCGTCTCAGCCTCCCAAAGTGCTGGGATTACAGGCTTGAGCCACCGCGCCCGGCCCAAGAATTGTCAAATCACTTGTAGCATTACAGTTGAGTTACAGTGAAAGCATTCAATACAAATGTTCCACAAGGTGGCAGCCTTGCTCTTCCAAAAATTTTTTTATCTGCCTTGCATACACCAAGCATGACTTTCACTTTCTTTCCTTCCTTTCTTTTCTTTTTTCTTTTCTTTTCTTTTTTTCTTTTCTTTTCTTTTGTTTTCTTTATCTCACTCTCTCTTCCTTCCTTTGTCTTCCTTTCCTTTCTCTTTATTTATTTATTTATTTATTTTGAGACAAAGTCTCACTCTGTCACCCAAGCTGGAGTGCAGTGGCACCATCTAGGCTCACTGCAACCTCTGACTCCCGGTTAAAGCAATTCTCCTGAGTAGCTGGGATTACAGGCACCTGCCACCACTCCCAGCTAATTTTTGTATTTTTAGTAGAAATGGGGTTTCGCCATGTTGGCCAAGCTGGTCTTGGACTCCTGTCGCCCACCTTGGCCTCCCAAAGTGCTGGGATTACAGGCGTGAGCTACCATGCCCAGCCCACACATGATCTTTAACAGAAAAACTAACCATATAATAAGAAGATATACAGAAAATTACAGAATATGTCAGAGATGACTTGCTTAATGAAGGAGAAACATTGTGGGAGGCTTTTGACTGACATGCCTCAGCTAAATATTGACCAACTCAGAGAAATGAGCGCTTTACCACATTTACCATTAGCACCTGCTGTTTGTGTTTGCTTACGTTCGGCAAGGAAAGAAATTAATGTTTGGAATCTCTATGCAACATCTTGTTACTAACCAGGTTATCTCTTCAGCATCATCAATGTCAAATCTTTATTGAAACCTGCTCTATTCAAAGCATTCTGCTAGGTGCTAGTCTTCTTTCTAGGAGAGTTCTCTTGCCAAGAGGATGAAATGGGAGAAAATAGTGTGTTTATAGTACTTACCACACTTGGACTTATAGAATATTTAAACATTCAGTAGTGGGTGAAAATATATTAATAACTCCTGTTTGCTTTGCAGAATGTCGTGAGAGCTCTTCCCCAAAATTTTATGATCCAAAAAGAATTAAAGGAATGTTCATTGTAGCATCATTTCAAATAAAAATTCAGAAACAACATAAATATCTAGCAGCGGCCAGGCGCGGTGGCTCACGCCTGTAATCCCAGCACTTTGGGAGGCCGAGGCGGGTGGATCATGAGGTCAGGAGATCGAGACCATCCTGGCTAACACGGTGAAACCCCGTCTCTACTAAAAATACAAAGTTAGCCAGGCGTGGCGGGCGCCTGTAGTCCCAGCTACTCGGGAGGCTGAGGCAGGAGAATGGCGTGAACCCGGGAGGCGGAGCTTGCAGGGAGCCGAGATGGCGCCACTCACTCCAGCCTGGGTGACAGAGCCAGACTCCGTCTCGGGAAAAAAAAAAAAAAAAAAAATCTAGCGCCATGAAAATGGATAAATTGTGCTATAATTGTACAATGAAATTCCAGGCAGCTGTGACAATGGCGAATGAGTAAATTAGGTTACTAAGGTCGCTAAGCTGTTGTCTCTCTTTGCCATCCCCTCGCTCGCACACATGCTTGGCTTTGTAATGATGGGGCAGGTCCCAGACGCTGAAAACCCGGTTCCCGTTGCTTGCTGGCGGCGTGCTAGGCTCTGCCGACAGGGGGCAGTAGAGGGAGCCGCAAGCCGGCGGGGAGGGAAGGGGCTGGCTCCTCTGTGCCCGGTCAGGGTTATTCGTGTCTGCGCTCAGCGTTCATCCTGGCAGCGGTCAGTACCAGTCTCCGTTTTTGTTTTTGTTTTTTTTAATGTTTTGTTTTGCACTCCCAGAACCAGCCACATTGTGTCCTCTCCCCGCTCCCGCCACCCGCCCAGGCACTGGCACCAGGCGGCCCCTGGGCACCGCAGGCCTTTCCTTCCAGTTTCTGGATTTTAATTCCCCAGCCTCTTCTCTTAGTGCCCTGGCCGAGGGAGTGGTAGCTGCTTCCAGCCTTTACTTTCTTCTTTGCTTCTTCGCTCCTCTAACACCTGTTTAACCAGCTCCTTCTATTAATTGTTTTTCTGTTAAGCTCCCCTTCCCCAGTCCTTTAAAAAAAAAAAAATCTATTGAAATATCCTAACTCATACAATGACCATGTGCCAGGAACTGCAGATACATGACATAGGTAGATAAGGAGGTAGAGGCATAGCAGACATGCATATATACATATTAGAATATTTCTATATACATATGTATTAGATATAAAATGCAAATATATACACATATAAGTACATATGTATGGCTTACATGAACTATATTTAGACCTATGTGTCCCTATATATAAAATTTCCTGCCGGATGTGGTGGCTCACACCTGTAACCCCAGCACTTTGGGAGGCCGAGGCGGGTGGATCACCTGAGGTCAGAAGTTCGAGACCAGCCTGACCAATATGTTGAAACCCTGTCTCTACTAAAAAAAAAACACACAAAAATTAGCTGGGCGGCATGGTGGTAGGCGCCTGTAGTCCCAGCTACTCAGGAGGCTGAGACAGGAGAATTAATTGCACCCAGGAGGCAGAGGTTGCAGTGAGCCAAGTTCGTGCAGCTGCACTCCAGCATGGGCGACAGAGCAAGACTCTGTCGCAAAAAACAATAACAACAACAAACAAAACGAATTTCCCCTAATCCTCACAATAAATGCTATGAGAAAGATACTATTATTCCTATTATACAGGAGGAGAAACTGACTCTCAGGGAGATTAGTTAATTTCTTTTTTTTTTTTTTTTTTTTTTTGAGACGGAGTCTCGCTCTGTAGCCCAGGCTGGAGTGCAGTGGCCGGATCTCAGCTCACTGCAAGCTCTGCCTCCCGGGTTCACGCCATTCTCCGGCCTCAGCCTCCCGAGTAGCTGGGACTACAGGCGCCCACCACCTCGCCCGGCTAGTTTTTTGTATTTCTTAGTAGAGACGGGGTTTCACCGTGTTATCCAGGATGGTCTCGATCTTCTGACCTCGTGATCCACCCGTCTCGGCCTCCCAAAGTGCTGGGATTACAGGCTTGAGCCACCGCGCCCGGCCTGAGATTAGTTAATTTCTACAATGCATAGCTAAGAAGTGGTAAGGCTGGGATTTGAATACAGATATCCCCGACTCCACAGTCTATACCTTTCCCATATGCCTTAAAGTTGTTTAGACCTCAATTCAATCTAACCTTAACTGTCTTCTGCAGTATAACTCAGTCCTTAGGCTAATCCACAACTGTCTTCTTACCTAATTGTGTAAGTAAATATAGCACTATTCTAATAAGTACTAGAGAATATAATCACCATAATACAAGACTGCTTCTGCGATTGAAGTTATGGGGAGGTTGAGAAAACTGTAGGAAAAGCATGAACATTTCTAACTCCAAGTTACTTGTCATTCATTCATTCAGTTAATATAATATAGTGCCTATTGTGTGCCTGTGTGCTAGACTCACAATGATAAAATAGAACTAGTTCTTCCTTTAAAAACTTTCCGGTCGGCCGGGCGCGGTGGCTCAAGCCTGTAATCCCAGCACTTTGGGAGGCCGAGACGGGCGGATCACGAGGTCAGGAGATCGAGACCATCCTGGCTGACACGGTGAAACCCCGTCTCTACTAAAAAATACAAAAAACTAGCCTGGCGAGGTGGCGGGCGCCTGTAGTCCCAGCTACTTGGGAGGCTGAGGCAGGAGAATGGCGTGAACCCGGGAGGCGGAGCTTGCAGTGAGCTGAGATCCGGCCACTGCACTCCAGCCTGGGTGGCAGAGCGAGACTCCGTCTCAAAAAAAAAAAAAAAAAAACTTTCCGGTCTAAGGAAAGTGACAGTCTTTAATTAAAGAATCAAACATAGGAGAAATACCTAACTGTATCACACAGAAACTTAACATAGACAGGGTATTTGACTACAAAGGCTGTTCCAAATGCAGCAGCCCCCCCCACCACAAACACTCAAGGGGCATCTGCCCCTCTCACTGTCTAGGACAGCTGCTTACTCTGATTTTGTTTACCAGGAACTCATCAGTTCTCAGTCCAAAGTGATCTAAGAGAGATATCACAGTAATAGAAAAATAGAGATAGTTCAGCTACATAATGTTTTCTAAAAACCTGCTTTTCTGGTCATTTCACAAGTTGCCTCCCATGTGACTTG
This sequence comes from Macaca fascicularis, assembly GCF_037993035.2. Classification (NCBI taxonomy): domain Eukaryota; kingdom Metazoa; phylum Chordata; class Mammalia; order Primates; family Cercopithecidae; genus Macaca; species Macaca fascicularis. The sequence goes on along the minus strand of NC_088391.1, from coordinate 2,353,420 downwards.
TGACATTAATCAATGTTTTCAGTGGCAGCCTCTTAGCCCAGACTTTTCCTGTAGCCTAAATACAATCAACAACATATACCCGGACTGATCAGAGAACAATGGCCAGGAAGGTTTGTGAGGGACAAACTTCAAGAAATGCAGAAACAGAAAACCTAACCAAAGCAGAAGCTCATATGGTCATCAGGGCTGAGAATCTATTTATCAACCCACCGTGATGGCTAAATCTCTAAGCTCCCTTTTAGCTGCATTTTGTAGTCAGGAAACAGATCATTAGACAATCCTGCAGCAAAGAAAAACAAGAAGGCCTCGAGGAGTCAAGATCCACTGATGGACACTAAAAATTAGTGGGGGAAACTTCACAGAGAAGCAGGATTTCTGCAGAGCCTCAAAAGGCCTCCTCCCTATGGACTTATTAATGATTGCACACATTCTTTGATATTCTTCTCTCAGGCAGTGGAATCTCTTTTGTTTTGGTTTTTGAGATGGAGTCTCATTCTGTCACCCAGGCTGGAGTGCAGTGGTACGATCTTGGCTCACTGCAACCTCTGCCTCCCAAGTTCAAGCAATTCTTGTGCCTCAGCCTCCCAAGTAGCTGGGATTACAGGAACATGACACCACGCCGGCTAATTTTTTTATTTTTAGTAGAGATCGGGTTTCACCATGTTGGCCAGGCTGGTCTTGAACTTCTGACCTCAAGTGATCTGCCCGGTTCAGCCTCCCAAAGTGCTGGGATTACAGGTGTGAGCCACCGCACCCGGCCAGGAAATTGAATCTAATTCCTCTCTTTTTGAGTGTGGCTGGACTGAATGACTGTTTTCTAATGAATAGTGTAGGAAAAAAGAAAAACTGATAACTTTACATGGAGACAACATCTTAACCAAGTGAGCAAGGTTAACATCACTGTAAAAAGTCACATCGATTATCAAATACATCTTGACACGATGACATGGGAAAGGCATGTCACCGCTCTGGTTTTCTTCTCAAAAATCTATAACCCATCTGTTCAGACTTAATTTTTTAAAAATCCATAATCCCAGGCTAGTCATGAGAAAACATCAGATACACCCAACTTAAGGGACATTCTACAAAATACCTGACCAGTATTTTCTTGTTCTTTTTTTCAGGAGTCCACAAAGACTCCAACTCCTATGCAAGTCCTAGTGCTGTGCTGGGCTTAGAGCCAGTGGGCCTGGAGGACACTCAGCCTAGTGAGACGGCAGCCAGGGCAGCTAAGGGAGTGCTTGCATCACTCCTCCCCCAGCCCCAGGCAGCACAGCCTGCAGCTCCAGAAGAGACCCCTTCCTTCCACTTGAAGAGATGAGAGGGAAAAATAAAGAGAACTTTGTTTTTGTAACCTGGATGTAAGCTTAGCCTCAGTAGGATAGGGCACAGGGCAGAGCCGTGAGGCCCCACCTCCCAGATGACATTTCTAGACACACCATGGGCTGGAAAGAAACTCACTGCTTTGAAGGAAAGGACCCAGTCCTGGCAGGATTCATCACCTGCTGACCAAAGAGCCCTTGGGCCCTGAATAATCAGTAGCAGTAACCAGGTAATACACACCATGGACCTTGTGTGAGACTTGAGACATGCTGGCTTCAGGTGTGACCTGCATATTCAAAGCTGTGGTGGCTACAATAAGGGACTCCTTTTGCTTGAGAAAAGGAGAGGGAAGCTTGCAGCTTAGACACCAGCTCGGTCACAGTGGGGGAGAGCACCATGTGGGATTTTTGGGTCCTCACTTCCAGGCCTTGGCTCTTAGATGGCACCTCTGGACATACGCTGGGTCAGAGGGGAGCCTGCTGTCCTGAAGGGTGGATCCCAGGCTTGGCAGCATTCACCATAAGCTAACTAAATGGCCCTTGGGCCTTAACTGAACATCAGTGGTACACTGAGAGCACTCCCTGTGGGCCTGTGGTCGGGGTAGACATGGGGAGAGACTCCTCTGCCCGGGGAAAGGGAGGGGGAAAGAGGGGGAAAACTTTGTCTTGTGGTTTTAGCCACAGTAGAATAGAGTGTCAGGTACATTTCTAAGGTTTTCGACTCCAGGCCCTGGCTCCTGGATAGCACCTCAAGACCCAGCCAGAGTCTAGGGGAACTCACTGCCTTGAAGAGAAAGACATGAGACTGACTGGCTGACTTTACTACCTGCTAATTGTAGAGCCCTAGGGCCTTGAGCAAACATAGGGGGTAGCCAGGTAGTGATGACATCAGGCCTTGGGCAAGACCCAGTGGTGTGCTGGCTTCAGGTCTGATCCAGCACAGACCCAGTGATAGTAGCCACAGGGGTGCTTGTGTTACCACTTCCCCAGCTCCAAGGAGCTCAGCACAAAGAGAGAAACTCCATCTGTTTGGGAGAAAATAAGGGAAGAGAATAAGAGTCTCTGTCTGGCAATCCAGAGAATTCTTGTGGATCTTATCCAAGACCACCAAGGTGATACCTCTACAAGTTTATAAGAACCACAGTGTTACTGGGCTTGGGGTGCCTCCTAATGCAGGTACAGCTGCAGTAACCAAAAACTTAGATCACAACACTTAAGTCCCTTCAAACCGAAAAGCCTTCCCAACAAGGCCAGGTACAAACAAGCCCAGACTGCGCAGACTACAATAAATACCTGACACTTCAATGGCCAGACACCAACAAACATCCGCAAGTGTCAAGATCATCCAGGAAAACATGACCTCGCCAAATGAACTAAATGGGGCACCAGGAGCCAGTCTTGGAGAGACAGAGATATGTGACCTTTCAGACAGAATTCAAATTGGCTTATTTGAGGAAACTCAAAGAAATTCAAAATAACATAGAGAAGGAAGTCAGAATCCTAGCAAATATGTTTAACAAAGAAAATTGAAATAATTAAAAAGAATGAAGCAGAAATTCTGGAGTTGAAAAATGCAATGGACATGTTAAGGGATGCATCAGAATCTCTTGATAGCAGAATTGATTAAGCAGAAGAATTAGCTTGAGGACAGGCTATTTGAATATATAGTCAGAGGAAACGAAAGAAAAATACAAAAAAAAAAATACAATAGAAAAAGAATGAAGCACACCTATAAGATCTAGAACATAGCCTCAAAGGGAAAGTCTGTTTCTGAACTTAAAGAGGAGGTAGAGGGAAAGATAGGAGTAGAAAGTTTATTCAGAAGGATAACAACAGAGAACTTCCCAAAGCTAGAGAAGGATATCAATATTCAAGAACAAGAAGGCTATAGAACACCAAGCAGATTTGGCTCCAGGCATTTAATAATCAAACTCCCCAAAGTCAAGGACAGAGAAAGAAAGGATCCTAAAAGCAGCAAGAGAAAAGAAACAACATAAAATGGAGCTCCAATACCACTGACAGCAGACTTTTCAGTGGAAACGTTTCAGGCCAGGAGAGAGTGGCACAACATATTTAATGTGCTGAAGGAGAAAAATTTTTACCCTAGGATGGCATATCTGGTGAAAATATCCTTCAAACATGAAGGAGAAATACAGACTTTCCCAGACAAACAAAAGCTGAAAGATTTTATCAACACCAGACCTTCCGAGAAGAAATACTAAAGGGAGTTCTTCAATCTGAAAAAAAAAGGATTTATTTATTTTTTATTTATTTATTTATTTTTGAGATGGAGTCTCACCTTGTCGCCCAGGCTGGAGTGCAGTGGTGCGATCTCAGCTCACTTCAAGCTCCGCCTCCTGGGTTCACTCCATTCTTCTGCCTCAGTCTCCCAAGTAGTTGGTACTACAGGCATCTGCCACCACGCCTGGCTAATTTTTTGTTTGTTTGTTTGTTTGTTTGTTTTGAGACGGAGTCTTGCTTGGTCGCCCAGGCTGGAGTGCAGTGGCCAGATCTCAGCTCACTGCAAGCTCCGCCTCCTGGGTTTATGCCATTCTTCTGCCTCAGCCTCCCGAGCAGCTGGGACTACAGGCACCTGCCACCTCGCCCCGCTAGTTTTTTGTATTTTTTTTAGTAGAGATGGGGATTCACCATGTTAGCCAGGATGGTCTCAATCTCCTGACGTCGTGATCCACCCGTCTCGGCCTCCCAAAGTGCTGGGACTACAGGCTTGAGCCACTGCGCCTGGCCAATGTTTTGTATTTTTAGTAGAGACAGGGTTTCACCATGTTAGCCAGGATGGTCTCAATCTCCTGACCTTGTGATCCACCCACCTCAGCCTCCCACAGTACTGGGATCACAGGCGTGAGCCACCGTGCCCAGCCAAAAAAGGATGTTAATGAGCAATAAGAAATTATTTGAATGTACAAAACTCAGTTAATAGTAAGTAACACAGAAAAGCACAGAAGAGTATAACACTGTAATTCTGGTGTGTAAAGTACTTATATCCTAAGTAGAAAGATGAAAAGATAAACAGATCAAAAATAATAACTACAACAACTTTTCAATACATAGTATAATAAGATATAAATACAAACAACAAAAAGTTAAAAAGTAAGGGGGTGAACTTACAGAGTTGTTATTAGTTTTCTTTTTGCTTGTTTGCTAGTTTATACAATCAGTGTTCAGTTGTCATCAGTTTAAAATAATGACATAGGATATTACTTTGCAAGTCTTACGGTAACCTCAAATCTAGAAATATACAAAGGATATACAAAAATAAAAAGCAAGAAATTAAAACATATCACCAGAGAAAATGACCTTCACTAAAAGGAAGACAAGAAGGGAGAAAAGAAGAATGAAAAGGCCAGAAAACAAATTAATCAAATGGCAGAAGTAAATCCTTACTTATCAATAATAACAGTAATTAAACATGAAGGGACTAAATTCTCCAATCAAAAGACATAGAGTGGTTGAATGGATTAAAAAACAAGACCCAACAATCTGCTGCCTACAAGAAACACACTTCACCTACAAAGTTGCAGTGTGGAATAAAGGGATGGAAAAGATATTCCATGCAAACGGAAACCAAAAAAGAGCAGGAGTAGCTATAATTATATGAGACAAAATAGATTCAAGACAAAAACTATTAAAAGAGATTTAAAAGGTCATTATATAATGATAATGGGGTCACTTCAGCAAGAGGACATAACAATTGTACATATGTATGCACTCAACACTGGAGCAACCAGATATACAATGCAAATATTATTAGATAGATAGATCCCAATACAATGATAGCTGGAGACTTTAATGCCCAACTTTCAGCATTGGACAGATCGTCGAGACAGAAAATTAACAAAGAAGGCCAGGCATGGTGGCTCACACCTGTAATCCTAGCACTTTGGGAGGTCAAGGTAGGTGGATTGCTTGAGCTCAAGAGTTTGAGACCAGCTGGGCAACATGGCAAAACCTGATCGCTACAAAAAAATATATATATGAAAATTAGCTGGGTGTGGTTGCATGTGCCTGTAGTCCCAGTTACTCAGGAGACTGAGGTGGGAGGATTGCTTGAACCCAGGAGGCAGAGGTTGCAGTGAGCTGAGATCACACCACTGCACTCCAGCCTGGGCAACAGAGCCAGACCCTGTCTGAAAAAAAAAAAAAAAAAGCAAACAAAGAAACATCAGATTTAATCACATTATAGCACAAATGGACATAATAGATGTTTACAGAACATTTCATCCAATGACTACACAATACATATTCTTCTTCTCAGCACATGGATCATTATCAAGGATAGCCCATATGTTAGGACACAAAACAGGCCTTAAAATATTCAAAAAATGGAAATAATATCAAGTATCTTCTTTGACTGCAATGGAATAAGACTAGAAACTGGCCGGGTATGGTGGCTCATGCCTGTAATCCCAGCACTTTGGGAGGCCAAGGTGGGCAGATCACATGAGGTCAGCAGTTCGAGACCAGCCTGACCAACATGGAGAAACCCCATCTCTACTAAAAATACAAAATTAGCCAGGCGTGGTGGTGCATGCCTATAATCCCAGCTACTCGGGAGGCTGAGGCAGGAGAATCACTTGAACCCACGAGGCAGAGGTGGTGGTTAGCTGAGATCATGCCATTGCACTCCAGCCTGGGCAACAAGAGTGAAACTCTGTTTCCAAAAAAAAAAAAAAAAAAGAAAGAAATAACAAGAATAATTTTGGAAACTACAAACGTGGAAATAAAACAATATGCTCCTGAATGACAAGTAGGTCAATGAAGAGATTAAGAAGAAAATTGAAAATTTTCTTGAAACAAACAATAATGGAAACACGACATATCAAAACCCATGGGACATAGCAAAAGCAGTACTAAGAGGGAAGTTTAGAGCTATAAGTGCCAATATCAAAAAAGAAGGAAAATTTTAAATAACCAACCTAATGATGCATCTTAAAGAATTAGAAAAGCAAGAGCAAATCAAACCCAAAGTTAGTAGAAGAAAAGAACTAATAAAGCTCAGAGCAGAAATAAGTGAAACTGAAACAAAGAAAACAACACAAAAGATCAATAAAATGAAAAGTTGGCTTTTTGAAAAGATCAACAAACTGACAATCTCTAGCCAGACTAAGAAAAAAAAAAAAAAAAGAGACAAGGCTGGGCGCGGTGGCTCAAGCCTGTAATCCCAGCACTTTGGGAGGCCGAGACGGGCGGATCACGAGGTCAGGAGATCGAGACCATCCTGGCTAACCCGGTGAAACCCCGTCTCTACTAAAAAACACAAAAAACTAGCCGGGCGAGGTGGCGGGCGCCTGTAGTCCCAGCTACTCGGGAGGCTGAGGCAGGAGAATGGCATAAACCTGGGAGGCGGAGCTTGCAGTGAGCTGAGATCCGGCCACTGTACTCCAACCTGGGCGGCAGAGCAAGACTCCGTCTCAAAAAAAAAAATAAAAAATAAAAAAATAAAGAGACAAAACCCAAATAAATAAAATAGGGGTGAAAAAGGAGACATTATACCTGATACTGTAGAAATTCAAAGGATCATTATGGCTACTACGAGCAACTATATGCCAATAAATTGGAAAACCTAGAAGAAATAGATACATTCCTAGACACATACAACCTACTAAGATTGAACCATAAAGAAATCCAAAACCTGCACAGACCAGTAACAAGTAAAAATTATTTCCTTTAAAGTCATAACTCTTCCTAGAAATAGAGGAGGAAATACTTCCAACTCATTCTATGAGGCCAGTATTACCCTGATACTAAAACCAGACAAAGATAGATCAAAAGAAGAAAACTACAGGCTAATCTCTGATGAACATTGATGCAAAAATTCTCAACAAAATACAGCAAACCAAATTCAACAACACATTAAAAATATCAGGCCGGGTGTGGTGGCTTAAAGCTGGGTGCAGTGGCTCATGTCTGTAATCCCAGCAGTTTGGGAGGCTGAGGTGTGGGAATCACCTGAGCTCAGGAGTTCAAGACCAGCCTGGCCAACATGGTGAAACCCCATCTCTACTAAAAATACAACAATTAGCCAGCCTTGGAGGTGGGTGCCTTTATTCCCAGCTCAGGAGACTGAGGTAGGAAAATCACTTGAACCCAAGAGGCTGAGGTTGCAGTGAGCTGAGATATTGCCATTGCATTCCAGCCTGGGCAATAAGCACAAAACTCCATCTCAAAAAAAAAAAACCAAAAAACATAATTCATCACGACCAAGTAGGATTTATCCCAGGTATGCAAGGATGGTTCAACATATGCAAATCAATCAGTGTGATACATCATATCAACAGAATGAAGGGTGAAAACCATATAATCATTTCAATTGATGCTAAAAAATCAATTGACAAAATACAACATCCCTTCCTTATAAAAACCCTCAAACAACTGGGTATAGAAGGAACATACCTCTAGCCAGGTGTTGTGGCTGTAATCCCTGCACTTTAGGAGGCTAAGGTGGGCGAATCATTTTGAGCTCAGGAGTTAGAGATCAGTCTGGGCAATGTGACAAAACCCCATCTCTGCAAAAAACACAAAAATTGGCTGGGTGTTGGTGGCTCATGCCTGTAGTCCCAGCTACTCAGGAGGCTAAGGTTGGAGAATTGCTTGCACCTGGGACGTGAAGGTTGCAGTGAGCTGAGATCATGCTATTGCACTCCAATCTGGGTTACAGAGTGAGACCCTGTCTCAAAAAGAAAAAAAAAGGAACATACCTCAACATAATAAAAGCTATATATGACAGACCCCCAGCTAGTATCACACTGAATGGGGGAAAAGTGAAAGACTTTTTTCTGAGATCTGAAACATGACAAGGATGCCCACTCTCACCACTGTTAGTCAACAAAATACTGAAATTCCAGCTACAGCAATCAAAAGAAAGAAAAAAAAGGCAATCAGATTGGAAAGGAAGAAGTCAAATTATCCCTGTTTGCAAATGGTATTATCTTATATTTGGAAAAACTCCACCAAAAAACTATTAGAACTGATAAATTCAGTAAAGTTGCAGGATACAAAATCAACATACAAAAATCAGTAGCATTTCTATATGCCAACAGTGAACAATCTGGAAATCAAAAAAAGTAATCTTATTTACACTGAGCCATGATTGTACCACTGCACTCCAGCCTGGGTGACAGAGTGAGACTCTGTCTCATAAAAAACAAAAAGGAAAAAATAAAATTAGCCAGGCATGATGGCGAGTGCCTGTAATCCCAGCTACTTGGGAGGCTGAGGCAGGAGAATCGCTTGAACCTGGGAGGCAGAGGTTACAGTGAGCCAAGATCCTGCCACTGCACTCTGACCTGGGCGACAGAGCGAGACTCTGTCTCAAAAAAAATAAAAAAAAGAAAAAGAAAAAAATAACTAAAAGATTATAATTGAATTGTTTGTAACACAAAAGATGAATGCTTGAGGAGATGGATGCCTCATTTACCCTGATGTGATTATTACACATTGTATGCTTATATCAAAATATCGTATATATTCCATAAGTAGATACACATGCTATGTACTCACAAAAATTAAAAGTTAAAAAAAATCATGAGATCTATAAATGTGGAGAGAAGAGCTGCATTTCCTATAAAGGGTTGCAGCCTGCAGGTGGTCATCCTGACAGGCTCGGAAACACATCCTCTCGCAGAGACAAAAAGCAGGCACTTCAGAGAAAACCAGGAGAGGCTGTGATCTGTACCCAGTGAGATTAGCTATATATACATATTCAGTAGGTTACAGGATAATCTTACAAATATCTGTGAGGGAGGCCTAATGCATGCAGACTGGATAAACATATATGTTATATGTGACCCATGTTCACCTTGAAGTGGAACCTTAATATTTCAGACGAGATCAGGTGCATTCAGGGTGGTATGGCCGTGGACAAAGCCTAACTATTTCAGTGCATTACAGTCAGGCCCTATACATTGAAAAGTGAGGCAGGGATGCAAAGGCACTCAGTGCACAGCCTCTGGGAACCGGCCAGAGCCAGTCCATGGTCGGTGGTCTCTTGCCAGGAGAAAGTTACTGAAATCAGTCTCTTGTCCAATCAAAGCTGTAGCCACAGCTGGTGGAAAGAGGGCGTAGGGGCCAGTTAGGCAGGTGTGGAGGTCAGAGGAGTAATTGTTTCAATATTGCTTATCTCCAGGCCAGTGCTTATTTAGCTGCTAGAGAAAACAAGCAAACAAGCAAAAACCCTTGTGGCAGTTAGAGCGTAATTTATTCTGTAAGTGTAGGGCTTAACCCTTGCCTGGCATGGTCTTGTTTCCAATTTGGTATCTTACTGCCACAAAGACTCCATTCTCTCAGTCTTATGATCTCTATTTTACCATTAATGCTGATCAGTTGTGTTTAATCCACAAAAGGGAGGGGCTGTAACGAGGCGTGTGACCCTACCATCCCATCATGGCAAGGTACTGCTTTTAAGGTTTCTGTGGGGTCCTCTTGGCCAAGAGGGGAGTCTGGTCAGTCAGGTTGCACGGGGCGTATTTTTATTTCTTATCCCTCAGTAGGAAGCCAGGTCTGAGGGAGGGGTGGGGAATCTGGGTTTGGAGGAAGGGGCCAAAATTTTTGCGGGCAGAGCTCCCGGATGGAACAGCACGACCTGTGCAAACATGTGCTGAGGTTCACAGAGAAACACAGCCTCCGGGCAGGCCGTCTAGAAGGAAGGGCTATGGAGATGAGGTGGGGCAGGAAGGCAGCTGAGCTGCAGGGCCTGCAAAGCCTTCGTTAATGCCTCGTCATTCGGACCATTCGAGTGTATGAGGCAGATTTAATTTTCTAAAGGCTCACTCTGTGGACTGCAGGCAAATGGAAAACAAAGAAAGAGCCAAAGCTGCACAAGAGCAAACGTTTTCTCTCCGTGTTCCCGAGTGCTTGGCACAAAGAAGGTTATCAGAACAGGTTTGTTTCTGGGCAAGCACAGGAATGAAAAAGTGTTTACAGAAGGCTGGAGGAGGGCAGTGGTGTGTCGGGGCAGCAGAGGGGAGGCTGTGAGCTAATCCAGGTGAGAGTTGAGGGCAGGACACACATGGAGGAAGGTTAAAGGAGTGAGCAAACTGGGTTTCCAGCCACAGGTAATGCCTCTGCTTCCTGAATCGGTTCCACGTCCCTTCTTCCTCATCCCACCCTAAACCTGCCCCTTTTCCTTCTCTCCCTCCCAGAGCATCACTAAAGAGTGTGGACTTGCAATTTTTCCGAACTCACTTGCTCCTAAAGCAAGCCGTGGCCCTTCTGAAGTTCTCAAAGAATATTTTGATAGTTGGTAGTGTAGGGGAGAGAAGGTTTCTCACCCAGTGCACATTTCATAGCTGAGGCACCGGTCATAAAAGACAGATTAGCAAGAGAAAAACATACACATTTATTTAAGTTTTATGTGACACAGGAGCCTTCAGAAATGAAGACCTAAAAAACAGGACAAATTGTGTTTTTTATGGACAGTCATATAGAAGTATGATTGGAGGACAAATAGCAATAAAATAGGGGGGAATTAGCAAGGCCAGTTTGGTTCAGGTTGCTGGCATCTCTGTGTCTTGAAGGATATACTTCCAGGTATAGGAAGGGGACCTCCCTAATGAGGTCCTACTTCAGAGAATTCTTCTATGGCCTACTTTAGGAGGGAAGGATGGGTTAGAGAGACCTTCTTGTTTTGGCTGTTCCCTCAAATGCGAAGGTGCCGGCCGGGCGCAGTGGCTCAAGCCTGTAATCCCAGCACTTTGGGAGGCTGAGAAGGGCGGATCACGAGGTCAGGAGATCGAGACCATCCTGGCTAACACGGTGAAACCCCGTCTCTACTAAAAAATACGAAAAACTAGCCGGGCGAGGTGGCGGGCGCCTGTAGTCCCAGCTACTTGGGAGGCTGAGGCAGGAGAATGGCGTAAACCCGGGAGGCGGAGCTTGCAGTGAGCCGAGATCCGGCCACTGCACTCCAGCCTGGGTGACAGAGTGAGACTCTGTCTCAAAAAAAAAAAAAAAAAAAAAATGCCAAGGTGCCATATATTGGGGTAACATGTCCTGAACCCCATCAGCAGAAAGACAAAAACATGGTTTTATGGTTTTCTGTTTTTATTTTTTGAGACAGAGTCTCACTCTGTCGCCCAGACTGGAGTGCAGTGGCGCGATCTCAGCTCACTGCAACCTCCACCCCTGGGTTCAAGCAATTCTCCTGCCTCAGCCTCCCAAGTAGCTGGGATTACAGGCGCCCAGCTAATTTTTTGTATTTTTAGTAGAGATGGGGTTTTGCCATGTCGGCCAGGCTGGTCTTGAACTCCTGACCTCAGGTGATCCACCCGCCTCAGCCTCCCAAAATGCTGGGACTACAGGTGTGAACCACCGTGCCCAGCCTATGTTTTTTCATATATTCCAGCCCATCCCTCTGCCACTTGGATGGCTTGACATATTCAAAGGGCAGCACAGTAAGATTCAGCCCACTGCAGCAGGAAGCAAGACCCAGGACCTTGTGTGCCAAATCCCTCTTCCACAATGTCCAGATTGGAATTTTATTCTGTCTATTAAGTTTTAAATTTGACAGCAATATTTTCTTATTTCAAAGACTTGTAATTATTATTTTTCAAATCTACCTGTTGTTTTTTGTTTGTTTGTTTTCTTAGAATCCTGCTCTGTCGCCCAGGCTGGAGTGCAGTGGTGCAATCTCAGCTCACTGCAACCTCTGCCTCCCGGGTTCAAGCAATTCTCCTGCCTCAGCCTCCTGAGTAGCTGGGATGACAGGTGCCCACCACCGTGCCCGGCTAATTCTTGTATTTTTAGTAGAGACGGGGTTTCACCATCTTGGCCAGGCTGGTCTTGAACTCCTGCCCTCGTGATCCACCCACCTCGGCCTCCCAAAATGCTGGGATTATAGGCATGAGCCACTGTGCCCAGCCAAATCTACCTGTTCTTTTCCCATTTTTGTCTACTATTTTGTTTCAAAATTTTGTGCACTTCAGATGGAAGTTACTCCTTCATTTACCTCTTTGTACATGCATGCCGAATACTGTTTTTAAAAGTCTTCATCGGCCTTCTTCACATAATTAATTTTATTTTGAGTGAACTCTAGTTCTGATTGTTGATTTTTATTTGCATCCTTTTTCAGTATTAGATCTCTTCATGTGTTTTGAAATTGTGGTTTAATTTTGAACTAGTGAATTGTTTGTATTTTCTTCTTCACTCTTCCACATTTACATGTACATGGTTTCCATAAACCCTGTCTAATCGTTTCATAGCTGCCTCTACTTGCCCTCATTCTTCCCCAGCTCTCAGTCCGGAACTAGAACTTAAAATGGTATTTTGAGGTTCCTGGATGGTGGTTATAACGGGGAAACCACAGATCTAGTCCCCAGGCTAGTTGGCAACTTGGTTTATTTCCAGGTTGGGGAGTTGCATGGTGTCCTCCAGTCTCCATGAAAAGCCATTATCCTAGAGATCAATCAGCACAATTCTCCTTTGTTAGAGAATGGAGAGGGATAGAGGTGGGGGATGAGGGTTTGAGGCTGACTTTGTCTTTTATTTTCTATCTACCATTGCTATGTTTTGGAGTAGAGTGGGTACATCAAAGCTGCTCTGAAATCCTAAGTAGCTTTCTTTTTATTTATTTATTTATTTATTTTTTATTTTTTAGTAGAGATGAGGTTTTACCATGTTGGACAGGCTGGTCTCAAATTCCTGACCTGGTGATCTGCCCACTGTGGCCTCCCAAAGTGCTGGGACCACAGGCGTGAGCCATCATGCCCAGCCCTAAGTAGCTTTCTTATCACCTTCTTCACTGCCACAAATCAAGGTCAGGCCACCATCATTTCTTGCCTCTATGACTGCGACAGCCTCCCAACTGGTCTCCTTGCCTCTAGACTTTCCTCCCTCCAATCCGTTCTTCCTACCACAGTCAGAGTGACTGTTATAAAATGTAATTCTGCTCACGTCACTACACTGCCTGAAGTCTTTAAATGATTCCCTGTTGTCAAAACCAGTAGCAAAGATGGAGTGAAATCACAAGCCCAACATGGAAATGGAAGGAAGGGGTTTAAGACACTGGTTCCAATTGCTCACAAGCAAAAGAACATTAATTCATGGAGTAACTGGGTAACAATAGAAAACTTCAAATATTTGTTCAACAATTTCTTACTAAATATTTTCTACTGCAAGTCACTGTGGGTGTGCAAGAAATACTTTCTACCTTCCAGAACCTTACAAGGTAGTAGGCAAGATCACACATTTTAATGAGTATCAAAACTACTGGCTAAGCGAGGTAGCTTAGGCCTGTAATCCCAGTACTTTGGGAGGCAGGCAAATCACTTGACTCCAAGAGTTCGAGACCAGCCTGGTCAACATGGCGAAACCCCATCTCTACTAAAAATACAAAATACTGGCCGGGTGCGGTGGCTCAAGCCTGTAATCCCAGCACTTTGGGAGGCCGAGACGGGTGGATCACGAGGTCAGGAGATTGAGACCATCCTGGCCAACGCGGTGAAACCCCGTCTCTACTAAAAAATACAAAAAACTAGCCGGGCGAGGTGGCAGGTGCCTGTAGTCCCAGCTACTCGGGAGGCTGAGGCAGGAGAATGGCATAAACCCGGGAGGCGGAGCTTGCAGTGAGCTGAGATTCGGCCACTGCACTCCAGCCTGGGCGGCAGAGCGAGACTCTGTCTCAAAAAAAAAAAAAAAATACAAAATACAGGCTGCATGTGGTGGTGCACGCCTGTAATCCCAGCTACTCAGGAGCCTGAGGCATGAGAATCACTTGAAGCTGGGAGGTGGAGGTTGCAGTGAGCCAAGATCATGTGACAGCACTCCAACCTGGGTGACAGAGCAAGACTCTACCCAAAAAAAAAAAAAAAAAAAAAAGGAATGTGGCCTTATTTGGAAGTGGGCCTGTTGTAGATGTAATTAGTTAGGATGAGGCAATACTAGAGTAGGGTAGGCCCTTAACCCCATATAAGGGGAGAGACAGGAAAGGAGAATTCCACCTGAGGATAGCAGTAGATATTGGGGTGATGCCACTGCCACTGCAGGCCAAGGGAGGCCATGACTAATGGCCACCACCAAAGGCTAGGAAGAAGCAAAGAAGAATTCTCCCCTACGAGTTTCAGAGGGCGCATGGCTGTGTTGGGCCGTTCTTACACTGATATAAAGGAATACCTGAGACTGGCTAATTTATAAAGAAAAGCGGATTAATTGGCCCACAGCTCTCCAGGCTGTACAGAAAGTATGGGGACAGCACATGCTTCTGGTGAGGCCTCAAGAAGTTTCCGATCATGGCAGAAGGGAAAGGGGAGCGAGCGTGTCACATGGCAAGAGAGGGGGCAAGAGAGAGAGTGGGGGAAGGATCAGGCTCTTTTAAACAACCAGATCTCTTATGAACTACTAGAGAAGGAACCCCTTATCCGAGGGGATGGCACTAAACCATTCATGAGGGATCCACCCTCATGATCCAGTACCTTCCACCAGGTCCCACCTCCAACATTGGGATCACATTTCAACATGGGATTTGGAGGGAGCACACATCCAAACCATATCCAATATCCTTGCCAACACTTTGATTTGGGACACCTACCCTCCTAAACTGTGAGACAACAAATTTCTATTATTCTCCCGTTTTGTGGTACTCTGTTATAGTCACCCTAGAAAATGAATGTGACAGTTTTATAGCTGGGTTATAAACAAAATGTCATGAAAGATCATTTCTAACAGCCCTGGGGCTTGTAAAGGACATGGCTTTGTGCTGAGCTCTAGCAGCACGATTTTGGTAGGTAGAGATGACAGAGGAGAAAGGGCTTTATGTTCTTCCACGTCCATCTGAATTGTATGTTGAGGTCCAACCCTCCCAAGCAGCCTCTCTGGCAAACTAGTTGAACCTGAACCACTTGAATGCCCTGAACCTACTGTCGACTAGGCCACTAACTGATAGGACTTTTAAGGCACAAAATGGGGGTAACAGAATCTTTTATACAAGCTTTATTACTCAAGCAGCAGTATGCAGTGATTAAATAATTACTCGCTTTTGCTACATTTCTCTGACACTGCAAAGGGAGAAGTCTTCTTCATGGAGACTTCAGTGAGCAGTAGCTAATTTAAAGCTCAGTGTAGGCCGGGTATGGGGGCTCACACCTGTAATCTCAGCACTACTTTGGGAGGTGGAGGTGGAGAGGGGTTGGGACTCCTTGAGCCTTGGAGTTCAGGGCCAGCATGGCAACAGGGCGAAACCTAGTTTTTTTTTTTTTTTTTTTGAGGCGGAGTCTTGCTCTGTCGCCCAGGCTGGAGTGCAGTGGCCGGATCTCAGCTCACTGCAAGCTCCGCCTCCCGGGTTCCCGCCATTCTCCTGCCTCAGCCTCCCGTGTAGCTGGGACTACAGGCGCCGCCACCACGCCCGGCTAATTTTTTGTATTTTTAGTAGAGACGGGGTTTCACTGTGTTAGCCAGGATGGTCTCGATCTCCTGACCTCGTGATCCGCCCGTCTCGGCCTCCCAAAGTGCTGGGATTACAGGCTTGAGCCACCGCGCCCGGCCTGAAACCTAGTTTTTACACAAAATACAAACATTAGCTGGGCATGGTGGTGGGCCTGTAGTCCCGGCTACTCTGGAGGCTGAAGCAGGAGGACTGCTTTAGCCAGGAGGTCGAGGCTTCAGTGAGCCCAGATCGCGCCACTGCACTCCAGCTTGGGCAACAGAGTGAGAAGACCCTGTTTCAAAAAACAAACACAAAAACTCATTCTAACCAAAACTGAATGCTAGTAGCAGGAACTGGTATTAAGACTGCGGTCTGGAATCCCTTCTTTTTTTTTTTTTTTTTTTTTTGAGACGGAGTCTCGCTCTGTCGCCCAGGCTGGAGTGCAGTGGCCGGATCTCAGCTCACTGCAAGCTCCGCCTCCCGGGTTCACGCCATTCTCCTGCCTCAGCCTCCCGAGTAGCTGGGACTACAGGCGCCCGCCACCTCGCCCGGCTAGTTTTTTTGTATTTTTTAGTAGAGACGGGGTTTCACCGTGTTAGCCAGGATGGTCTCGATCTCCTGACCTCGTGATCCACCCGTCTCGGCCTCCCAAAGTGCTGGGATTACAGGCTTGAGCCACCGCGCCCGGCCTGGAATCCCTTCTTTTTTTTTTTTTTTTTTTTTTTTTTTTTTTGAGACGGAGTCTCGCTCTGTCACCCAGGCTGGAGTGCAGTGGCCGGATTTCAGCTCACTGCAAGCTCCGCCTCCCGGGTTCACGCCATTCTCCTGCCTCAGCCTCCGGAGTAGCTGGGACTACAGGCGCCCGCCACCTCGCCCGGCTAGTTTTTTGTATTTTTTAGTAGAGACGGGGTTTCACCGGGTTAGCCAGGATGGTCTCGATCTCCTGACCTTGTGATCCGCCCGTCTCGGCCTCCCAAAGTGCTGGGATTACAGGCTTGAGCCACCGCGCCCGGCCCTGGAATCCCTTCTAATGCGTCTGACCTTGCATTATGAAGTCTTCACAGTGATGTTTCTGGGTTCTATATGATTATCGTCATTGCTTAGCAATCTCAAGTGGTAAATAAATTCTTTAAATTTCCGTAGTCGTTTGCGGGACGAGAGGGCCATTTACATGCTCTTTCCTTCTTGCTACTCAATCTTAAATTTGGGTTACGAATCAAACTGATGGACCCTACACGGCTTCCACCCGAAATTACAGATATCTACCATTCCATCTTCAAGAAACGGAGGGGTTCCGCCAAGATGGACATAAAAATCACAGGAGGAGCCTTCTGACAACGTGCATTCTTCGCACACTGAGTGGGGAATGGCTTTGTCATGTTTGAAACGGTGCCTCAACTACTCAATGTCCCAGGAACCCCAGTGGAGCAACTTGTGTACACAGAGGCCCAAGATCCACAAATCAGCTATGAAATCATTTCCATAGTCTCCCTCCCCCAACGAGTCTCGATCCACGACGGCCATCCCCTGTCCCTCTCATCCATCAAGGGCGTGTTTTTCTCCCCTCCTGCCCCGACCTCCCGCGTCCGCCCAGCCTGTCCACATCCAGCCCCGCCACGCCCCATGGGCGGTCCCGAGCCGCGGCCCCGCCCCCTCCCGGCCTCCCCGGCCGCGGAAGCCCCGCCCCCAACGGCGCGGAGACCGGGGGCGGCCCGCGGCCCGCGGCGGGCGGGCGGGGACGGACGCGGGGGGAGGGGGGCCACGGGATGTGGGGTGGGGGCGGGACCTGGCCGGGCGCCGGGACGGGAGGAGTCCCGGCGGCGCCTCGGACTTTTGCTCCCACAAGCCCTGCCTCGAAGGCAGGGGAGCTGGACCAGGAGCCGCCCGGAGCGCCCGAGTCGCCGCCGCCGCCGCCGGGGCTCCCGCGCTCCCCAGAACGGTGGGACGCGGGTCTCGGCAGCCGCCCGCGGAACATGGCGCCCTGGACGCTGTGGCGCTGCTGCCAGCGCGTGGTGGGCTGGGTGCCGGTGCTCTTCATCACCTTCGTGGTCGTCTGGTCCTACTACGCGTACGTGGTGGAGCTCTGCGTGTGTGAGTACCGTCCCCGGGGGCTGCGGCGGGCGCGGGCCGCGGCTCGGGCGCGAGACAGGCCTCGGAGCCCCGCGCCCGCCGCCTCTGTGGAGCCGGCGCCGCACGCCGGGCGTCCGGCCCCGACCCCGCTCGGAAGCGCCGAGGCCGCTGCACCCGCCCTTTGTTCGAGCCTGCGGCGCGGCCTTCGGGCGACCTGGGGCTCCTGAAGCCTCGCGGCGGCTTCCCGGGTGCGGGTCTGGCCCAGGGAGGCCCCAGAGCTTCCTGGTTCCCGCCGACCCGGGGGGTCCACATCCTCCTGGGGAGGAACGTGCAGAACGGGAGTAGTCCGGCTTCTTCTTAGAAGGTGTAGGTTGTGTTTGTGGCCTTTTTGGGTTTTGTTCATTTTTTAAAAAAACCAAACGTGTTCCTCCTGGATTGTTTTTGTTCAAACAGCGCGAGAAGAAACGCCTGTTACCTGTAGAGCCGGCTGCGGCGGGTTGGGGGAAGGGAGGTGTGTCTTTTGGTGGCCTCGGGCTGGAGGCGGGTCAGACCTGGAGGACTAGTGAGCTGCCGCTTTTGATTTTTTGGTGGTACTTGACTCGTTGTAAAGTTCATTTATTTCTCCTCTGAATCTAGCCGACTTTTGCAAAAGGTTAAGACAGAACGAATGGGTGGGAGGAGACGTAACCTGATTATCTTTTTCTTGACTGATTATTAAGGAGGCTTATATTTCTTATATTTTGGCGTCTTGTTTTCGTTACTTCCATTTCCGTGATTAGTTCTTAGCACAAAATTCTTACCTGATTCCCTGGAAAAAAGGAGTAGCATTGCAGTGTACTTCAAGGATTTAACCTACTGGCTTGAATTGGTTGCCTTTAAGATTGAAGGAAATTGGTTGTCATTAATCAAAACACCGTTTAGGGGTGACTGCTATATTTGTGATATTGGGCAATTTCTCCAAGATTGTTTTGTCTTAAGTCAATTGTTCTCAGACTTTGAGTATGTGGATATTTTACACTTAAACCAGCCTCACCTAGGTTGTTCTGTGTACATCCGCTGCCTATATCAATTTTTTATGAAAACCTAGGACCAAATGGTAAGTGGTGTTTGTAAACGTAATCCCTTGTTATTCCAGAATGATCTACTCTTAGTCCTTAGACTGAATCTACCATTTTATGAAGGACTGTTAATAGTATTCTTTGAATAAAGAACCACATGAGCTAGAAACTAATGTTATGAATGAGAAGAATTTGTACCACCCACTCTTGAAAGTGGCAGAATCAAGACTTCAATTATATTTGGATTTGTACAGCTTTCAACCAAGTATTTGGTTAAAGCCTTAGTTCTATACATGGAAGAGAACGCTTTGGTTCAGAAAATTTAAGGGTAAGTTTTAAAATTAAAACATCCACTCTTAAAGTTACTTTGTACCTATAGAACGCTTAATTTTGAGACTACTATCCCTGCAGGTAGGCCCAGAATAAATTAGTTGTGGAATGCATTTCCAAATAATAGTAATCTTTTCAATATCATTATTTAGTCTCATCCTTTTGGATACCAGAATGTTTACTAAAAATGATGTTTGAGTCTATTAAAATTACTAGATTTAAATATTTCTGGGAGCTGCTTCCAGAAAGTGATAGTGATCATAGGATTCTCATCAACTTATGATGATACCTCCTTTAATCTTCTTATTTACTGTGAAGTGAGCGTTTATTCCAAAAGTTATATCATTCCTATTCCATCAGAAGATTATTCCTACTCTATTTTAATTCCCATAGTGGTTTTGAAGTAAAGCTGAAGGAGCACTAAAAATGTGCTTTTATGTTGAGATTCCACAGCTTAACCTGTAGATGGTTTTTGTCAAAAATATTAAAAAATGAGATCAAGCGTTGCTGTGGAAAGTCTTAAATTGCTTCTGATTTCTTTCACCTGCTTCAAATAAAGAAAGCGCAATGAACATGAATTGAGAAATGCCATGTGCTAGTGGGATAGAGAGAACATTTCATTCACCCTCTCCTTTAATTCTTTCAGTATGTGAGAGCACAGGTATCTCTACAGGTGGAGGAAGTGAGACTCTGAGGAATAGGTCCTTTTGGTTAGGTCCACAATTGTTAATATTGGAACGTGACCCACATCTTTCCGTTCTTCCATATAACTTGAGTGAGCTATGAGGGTCAATGGAACTGTAATTGTTTGGGCCATAATGGTGTAGGGGGATAAAGGGGTCGGCATATTTTTGGAGATCACTTAGTTAGGCTTGAGACCCATACCGGAGAGATTATATCCTACAGTTTCTTTAAGTTAAAACATTCTACAACTATGGCCTGATGCTTGGCAGAATCTTAAAATATTTGGTGGTGAAAGGTCTTATGTAGAGGCTGTATTAAGTTCTGAGTTATCTGATTTTAACTAGAGAGAATTTGGGAGGTCTGCAGTGTCACTGGAGTATAAAATAGTTGAGCATAAATGTGTATTTACTCATATTAAAACTATCCTTTAAACTACTCGTATGTATTTGTTTTCGTAAGTACTGACCCTCCCACTGAAATATGTATAGATATATTTATAGGAGGACTTAAATGGAGGGAAGTGTGAGTTTTAATTAAAAGTGCTGTTTTAGTAATTTTTATAGGATTTTTTTTTATTTATATATATTTTTTTGAGTCGGAGTTTCACTCTTGTTGCCCAGGCTGGAGTGCAATGGTGCGTGGGATCTTGGCTCACTGCAGCCTCCGCCTCCCAGATTCAAGCGATTCTCCTGCCTCAGCCTCCCAAGTAGCTGTGATTACAGGCGCTGACCACCACGCCCAGCTAATTTTTTTTTGTATTTTTGGTAGAGACGGGGTTTCACCATGTTGGTCAGGCTGGTCTCCAACTTCTAACGTCAGGCAGGCCACCCGTCTTGGCCTCCCCAAGTGCTGCGATTACAGGCATGAGCCACTGCACTCGGCCTATAGGATGTTCTTAGATTATGGTATTCTCTATCAAACTAGGAGGAGAAGATCATAATTATATCTTTACATGTATGTATTCATTTAATCTTTTTTTTTTTTTTTTTTTTTTTTTGAGACGGAGTCTTGCTCTGTACCCCGGGCTGGAGTGCAGTGGCCGGATCTCAGCTCACTGCAAGCTCCGCCTCCCGGGTTTGCGCCATTCTCCTGCCTCAGCCTCCTGAGTAGCTGGGACTACAGTTGCCCGCCACCTCGCCCGGCTAGTTTTTTTTTTGTATTTTTAGTAGAGACGGGGTTTCACCGTGTTAGCCAGGATGGTCTCGATCTCCTGACCTCGTGATCCGCCCGTCTCGGCCTCCCAAAGTGCTGGGATTACAGGCTTGAGCCACCGCGCCCGGCCTTATTCATTTAATCTTAATAATGATCCCCATAAAGGTTAATTTGTCTACAGTTATAGAGCCAGTAAGTAATATGGTAAGAATTGGAATTCAAGGGTTTTGGCTCCAAAGCCCATGCTGTTAACCACTATACAATGAATGACTAATCTATTTGGTGTCCAGATCTGGACACTCAGGGCAGATTTCAGTCCTGTATATAGTATATTTATATAAAGTACTTTTCTTTTAAAAGGCAGCGGCAGAAGATTCCTAAATATCTCAGACAATAAAAATACCTGACCCACTGTAAGTTGAACAAATTGTTGATTACCAAGAGGCCCTCATTCCATCTCACCTTCTGTAACTTCCTAATTTTGTAATTAGAGACACACCCCCCCCCCCCCCACTTCACCAGAAGTAATACTAAGGACGAAATTGAGGAAGAGGGTAATGCATGTAAGATGGCCATCTCACAGGAGTGATAAGCTGAGAAGCAAAGATTAAGTAATTAGTAATATTGGTCCTTGATTTTAAATTAGACAGAAATTCTATAATTTTTTTTCCCCAGGGTTGATATTTAAAGTATGAGTGGATTGAATAACTTCTTCTCTTTGGTCAAGATGGTTATTTTTGAGGAAAGTGCTAATTCTGGTTCCCAAGGTTTTATCAGAATATCTTCTTGTTCGGGTCATCTTGAGCTGTTAGTAGATGTGTATCTCTTCTTTGCATGTAGAGAATCTTAGAACTTAAAGAGATTTTAAAGATAATCTTGGCCGGGCGCGGTGGCTCAAGCCTGTAATCCCAGCACTTTGGGAGGCCGAGAGGGGCGGATCATGAGGTCAGGAGATCGAGACCATCCTGGCTAACCCGGTGAAACCCCGTCTCTACTAAAAAAAGAAAAAAATACAAAAAACTAGCCGGGTGAGGTGGCGGGCGCCTGTAGACCCAGCTACTCGGGAGGCTGAGGCAGGAGAATGGCGTAAACCCGGGAGGCGGAGCTTGCAGTGAGCTGAGATCTGGCCACTGCACTCCAGTCTGGGCGACGAAGCGAGACTCCGTCTCAACAACAAAAAAAAAAAAAAAAAAAAGATAATTTCATTCAGTCCCTTTACTTCTGAGGAAAGTATTGTTCAAAAGAGCTATGTTGTTTGTCCAAGGACAGGTATACCTTTTATATTTTTTTCAGACAAATTTGTGGAGCGGACTCTAACCTTTGAGTCTGTACCAAATACTTCCTTGTGTCTCCTGCATAACTTCTTCAAATTTAGAGACAGATTAAGATAAATAACTTAAGCACTGTCATTGTACACACTAGCTTGACACAGTTGATTCTGAAGTATTTTATTGATCTTGAAAGAACCCGTTTTCTATTTCATTGATTTTTCTCTTTTCTGTTTTGTTGTTTTCCTGTCTGATCTTTACTGTCTCCTTTCTTTTGCTTTGTGTTTAATACGCTCTTTTTCTAGATTAATATGGAAACCAAGGTCATTTATTTGAGCCCTTTCTTAGTTAGTCCTACAAATTTACCTCCAAATATTGCTTTAGTTTTATTCTATCAATTTTAGTATGTTGTGTTGTCGTTGTCATTCAATTCAAATTATTTTCTTGGGCTGGGCACAGTGGCTCACGTCTGTACTACCAGCACTTTGGGAGGCTTGTCTCTCTTTTTGTTTTTTTTTTTTTTTTTTTTGAGACGGAGTCTCATTTTGTTGCCCAAGCTGGAGTGCACTGTGGTGATCTTGGATCACTGCAACCTCCTCCTCCTGGGTTCAAGCAATTCTCCTGCCTCAGCCTCTTGAGTAGCTGGGATTATAGGCATGTGCCACCACGCCCGGCTAATTTTTGTGTTTTTAGTAGAGATGAGGTTTTGCCATGTTGGCCAGGCTGGTCTTGAACTCCTGACCTCAAGCGATCCACCCATCTCGGCCTCCCAAATTGCTGGAATTACGGTTGTGAGCCACCATGCCTGCAAGAACTCTCTCTCTACAAAAAATACAAAAAATTAGATGGGCATGGTGGCTTGTGTCTGAAGTCCAACCTACTCAGGAGGCTGAGATGGGAGGATCCCATGAGCCCAGGAGTTCAAGGCTGCATTGAGCCATGATTGTGCCATTGCACTCCAGTCTGGGTTACAGAGCAAGACCCTTTCCCAAAGAACAAACAGATCCTTTTCTTTTGTTTTAAGGCAGTTTTGCTCTTTGCCCAGGCTGGAGTGCAATGGCGTGATCTTGGCTCACTGCAGCTTCCACCCTTCAGAATTCAAATTATTTTCTAATTTCACTTTTGATTTCATCTTTGACCCCATGGATTTAGTTTCCATTTATTTGGGGGTTTTCCAGATATCTTTCTGTTATTGATTTCAAATTTCCTTGTGATCAGAGAACATACTTTGTACGACTTAAATCCTTTAAAATGTATTCAGGCTTGTTTTAGAGCCTAGAATGTGGTCTGAGTAGTGTTCCATGTGTGCTTACGAAAAATGTGTCTGTACTCAGCAATGTATTGTGCTCTTTGTTGCTGGGTGGAGTATTCTGTTATGTCATAATGCTCCATAAATGTCAATTAAGGCAAGTTGGTAGTGTTGTTCAAGTCCTCTATGTTCTTCTCTGTTTGTTCTCTCAGTTATTAAGAGAGGTATAACTATAATTGTGATTTATTTCTCCTTGTAGTTCTATCAGTTTTTGCCTCATGTATTTTGCATCTCTGTAATTAGGTGCATAAAACATTTAGGATTGTGATATCCTATTGACCAATTGGCTCATTTAACATTATGAAATGACTTTTTTTATCCCCGGTGATATTGTTTGCTCTAAAATCTGCTTTGGCAGATATTAACATGGGCACTAATCTTTCTTTTGATTATTGTTAGCATGGTGTATCTTTCTCTGTCCTTTTAATGTGTATATGTCTTATATTTAAATTGTGATTCTCGTAAAGAGCATATATTTGGGTCTTTTTAAATCCAACCTGAAAATCTCTGCCTTTTAATGGGGGGTTTTGATCATTTACATTTAATGTGATTATTGATATGGTTAGGCTTAAGTCTATCATTTGCTATTTGTTTTATTTTCTGTCCTCTTCTTTGTTCCATTTTCCTCCTTTGACCTTCTTTTGAATTAATTGATCTTTACAATTTTTTTATTTTGATTTTTAAAAATGATTCTATTTTATCTCCTTTATTGGCTTATTACTAGTAATTTTTTTTGTTATTTTATTGATTGCTTTAGGGCTTATAACATGCATCTTTGAGTTATAGTCCACCTTCAAGTTATGTACTGTTTCATATATAATACCTTATAAGAGTATACTTCTATCTCTTCCATCTCTGCCTGTATGCTATTGTTGTGCATTTTATATGTTGTAAACCTCACACTATATTGCTACTGTGTTTAAACGGCTGATTATATTAATGGCTTTTAAAGATTTAGTTTTTAAAAACCCCAAATATATACATTTATTCCTATAGTTACCATTTCTAGTTCTCTTCATTTCTTTTTATAAATCCATCCAGTGTCATTTCCTTCTGCCTGAAAGGGCCTCTTTTAACGTTTATTGTAGTGCAGGTCAGCTGGACTGAATCATTTCAGTTTTTGTATGTCTGTAAAAGTTTTAATTTTGCCTTTGGTTTTTAAAAGACAACTTTATCGAGACACAGTTTGCATATCATAAAATTCACTAATTTAAGATGTACAATGCAGTTATTTTTAGTAAATTTGCCAAGTTTTGCAGTAATCACAACCATCCATTTCTAGAACATTTCTATCACAACATTAAGATCCCTCATGCCCATTTACAGTTAATCCTTCTTCCCACCCCCAGCCCAAGGCAACCACTAATCCATGTTGTCTCCAAATGCCTTTTCTGAATATCTCATACAACTGGAATAATACATGCTTGCAACACATGTACTAAAATTGGAAGGGTACAGAAAAGATTAGCATAAAAACCAAGAAAAATTTTAAAAGGGAAAAAATAAATGGAATCATACAATAAGTGTTTTTTTGGTTCTTGGTTTTTTTTTTGAGATGGAACTTCACTCTTGTTGCCCAGGGTGGAATGCAGTAGTGCGATCTCGGCTCACTGCAACCTCCGCCTCCTGAGTTCAAGCGATTCTCCTGCCTCAGCCTCTCAAGTAGTTGGGACTACAGGTGTGCGCCACTATGCCCTGCTAATTTTTTTTATATTTTTAATAGAGACAAGATTTCACCATGTTGGTCAGGCTAGTCTTGAACTTCTGACCTCAGGTGATCCACCCGTCTCAGCATCCCAAAGTGCTGGGGTTACAGGCGTGAGCCGCTGCGCCTGGCCAATAAGTGGTCTTTTTTGTCAGGTGTATTTTACATAGCATAATGTTTTTGAGGTTTATCTGTGTATTATGTATCAGTATTTCTCCCCTACTCTTCAACCTCACATCCTAATTTGTATTTTTCTGTTTTTAAAACATACCCAGTTTTATTTAGGAATATATTTCTAGTAAGCCTCACCACATCATTTGTACATTGAATTAGAATATAAATTAAAAGTATGCACTTTCTTATATTTCTTTATGTGCCTGAATAATCCTGCTTACAAGACTTATAGTATAATTGGGTCCTGTTTGTTCTTGTATCCATTAGAGCCTAGTGTTAGTAGACTTTAAATTAATATAACTTGAATTGAATTGAATCATAGTCTTGTAAACTCACTTGAATCATGTTTGAATGTTGGGACACACAAACATCTAGAATAATAATACTAATTATAGTTACAAAACATGTATTTCACAATCTTTAGTGGTAAAGGCTACATGAAATGGTTTATTGGTCCTACATACAGTCTTTGTTTTGGGTTATGAAACAGTGATTCTTTTTTTTTTTTTTTTTGAGACGGAGTCTCGCTCTGCCGCCCAGGCTGGAGTGCAGTGGCCGGATCTCAGCTCACTGCAAGCTCCGCCTCCCGGGTTCACGCCATTCTCCTGCCTCAGCCTCCCGAGTAGCTGGGACTACAGGCGCCGCCACCACGCCCGGCTAATTTTTTGTGTTTTTTAGTAGAGACGGGGTTTCACCGTGTTAACCAGGATGGTCTCAATCTCCTGACCTCGTGATCCGCCCGCCTCGGCCTCCCAAAGTGCTGGGATTACAGGCTTGAGCCACCGCGCCCGCCCAAAACAGTGATTCTTTGAAATTATGCCGACATGGTTTAAAAAAACGTGTTTCCCTAAATCTTATTCTCAATGGTTGGCATACTTATAGGAAAAGTTAAATGTGAATTAAAAACAAAAAACTTTTGGCCAGGCATGGTGATTCATGCCTATAATTTCAGTACTTTGGGAAGCCCAAGTAGGAGGATCGCTTGAAGCCAGGAATTCAAGGGCAGTTTGGGCAACATAGCAATAGCCTTTACAAAAATAAAATAAAAAATTAGCCAGGCATGGTGGTACCCACCTCTAGTCCCAGCTACTTGGGAGGCTGAAGCAGGAGTATTACTTGAGCCCAGGAGTTCCAGGCTGCGGTGAGCTATGATCACACCACTGCCCTCCAGCCTGAGTGACACAGTGAGACCCTGTCTCCGAAACAAACACACAAACAAAAAAACCTTTTTATTAATTTTATCTTTTCACATCTATTTTCAGATGTGAGAGTAGTAATTTTCTAGATAACTTGCCTTTGAAAGATAGTGGCCAGAAGGCCTATTTATTTGAATTCTTCAGTGACCTTAGCCTTCTCTTTTACTTTTATTATTTTTGAAGAAAAAGTTTTTTTTTTTTCTCGTGACTACTAGTGAGTTAATCTGTCCTGGTATTATTTTCTGTGTTACCAGATACCAAACTGGTCTGAAAGAGCTCTGTAAATATATATTTTTAAAAACCCTCCTAAACTCAAATGAAAAAAAAGATCTGTTTTATTTCCCCACATAAACTAAACCTTCTTTGGGGCTTCCCTGCTTTCTTGAAAGACAAGAAATGTGGAAGAAAAAGATAGTGGACAACCTGGAAACCAAGTCAGACTGTTGAGAAGATCTTCTGCCTAGTCATGCAAATAAAAGCCTGGCTGCTTCTCTGCCCACTCCCACCTACCAGCAGAGAAGTAGCAGTATGTGAACTCCAAACTCTAATCTGTTTACTTGACATCTCTGCTTGGAGATCTAATAGGCATTGTAGACAAAACTCTTGATTTTCTTTTTTTTCTCACCTGAACCTGCTGCGCCTAATAGCTCAGTAAATGACAGCTGTATCCTTCTACTTCTTGGGTTGAAAAGTCATTCTACATTTGGTTAATCAGCATGTCCTGTCATTAAATGTATAAAATACAGCTGCTTCTCACCACTACTACTGCAACTATTATACTCCTTTAGGCCGGGTGCGGTGGCTCAAGCCTGTAATCCCAGCACTTTGGGAGGCCGAGATGGGCGGATCACGAGGTCAGGAGATCGAGACCATCCTGGCTAACACGGTGAAACCCCGTCTCTACTAAGAAATACAAAAAAATAGCCGGGCGAGGTGGTGGGCGCCTGTAGTCCCAGCTACTCGGGAGGCTGAGGCTGGAGAATGGCGTGAACCCGGGAGGCGGAGCTTGCAGTGAGCTGAGATCCGGCCACTGCACTCCAGCCTGGGCTACAGAGCGAGACTCCGTCTCAAAAAAAAAAAAAAAAAAAGAAAAGTCATTCTACATTTGGTTAATCAGCATGTCCTGTCATTAAATGTATAAAATACAGCTGCTTCTCACCACTACTACTGCAACTATTATACTCCTTTAAACCCCATGATCTCTGCTTAGTGTAAAAGATTGAAAAACATGACTATAATAATCTGCACCGGCTGGGTGCAGTGGCTCACGCCTGTAATCCCAGCACTTTGGGAGGCCGAGGTGGGCAGATCACCTGAGGTCAGTGTCATGCACGTCCGTGCGAAAAGACCACCAAACAGGCTTTGTGTGAGCAACATGGCTGTTTATTTCACCTGGGTCAGGTGGGCTGAGTCCGAAAAGAGAGTCAGGGAAGGGAGATAAGGGTGGGGCCGTTTTATAGGATTTGGGTGGGTAAAGGAAAATTACAGTCAAAGGGGGGTTGTTCTCTGGCGGGCAGGAGTGGGGGTCACAAGGTACTCGGTGGGAGAGGTTTTTGAGCCAGGATGAGCCAGGAAAAGGAATTTCACAAGATAATGTCGTCGCTTAAGGCAAGGACCGGCCATTTTCACTTCTTTTGTGGTGGAATGTCATCAGTTAAGGCGGGGCAGGGCATTTGCAGTTCTTTTGTGAGTCTTCGGTTACTTCAAGCCATCTGGGCATATACGTGCAAGTCACAGGGGATGCGATGGCTTGGCTTGGGCTCAGAGGCCTGACAGTCAGGAGTTCGAGACCAGCTTCACCAACGTGGCAAAACCCCATCTCTACTAAAAATACAAAAATTAGCTGGGGGTCGTGGCACACACCTGGTATCCCAGGTATTCAGGAAGCTGAGGCAGGAGAATCGCTTGAATCCGGGAGGCAGAGGTTGCAGTGAGCTGGGATCGTGTCACTGCACTCTAGCCTGGGCGACAGAGTGAGACTCTGTCTCAAAACTAATAATAATAATAATTTGTACCATCTTCCCCCAGGAAATAGTCTGTTTACCACCCATTGAATCTGGGCTGGCCTTGTACTTGCTTTGGCCAGTAGAATGTGGTAGATGTGTGAGTGTACCCTCTGTAAAAGAGTGTACCCTCTGTAAAATAAGTACTTCCTCTTTTACTATTTCCTCACCCTGCATTTTTCCCCCTCATTGCACCTATTATTACTTGACATACAGTTATTTTTGTTTCTCTTCAGAGCCTTATATTCACTGCTGTCTTTCCAGAACCTAATACTTCTCGAACCCAGGCCTCAAGACAGCATACATCTTCTGCCTTAGCTCTTTCGGGACATTCTGGTCATCGTGTAAGGGAGTCCAGACTAGACTGCTGAGTGAGAGACCACATGGAGAAGAGGCCCAGCCAAGAGAAGCCAAAACCCCTAATGTGTGAACAAGACCATTTTAGACTCCCACCCCATTCGAGCTGCCTGATGACTGCTGTTAGTAGAAAAACGTTCCAGCTGATCAGAGCCCAAACTGCTGACCCACACAATTGCAGGAAATAATAAACAGTGGTTGTTTCAAGTAACTAAGTTTTAGGGTGGCTTGTTAATGCCACATTATCACTTATATTGTTGTAGTATCCTTGTAAACCTGTCTTCCTCTACTCCACCCCCACCTTTATTCCATATGTTCTCCAGGAAGCAGTCAGAATGATCTTTTTCAGATTAATATCAGTTTGTTACTCCTGTTTTCAGGACCTTGACTGGCTTCCTCTCTTGTTCAGCAGGATATCTAAAAGCCTTAGCACGGCCTTTACGGCATTATGGACTCATTACTTCATTACGTCGCTGACATAATTTCCTTTCCACTCTTCCTCTAATTTTATCTCTAACTTAAGAAATCTATTTTCTATAGACAGAAGTTTGGGAGGGTGTGTTGTCTAAGGGAGGGAGCTCTCCACATCATCACCATGTGGGATTTTAAGATTAATACCTGACACTATTCCTGTAAGCATATAAGCAACACATTTAGATACTGCTTAGATATGTAGAACATATACTTGAACAGATGGGCATTACACTTAAATAACTGATATAATAAAAAATAAAGGTGACTAGTTTTATGGAGAATAGATTCACTTAAAGAGAGATGCATAGGTCTTTAAAAATTAAAAAAAAAGTTTGGTTTTAAAACATCTCTATTTTGGCTTTCCCAGTGCTTCATTTTACTGACTATTGTGAACTTTGAACCACTCATTGGAATCATAGGAAGAGTTAATTTTTATGGATGTACTATTTGAACAGCATATAAAAACAAACACAAACTTATTAAATGTGAAGTCTTCTGGGAAGCTTTTAAAACTAATTGCATGAAGAGGATATCCTCAGCGTCTGAAGGAAATAATACCAAATACACCAAAATATTAACAGTGTATGTTGCTGGGTGAGGGATTATACTGATTTTTTCCTTATGCAATGCATAGGCTCTTAATAGACTTTCGTATTTTCTCCTTCCAGCATATTCTTCCCTTATCCCCTAAAGAGCTAATGAATCTGCTAAAAAAAAACACAAGTCATGATTATTACTCCTCTGCTCAGCACCCTCCGATGGCTTTCCACTTTGCTTAAAATGAAATTCAAAGTTGAAAATACATAAGGCTCTAGATGCTCTGGCCTGCCACTGCTTCTGAC
Source organism: Macaca fascicularis (assembly GCF_037993035.2). Lineage (NCBI taxonomy): Eukaryota > Metazoa > Chordata > Mammalia > Primates > Cercopithecidae > Macaca > Macaca fascicularis. The sequence goes on along the minus strand of NC_088391.1, from coordinate 2,323,099 downwards.
CTAATTTCTTCCTTTGCTCATTCTGCTTCAGCCAACAGGCCAGCTTTCTTTTCATCTGTCAGGCCACCTGAGGACCCTTGAGCTTCCTGTTCCTTCTGCCTGGAATGCTCTCCTCCCAGATTTCCACATGGCTAGCTCTCACTTCATCTAGATGGCTGTTCAGATAGTCGCCTATCAGAGAGGCATGCCTGACTACCCTCTGTAAAAGAAGTACTTCCTGTTTTACTGTCTCCTCACCCTGAATTTTTCCCCCCTCATAGTGCCTGTTATTACTTGACATACAGTTGTTTTTGTTTCTCTCCAGAGTTGTATATTCACTGCTGTCTTCCCAGAACCTGAAGTAGGGTCTGGTATAATATGTTCTCAATAGATGTTTGCTGAGTGAGTGAATTGATTGTGTAGCTGCCAGGTCCCATGCTAGTAGAAGAGGGAGAATTGGAATGTTTTCATATAGTAGACAACTTGCAGTTATTGATAATTAGTATTATTGGTCATCTTAAAGTTGCCTCCGGATTTCAGGCAGCCTGTTCATTAGGCAGGTGAGGAAACTGTCTTGAATTGTCAGGAGGAAATGTTAATTATAATAGCTATTATTATTTACTGTATGCCCACTGTGTGTCTGACATGTAGTCTAAGGCACTTCACTTATGTTAGGTCTTTTTAAATTCTAACTCTATTGGAGAGAGATTATTAGCATTGTTTTATGGATTAAAAACAAAGACTTATAGGTTAAAGGTCTCTTTTGAGGCCATACAATTGATACATAAAACTAAAGCTCAAATCTGTGTAACTCTATAAGTTTTGTCCTTTTCATTATATATTTGTCCATTAAAATATTTAATAATTTATAAGCTCTATTTGCAGGTCTTTCATTATATTTGTTATAAGTAGTCAAATCTTGTGTTTGGGGCATGTAATGCAAATAAAACAAAACCTCTCCCATATATATAAACATATATGTAAAGTGTGTGTGTGTGTGTGTGTGTGTGTATGTGTTTTGAGACAGCGTCTCACTCTGTCACCAGGCTGGAGTGCAGTGGCGTAATCTCAGCTCCCTGAAACCCCTGCCTCCCAGGTTCAAGCAATTCTCCTGCCTCAGCCTCCCAAGTAGCTGGGACTACAGGCACCTGCCACCACACCTGGCTAATGTTTGTATTTTTAGTAGAGATGGGGTCTCACCAAGTTGGCCAGGCTGACTCCTGACCTCAAGTGGTTCTCCTGCCTTGGCCTCCCAAAGTGCAGGAATTACAGATGTGAACCACTGCACACAGCCAAAATTATAGAACACAGACTAATTATAACATGATGTTATCTATAACTATATATGGAAGTTCTAGAAAAATGAGAGTTGGCAGATAATATTTTAAATCCTTCTGAACAATATTGAAGGACCCCAGGAAATAGTAATAATTATCCTTACTATTCATGCATTTAATGCGCTAAGTAATTAAGTGGTCTGTCTATATCTTTTGATCTTTACAGTAATTCTACAAAGGAGATGCATATTTTTCTTCAGTTTATAACTTGAGAAGTTGACTTAGTTCCTCAATTCAGACCTTTTCACATATCCTTCTAAAACCCGTACAGATTAGTAAGGGCAAGTAAAATCAACTATATAACCTGGGCCTATGGCATAACTAGGACAGAGAATTTTTTAAACTGCAGTTTATATGTGAGTGGGGAAACAGTCATCTAAGAATAGCTAGATGAACTCTGGTGACTGTATCAGAACCAAGAGTCAGGGACTCTGCGGAGGATACCAGGCTCTTTGTTCATCCTCAGAAGACGAGAACCCTGTCCCGAGCGGGAAATACTGAAAACAGGTTTGAAACCTGGTAGATCAGAGCACGGCAACTGAGAATGCAAGAGAAAGGCACTTGGAAAAGTGTTTATGACTTGAAATGTCAGCCTTAGAAAAAAAAACACTTCTAGGGGAGAAGGTAGCACCTTGGAAGTTGAAAGTGTCCCATGAAGTATTAATGTTTAATAGTAAAGAGAAAGAAGGAAATAGCTGGAAGGACACAGCTGAAACAAGAGTATCAAAGCAATGGAGGATAAATAAATGCACTATCCATCTAGCAAATAAACTGTACTTCACTGAAGCAACAGAAGAAGGCACTGGTAGAAATAAGAAATTAACCAAGCCCTTTTGCCACAGAGGGTTTCTTGCTGTGAATGGTCCATGAAAATCAGCGTAACTCAGCATGAACGATAATTAAAAAACAACATCCATGTAGATTTCTCTGATTCAAAAAATGAGAATCAGTGCTTTTCAGTAGATGGAAATACATTAAAAGGCAACAAAGGAGAACTAATTGAGCATCCAGACATAAATTAAATATAAATAAATATCTGCTGAATAAAAGAAACTCCAAAGTTTTTTTTTTTTTTTTTTTTTTTTTTTTTTGAGATGGAGTCTTGCTCTGTTGCCTAGGCTGGAGTCCAGTAGTATGATCTCGGCTCACTGTAACCTTCGCCTCCCAGGTTCAAGCAGTTCTTGTGCCTCAGCCTCCTAAGTAACTGGGATTACAAGCGCACGCCACCACACCCAGCTAATTTTGGTATTTTTAGTAGAGACAGGGTTTCACCATGTTGGCCGGGCTGGTCTTGAACTTCTGACCCCAAGTGATCCACCCGCCTTGGCCTCCCAAAGTGCTGGGATTACAGGTGACGTCAAAAGTTTTTAAAACTCAATGAAAACAGTCAAAGAGCAGGAAGATTTGAAATAAGAGCTGTTCAAACTCAGGAAAGAAATGGAAAATAAGACAATATCAGAAATGAAGATTAAACTACAAGATGCCCAAAGGTGAACAGATATGACTGAAGATACAGTGAAGGTATAGAGGATAGAAATGGAAAAAGCTAAGAACCTGTGCTCAAGATAAAGGGAAAGGTAAAAGGATTGGAGGAAAAAATGATGGATATACAAAATAGGCTAAGATTCATTATTATAATCCACCATATTAATACATCTTGTAAGAAGAATCATTTCCGTATATACCAAAAAAGTATTTGAAAAGTCCAACACATCCATTCTTGATTGATAATAAAATAGGGGTACATAGCGTAAACAACATAAACAAAATTTATGTACACACAAAATGCCTGATAAAATTCCACTATAAAACCAGGAATAATGATGCCTATTATGTCTCCTACTTGGTAACATTGTATTGACGGAATTAATTACTACTTTCATTCAAGAGAAAATAATCAGGAGTGTGAGACTTTGGAAAAGGGAAAACTATTTCTGTGCGCAGTGTATCTGATGGTGTATGTTGAAAAGCCAAGAGAATAACAACAGAAAACCTAGACAAAAAGAACTGAGTAAAATGGCAGAATAAGGGCTGGGCGCGGTGGCTCACGCCTGTAATCCCAGTACTTTGGGAGGCCGAGGTGGGCAGATCACTAGGTCAGGAGTTCAAGACCACCCTGGCCAACATGGTGAAATCCCATCTCTACTACAAATACATAAGTTAGCCGGGCATGGTGGCGCGTGCCTGTAGTCCCAGCTACTTGGGAGGCTGACGCAGGAGAATTGCTTGAACCCAAGAGGCGGAGGTTGCAGTGAACGAAGACTGTGCCACTGCACTCCAGCCTGGGCAACAGAGTGAGACTCCATCTCAAAAAAAAAAAAAAAAAAAAAAGGCAGAATAAAATAGCAAACAAAACCCAATACTTTTTATATATACAATAATTTAGCTTGAAAATATAGTGGAAGAGGGCTGGGTGCGGTGGCTCATGCCTGTAATCCCAGCACTTTGGGAAACTAAGGTGGGCAGATCACGAGGTCAGCAGATCAAGACCATCCTGGCTAACACAGTGAAACCCTGTCTCTACTAAAAATGCAAAAAAAAAAAAAAAAAAATTAGCTGGGTGTGGTGGCGGCGCCTGTAGTCCCAGCTACTTTGGGAGGCTGAGGCAAGAGAATGGCGTGAACTCAGGAGGCGGAGCTTGCAGTGAGTGGAGATAGCGCCACTGCACTCCAGCCTGGGCAACAGTGGGAGATTCCGTCTCAAAAAAAAAAAGAGAAGATACAGTGGAAGAGAACTGTCCATATCCGGTAACATTAAAAAGAGAAAATACCTTAGAAAAAAACAAGAAAAATGTCAAACTCACAAGAGGAAAACATTCTTAAAAGACCCAAAATGTGACTTGAACAAATGAAAAGACATTTCATACTTGATGTTCATAGACAGAATAATTCAACATTACAAAGATGCCAGTTCTCCCCCAATTAATGTATAAATGAATTCTAATCCCAGTAAACTGTTTTTTTTTCCCCCCTGGTGCTAGACAAATTGACACCAGAGGTCTTGTGGAAAAATAAGAGAGAATAAGCAACCAGGAAATCTCTGAAAAATAAGAGCAATAAGGAGGGGAAATTCCCCAGATTTTAAACCAGAAAGCCTTATAATTAAAACTGGGGGAGCAGGAAGTATATGAGAACTTTCTACTTTCTGCCCAATTTTGCTGTGAACTTAAAACTACTCTAAAAAATAGTGTCTCTCTCTCTCTCTCTTTTTTTTTTTTTAAACTGTGTGATATGGTGCATGGACAGACGTGTTGACTAATGGAACAGTATATAATGTCCAGAAATAGACTAATAAATTTAGAATATTGTAAAAATAGCACATCAAATTACAGAAGAAAAGATGGGACAACTGGATACATATTTTGTAAGAGTAAAATCACATCCATACCTCATGCTGTGTTTTAGTGTAAACTACAAATGGATAAAATCTTTCTTTTGTCATATACACGTGCGCACACACACACTTTCTGTTCTTGAGACAGAGTTTTGCTCTTGTCACCGAGGCTGGAGTGCAATGGCATGATCTCAGCTCACTGCAATCTCAGCCTCCTGGATTGAAGTGATTCTCCTGCCTCAGCCTCCTGAGTAGCTGGGACTACAGGCGTGTGCCCCCATACCTGGCTAATTTTTGTATTTTTAGCAGAGACAGGGTTTCACCATGTTGGCCAAGCTGGTCTCAAACTCCTGACCTCAGGTGATCCACCCACCTCGGCCTCCCAAAGTGCTGGGATTACAGGTGTGAGCCAGTGTGCCCGGCGGATCTTATATTTTTAACTTTTTATTTTAAAATAATTTGATGTGTGAAAAACAGTACAAACAGTTGTCATATAACCTTCACCCACATTTTCTAAGTGTTACTATTTGTCATATGTGCTTTGTCATTCATTCTTTCATTCTCTCTCTGAAATGTATGAGAGTAAGTTGTGGAGCTAATGCCCCTTTACCTATGTTTAGCTTTATTTCCTAAGAACAAGAACATTGTCTTTTTTTTTTTCCTGAGAAACAGTCTTACTCTGTCGCCCAGGCTGGAGTGCTGTAGTGCATTCTTGGCTTACTAAAACCTCTGCCTCCTGGCTTTGAGCAATTCTCGTGCCTCAGCCTCTCTCTTGTAGCTGGGATTACAGGCGCGTGCCACCACACCTGGATAATTTTTGTGTTTTTAGTAGAGATGGGGTTTCGCCATGTTGGCCAGGCTGGTCTTGAACTTGTGACCTCAGGTGATCCACCCGCCTCAGCCTCCCATATTGCTGGTATTACAGGTGTGAGCCACTGCGCCTGGGAATTAGAATATTATATAACCAGAGATTTGTTAAAATCAATAGATTAGTATTGATTAAATACTACTCTTTAATCTGTAGGCCTATTCAGATTTCATTTGTCCACTCAGTTCCTTGTTCTGCTCCACAGTTCAGTGTAGGATCACACGTTGCAGATATCATGTCTCTTTAGTGTCCTTATATTTGGAAGAGTTCTTCAGTCTTTGTTTCATAATCATGATTTTTTAAGAGTACAGGTTTGTTTTACTTTGTTTTGTTTTGAGACAGGGTCTCACTCTGTTGCAGTGCAGAGTGCAGGCTGGAGTGCGGTAGTGTAATCGCGGCTCACTGCAGCCTAGACCTCCTGGGCTCAGGCAGTCCTCCTGCCTCAGCCTCTTTAGTAGCTGAGACCACAGGCATATGCCACCATGCCTGGCTAATATTTGAAATTTTTGTAGAAGCAGGGTCCCACTATGCTGCCCAAACTGGTCTCAAGTTCCTGGGCTCAAGCGATCCTCTTGCCTCAGCCTCCTTACGTGTTGGGATTACAGGTGTGAGCCACTGCACTCGGCCAAGGTTTATTTTGTAAATGTTCCTCAATTTAGCTTTACCTGATCTTTCCTCATGATTAGATTCAGAGAATGGCAGGCATGCCTTGGTGGAAAAATTGCGGGTTTGATTTCATATACCACAATAAAGGAAATATCAAAATAAAGCAAATCACACAAGTTTTTGGTTTCCTACTGCATATGAAAGTTATGTTCACCCTGTACTGTAGTCTGTTAAGTGTGCAATAGCATTATGTCTTTAAAAAATAATTTTTGCTCAATAATGCTAGCAATTAGCAGTCACCTAAGCCTTCAGCAAGTCTTGATCTTTTTGCTGGTGAAAAGTCTTGCCTCGATGATGATGGCTGCTGACTGATCAGGGAGGTTGTTGCTGAAGGCTGGGGTAGCTGTGACAATTTCTTAAAACAAGACGAGATTAAAGTTTGCCACATCTGTTGACTCTCCTTTCACAATATTTTTCTGTAGCATGTGATGCTGTTTGATAGCATTTTACTCACGGTAGAACTTCTTTCAGAAATCGGAGTCAGTCCTCTCAAACCCTGCTGATACTTTATCAACTAAGTTTATGTAATATTCTAAATCGTTTTTGTCATTTCATCAGTGTTCACAGTATCTTCACCAGGTGTAGATGCCATGTCAAAAAAAAGTTTTCTCTTCCATAAAAAGCAACTCCTCATCTGTTCAAGTTTTATCAGGAGGTTGCAGCAATTCCATCACATCTTCAGGCTCTGTTTCTTATTCTGCTTCTCTTGCTGTTTTCACCACATCTGCAGTCCCTTCCTCCACTGAAGTCTTGAACTGTTCAGTGTCATCCATGATCTTGGACTGGAATCAGCTTTTTCTATACTCCTGTGAATGTTGATATTTTGACCTCCTCCCATGAAAGATGAGTGTTCTTAATGGCATCTGGAAATGATGAATCCTTTCCAGAAGGTGATCAATGTACTTTGCCTAGATCCATCAGAGGAATCACTGTGGCATCCATAGCCTTATGAAATGTATTTCTTTTTTTTTTTTTTCTTTTTTTCTTTTTGAGATGGAGTCCCGCTGTGTCGCCCAGGCTGGAGTGCAATGGCCAGATCTCAGCTCACTGCAAGCTCCGCCTCCCGGGTTTTTACGCCATTCTCCTGCCTCAGCCTCCCGAGTAGCCGGGACTACAGGCGCCCGCCACCTCGCCGGGCTAGTTTTTTGTATTATTATTCAGTAGAGACGGGGTTTCACCGTGTTAGCCAGGATGGTCTCGAACTCCTGACCTCGTGATCCACCCGTCTCGGCCTCCCAAAGTGCTGGGATTACAGGCTTGAGCCACCGCGCCCGGCCTCTTTTTTTTTTTTTTTTTTTTTTTGAGACGGAGTCTCACTCTGTTGCCCAGGCTGGAGTGCAGTGGTACAATATGGGCTCACTGCAAGCTCCGCCTCCTGGGTTCACACCATTCTCCTGCCTCAGCCTCCTGAGTAGCTGGGACTACAGGCACCTGCCACCATGCCCGGCTAATTTTTTTTGCATTTTTAGTAGAGACGGAGGTTTCACTGTGTTAGCCAGGATAGTCTCGATCTCCTGACCTCGTGATCCGCCCGACTAGGCCTCCCAAAGTGCTGGGATTACAGGCGTGAGCCACCGCGCCCGGCCGTGAAATGTATTTCTTTTTTTTTTTTTTTGAGACGGAGTCTCCCTCTGCTGCCCAGGCTGGAGTGCAATGGCCGGATCTCAGCTCACTGCAAGCTCCGCCTCCCGGGTTTCCGCCGTTCTCCTGCCTCAGCCTCCCAAGTAGCTGGGACTACAGGCGCCCGCCACTGCGCCTGGCTAGTTTTTTGTGTTTTTTAGTAGAGACGGGGTTTCACCGGGTTAGCCAGGATGGTCTCGATCTCCTGACCTCGTGATCCGCCCGTCTCGGCCTCCCAAAGTGCTGGGATTACAGACTTGAGCCACCGCGCCCGGCCCGAAATGTATTTCTTAAATAAATAATAAGACTTGAAGGCCAGGCGCGGTGGCTCATGCCTGTGATCCCAGCACTTTGGGAGGCCGAGGCGGGCGGATCATGAGGTCAGGAGATCGAGACCATCCTGACCAACACGGTGAAACCCCGTCTCTACTAAAAATACAAAAAATTAGCCGGGCATGGCAGCGGGTGCCTGTAGTCCCAGCTACTCGGGAGGCTGAGGCAGGAGAATGGCGGGAACCCGGAGGCGGAGCTTGCAGTGAGCTTAGAACCGGCCACTGCACTCCAGCCTGGGCGACAGAGCGAGACTCCGCCTCAAAAAAAAAAAAAAAAAGAAAGTTGAAGTGACTCCTTGATCCGTGGGCTGCGGAATAGGTGTGTTAGCAGGCATAAAAACAACATGAATCTCCTTGTACATCTCCATTAGAGCCCTTGGGGTGGCAAGGTGCATTTTCAATGAGCAGTAATATTTTGAAAGGAATCCTTTTTTCTGAACGCAATAGGTCTCAACAGTGGGCTTAAAATATTCAATAAAGCAGCTGGGTGCGGTCTGTGGCTGGTTTGATCCTCTGTCTAGAACACTCGAACTTCTTTCGTATCAGCGTTGTTGCACTTTCTTATTCATCTATTCGCTGGAGTAGTACTTCTATTTTTCTTCAAGAACTTTTCCTTGGCATTCACAGCTTGGCTAACTTTGGTCCAAGAGGCCTAGCGTTTCGCCTGTCTCGGTTTTTAACATGTCTTTCTCACTAAGCCTAGTCATTTCTAGCTGTTGATCTAAAGTGACAGGTGTGTGACTCTTCCTTTCACTTGAACACTTAGAGGCCATTGTAGGATTATTAATTGGCTTGATTACAGTATTGTTGAATAGGGAGGCCCAAGGAGAGGGGGAGAGATAGAGGAATGTCTGGTCAATGGAGTGATAGAAAAACCACATTTATTAAGTTTTCCATCTTTTTTTTTTTTTTTTTTTTTGAGATGGAGTCTCGCTCTGTCGCCCAGACTGGAGTGCAGTGGCCGGATCTCAGCTCACTGCAAGCTCCGCCTCCCGGGTTTACGCCATTCTCCTGCCTCAGCCTCCAGAGTAGCTGGGACTACAGGCGCCCGCCACCTCGCTCGGCTAGTTTTTTGTATTTTTTAGTAGAGACGGGGTTTCACCGTGTTCGCCAGGATGGTCTCGATCTCCTGACCTCGTGATCTGCCCGTCTCGGCCTCCCAAAGTGCTGGGATTACAGGCTTGAGCCACCGCGCCCGGCAAGTTTTCCATCTTATATGGATGCAGTTGGTGGTACTCCAAAACAATTAAAATAGTAACCTCACAGAGCACCAGAGCAGGTATTATGATAATGAAAAAGGTTGAAATACTGTGAGAATTAACCAAAATGTGACATGGAGATACAAAGTGAGCAGCAAGTGTTGGAAAAATAGCACAGGTAGACTTGCTTAATGCAGGGTTGCCACAACCTTCAATTTGTAAAAAACACAATGTCTGCAAAGCACAATAAATGGAAGCACCTTGTGAGGTGAGATGTGCCTATGTGTTTTCAGCAAGAATATCACGGAAGTAATGCTGTGTCATTGTAACATTTTGGAGACCGTTAATGTTGATCAACACCTAAGGTTGTGTGTGTTATGTTTCTCCATTCTGTAAAGGTATAGTTTTTCTTTGTAATTAGTATTCTGTTAGACCACCACCTCACACGGATTCCTTTTTGAGGAAGGACTTGTTGCGTAGTTTTGGTCAGTGCAGTCAGCAGATAGCTTCCAGCACTTTCAGTGTGACTCATATCATCCAGGGTCACACCCTTCCTGGTGCAGCTTGCACACAATGCCTGAGTGAGGTGGGGTGGGACTGCCCACTTCAGAGCTCCCTGCCAGTTGCTGAGGCTAGGCCTACATTGCAGTGAGATTGCTCCCTTAGCCCTCTTATACCTCTTCCCCCTTCCTTTCACATATGCTGGTCCCTAGTAAATACATTGCACCCCAAACTCTATCTCAACATCTGATTCCAGAGAACCCAACCTGAGTCATTTCTTTTTGGGAGACATTTTGAAACCCTGTGAATAATCCGTTTGTCATTACTTTCACTTACTTCTTTTAGCATCTATTGAGACTTCTTGCTTGAAACAGTTATTACTGTGCTGGTTGCCAAATGGTGTTTTTCTTTCTTTTTTTTTTTTTTTTTTTGGAGACGGAGTCTCGCTCTGTGGCCCAGGCTGGAGTGCGGTGGCGCGATCTCGGCTCACTGCAAGCTCCGCCTCACAGGTTCACGCCATTCTCCTGCCTCAGCCTCTCGAGTAGCTGGGACCACAGGTGCTGCCACCTCGCCCGGCTAGTTTTTTGTATTTTTTAGTAGAGACGGGGTTTCACCGTGTTCGCCAGGATGGTCTCGATCTCCTGACCTCGTGATCCGCCCGTCTCGGCCTCCCAAAGTGCTGGGATTACAGGCTTGAGCCACCGCGCTCGGCCCAAATGGTGTTTTTCTAATTCCATGATTTCTTCTACATTTACTAGTTAGAATTCTACCATATGGAAGATATTATCCTTCTCCCATTTACTTATTTATTGATTCACTCACATATATCAGCATGCACCAGCAAATTCTATTTTGTGAGTTATAATCTGATGTTTATTGTATTGTTCAGTTTGTCCCAGATTTGGCCAGTAGGTGCCCCTTCCATCTTGTTTCTGTGTGCTTTCATGTGTCCTCGTTGTTTTTAGTACTTCCTTTCTTTCTGGCAACATATTTCAGTGTTGTTTCTTACTTTTCCTGCCCCTGGAATTGGTCATTTCAACAGGGACCAAGAATGAATGTAAAAACTGAAAACATTAAAGCATTAGAAGAACATATGGGTGGATGATCTTAAGGCAATGGGAAAGCCTCTAACAATATCTCAGAATCACCAAGCCCAATAGAAAAGACAAACAAACAAACAAAAACCAATAAGCAGATGTTTCACAGTGGAAAAAAATGAAAATGACACATAAAGAAAAGATACTGACCCTCACTTACAAGATAAATACGAGTTAAAATTACCCTGCCATACCAAAAGTTTGAAAACTTCATCCAGTAGACTGCAGAGAAACAGTCAGTCTTGTTCATTGCTGGTAGAAGTATAAAATGATACAACCCTTATAAAAGTTTTTTTGCAAACAGCTAAACACATGGTGGAAAGATTTACTTATGGTTCAGTAATCCCACTATTAGGAATCTACACTGAAGATAAACTTCCACAAATAAACAGCACATGCACAAGATTATTTATTGCAACATTGTAGTAGCAAAGGATTGGAGACAACACAGATGCCCATCAATAGAAGGCTGATTGTATAACTGGAATATCCACACAATGGAACATTGTGCAGTGCTTTAAAAAAGAAAGGAATGTCTCTGTGTGCTAATGGGTAGTGATTTCTAGAATTTGTAGGACATTTCACAAGACATCTGGCCTGATCTTTTCAAAAAGTCATCATCATATGGATTTAGGGAAGATGATGGTAATAGTGCATTATTTTTGAGTCACTCCAAATCACTGCATAAAAACAGAACTTGAACAGTATCTGTAGCAAAACTAGTTTGCTAGAGAATGAGAGTGAGCTTCAGACAACCAAATTGACTGCAGAGATATAAATTAAACTCTAATATGAGCATTCAATATTTATTATATTTATTTTCTTGTAGACCCAAGACTAAGACTAAATGAGGAATAATGTTTGTCATGGATACTGTACGCTTTCACAGTGTAGATACAGCACAGCTACTAGAGAATGGAGAGGGACTATGTGAAAACATTATTCAAACTTTTAAGTAATCATATTACTGGCAGTGTTATTGGTGTCATTATCTTGAGATTATTGGGTAAGCAGTATGGGATATTACAGTTCTTCATCCCTTGTGTCCTTGAGAACCAGAATTCTCAATGGAAAAAGGAGATACCAATGTGAGATAGAAGATGTTAAGTAAAAACCCCGTAGACTTTGATTTTAATTGGAAATATCAGTATAAACTTACCAGGTATTTTATCTTCCTTTTAAAATGGCATGCACACACACGCGCGCACACACACACACACACGAAGGAAAGGAAAACACCCTGTTGATTACTAGTCATTTGTGTAGAAAATCCCAAAGAATCTGCAAACAAGCTACTAGAACCAAAAAGTGAATTTAGCCAGCACACAAGGTCAATAAACAAAACTAAAACATTTCTAAATAGTATTCTATAGCAATGAGTAATTAAAATTGGAATTTTTAGAAATGCTGTTTGTAATAGCACCAGAAACATGAAATATTTTAGGGATAAATCTAACAAAATATGTGCAAGGTTCTGTGTGTTAGAGAAAATCTAAAATGAAGAGCTATGCCATGGTCATGGGCTGTAAGACAATATTCCAAAGACATTAGTTCTCCCCAAATTGATCTGTAAGTTCAGCCAGTGAAAATCCAGGCATCGGCCAGGCGCCGTGGCTCACGCCTGTAATCCCAGCACTTTGAGAGGCCAAGGCGGGTGGATCACGAGGTCAGGAGATCGAGACCATCTTGGGTAACATGGTGAAACCCCATCTCTACTAAAAAATACAAAAAAAATTAGCCAGGCATGGTGGTGGGCGCCTGTGGTCCCAGCTACTCGAGAGGCTGAGGCAGGAGAATGGCATGAACCCAGGAGGCAGAGCTTGTAGTGAGCCGAGATCGTGCCACTGCACACCGGCCTGGGTATAGAGCGAGACTCCGTCTCAAAAAAAAAAAAAAATGTGATGTATGCCTGTAGTCCCAGCTACTTGGGAGGCTGAGGCAGGAAAATGGCATGAACTCAGAAGGTGGAGGTTTTAATGAACTGAGATCGTGCCACTGCACTCCAGCCTGGGTGACAGAACAAGACTCTCTCTCAAAAATAATCAAATAAAATATGAAATAAAATGAGAGCAAGACTCTGTCTCAAAAATAATAAAAATATGAAATGAAATAAAATGAAAAATATATTACAGACCTAAATATAAAACCTATAAAACTTCTAGAAGAAAACATATAAGAAACTGTGACTTTCATAGGCTGGCAAAGATTTCCTAGGCATGAATGATAAAAGAAAAAAATTGATAAATTAAGACTTCGTCAAAATTAAGAGTTTGTGCTCTTCAAAAGACACTTAAAAATATAAAGAGGCAAGTTATGGACTAGGAGAAAATATTGGCACATACATATCAAGATTTATATCCAGAATATATAAAGAACTCATGACTCAATAAGCAATACAGTTAAAAGAGGGGCACCATTGAACATATAACTTCACAAATAAGGGATACTGATTGTTAATAAACACATGAAAAGATGCTGTACATCATTAGTTATTAGGAAAACACAAAAGCACAATGAAGATACCACTGCATATTTTTTGGAACAGCTAAATTTTAAAAACTGTCAGTTCTAAGCGTTGGTGAGGATGTGGAGCAACTGTAACTCTGATCCATTGTAAGTGGAAGTGCCAAACATTTTGTGCCAAATACAGCCACTTTGAAAACAGTTTGGCTGTTCCCGGTAAAGTTCAGCACATGTTTTAACATCAGACCCAGCAATCCCGTTTTTAGATATTTACTTAAGTAATAAAAACTGATATTGTTTGACTGTGTCCCCACCCACATCTCATCTTGAATTGTACTCCCATAATTCCCGTTGTTGTGGGAGGGACGCAGTGGGAGATCATGTGAATCATGGAGGTGGTTCCCCCACACTGTTCTCGGGGTAGTGAATGAGTCTCACGAGATCTGATGGTTTTATCAGGGGTTTCTGCTTTTGCATCCTCATTTTCTCTTGCCTCCACTGTGTAAGAAGTGCCTTTTGCCTCCGGCCATGATTCTGAGGCCTCCCCAGACATGTGGAACTGTTAAGTCCAATGAAACCTCTTTTTCTTCCCAGTCTCGGGTATGTCTTTATCAGCAGCGTGAAAATGGACAAGTACACAAATATTATGTCCACCCAAAGATTTGGTGAATACACGAGTAATCATAATAGACAAAAAGGTGAAATCACTCACGTGTCTATGAACTGATTAATGGATAAAGAAGTTGTCGCACCTCCTTAAAACAGATGCTATTGGGCAGTAGGACAAAAAGCAGGGACTTCCAGTTCTGAGACAAGATGAAATAGAGACTCTTCTTCCTTTTCTTAGTAAGTACAGCTAAAATCCCTGGAAAATGTACAGAAAACAAACCTGAGAAGACTCTGAAAGGTAGCAAGAAGAAGCCAGATCAGCTAGGGACCTTGCGACCTGAGGAGTAACATGGTGGTATGTTCCCTAGATTTATTTTTTCTTCATATATGTGCTAGAGAAGCTGTCAACCTGGAAACACCAGTTAATACAGACCAAAACAAACCCTAGAAAACCATTTTCATTAGTCAAGCCAGGAAAGGGACAACCTAGTAAGACAGAAAACTTGTAGACAATAACTGCCCTACTGTAGCCAAAAACAAAGACAAACTGCTCCATCCCCCACTCTCACCAACAAAGACTGAGTATTGAGCTTAAGACTTCCCCACCTTGCCCAGCTGTAACAAGACCCCCTCCTGTGTCTCTTCCCCAACATTCCTGCTGGGATAGTATCAGAAAAGGTGAAGCGCTAGTCAGGAGCCTAGATTTTCATTCCCACTGGGCAGTAGTGATGTGTGCCTTCCATCCCCCCACCCCAAACAGTATCAAGTGCCCTCTCATGGTGTCAATGGAGGCTATGTGGGAAGCACTAAGGAGGCACCTCTACCCTTCCCAGCCAAGATATGTCCGCAGACGCCTAGCGGGGAGCCGGGACTTGTACTCCCACCTGATGGCAACAAGGTGGTGCTCCCACATCTCCCACTGTGTGGAGTCAGAGGAGGCCTGCAAAAACAAATTTAAATAAGATCTAGAGTCTCAAAACATTCAGGGTGCAATTGAAAACCATCCATCCTACCAAGAACCAGGAAAACTAAATGAGAAAAGACAATAGATGCTAAACCTAAAAAGCCACTGATGTTGGAATTACCTGACAAGGACTTTAATGCAGCTATCTTTAAAATGATTCAATTTGCAATTGAATCATGAAAAAATATAATTCTCAACAAAGAAACAGAAGACGTAAAGAACCAGATGGAGATTTTTAAACTGAAAATACAATAGCCAAAATTTTGAAAAGTCAACAGCAGAACGGAGAGGGCAGAGGAAAAAAATGAATGAACTTGAAGATAAAACATTAGAAATTACCCAGTCTGAACAAAAGAGAGAAAATATACTGAAAAATAAAAATGAACAAATCATCAGGGACTTGTGGGACTATTTTTAGAAGGTCTAATATTTGTACCATCAGAGTCCCAGGGGAGAAGAAAGACGATATGATTGAAAAGGTATTCAAAGAAATGATAGTTTAAAATTTTGAACTTGGTGAAGGACATACTCAAGAAGAACTCAAGAAGTTCAGCAAACTCTGAACAGAAAAATCCCAAAGAAATCCACTCCAACATACATTATAACCAAATTTCTGACAACTAAATATAAAATCTTGAAAACAGTGAGGACACTTTACCTATAGGGGAAAAACAGAGTAACAGCAGATTTGTCATCAGAAACCATGGAATTTAGCAGGAAGTAGTACATATTTAAAGTACTGAGTGGAAAGAACTGTCAACCCAGAATTCTATATCCAGCATGTAACTGGCCCATCAAGGTTGAAAGTTGACAGTTGCACATTCAGACAGCACATCCTCACATTACAAGAATTCAAAGCTAAAACAGGATAAAGGAAATAATAGAGCTTCTTTGTCACATGCTTCTCACTTGTTAAGGAGGGCAAAACAAATTTTTCCCAGTGACAGTTTTTCCCTCCCTCAAGATGTACCTTTTGCAAGAACTGGATCCCGTAGCCATAGTAGATACAAGTATACTGAGTATCTGACATTTTCAGGCTCAATAAGTGGGAGACAGGCAAGAAGGCAATGAAGTGAAGAATAGAACATAGCCAGCCCTCATGTTCACAAAAAACCATGAATTAATATTGTCTCTAAATGAGATTAGTGTCATTGACAAGGTTGAAATACGACATTTCTTACATTTAAAAAATCATGTATAAAGATTTAGTATGCCTAATAGGTTTTTGTTGTTGTTGTTGTTGTTGTTTGAGACAGAGTCTAACTCTTTCACCTAGGCTGGAGTGCATTGGCGCGATCTTGGCTCACTGTAACCTCCGCCTCCCAGGTTCAAGCGACTCTCCTGCCTCAGCCTCCTGAGTAGCTGGGACTATAGGCGCATGCTGCTGTGCCCGGGTAATTTTTTGTATTTTTAGTAGAGATGGGGTTTCACCATCTTGGCCAGGCTGGTCTTGAACTCCTGGCCTCGTGATCTACCCACCTCAGCCTCCCAGTGCTGAGATTACGGGCATGAGCTACCATGCCCAGCCCTAATAGTTTTTGTAAGCTTGGTTTTGTCATCAAAAGAATTTTTATAAAACATATTTTGGGGCTGGGCATGATGGCTCACGCCTGTAATCCCAGCACTTTAGGAATCCAAGGCGGTGGATCACGAGGTCAGGAGATCAAGACCATTCTGGCCAACATGACAAAACCCTGTCTCTACTAAAAATATAAAAATTAATCAGGCGTAGTGGTGTGCACCTGTAATCTCAGCTACTCGGGCGGTTGAGGCGGGAGAATTGCTTGAACCCAGGGGTTGGAGGTTGCAGTGAGCCAAGATCGCGCCACTTCACTCCAGCCTGGGTGACAGAACAAAACTCTGTCTCAAAAACAAAACAAAACAAAGAAAAAAATATTTTGGGATCCCCTTAAAATGGAATAGCCTTGTCTCGCTGTGAGAGGTTCTACAGATTGCTGTCCCGAGCCATGTCTTTGTCTCTATAGTTAGAGGTGCCGTTAGCAAATATTGAGAGCTTGTTCCATGCTGTACACTGTTTCAGAGGCTGATGAAAAAGTCATGTCCTGTACCTTCAGGAAAAAATCCTAGAAGGAACTATGAACTGTAAACCAGTAATTACAAGTGTCAGGGGTGTTATGAAAGGGAAAGTATAAAGTGGTGTGGGATTATGTACCGAGATTTATTTAACCCATTCTGTGGTCAGGAAAGTCCTCTATGAAGAAACGATTCTAGGCCATTGTTGGTTGGTTGGTTGTTTTTTTTTTTTTTTTTTGCAACAGAGTCTATTTCTGTTGTCTAGGCTGGAGTGCAGTGGTGCAATCTTGCTCACTGCACCCTCTGCCCCCTGGGTTCAAGCGATTCTCCTGCCTCAGCCTCCCAAGTAGGTGGGACTATAGGTGCGTGCTACCACACCTGGCTAATTTTTGCATTTTTTAGTACAGATAGGGTTTCACCATGTTGGCCAGGCTGGTCTCGAATTCCTGACCTCAAGTGATCCGCCCATCTTAACCTCCCAAAGTGCTGAGATTACAGGCGTGAGCCACTGTGCCCGGCCTAGCTTTGTTTTTATATGAAGCAATTTTGTTGTTCCCTGAATATCTTAGTGAGAGGCTGGAAGAGACAACCACTGGAAACTGTTAGCTAGATGTGATTTTAAATTCGGATTCTCTACTTGGAGGAGGGTGATAACACAGTGTATTATCAAGTTTTCATCCTTACCAGTAGTCTGAACAGACTTTTAGTTCAAATCCCTTCTATACTACATATACTAGCTCTGTGACCTTAGGAAGGTCATTTAATTGTTTTGAGCCTTAGTTTACTTATCTGTAAAATGGAGCTAATGATAACTTGCAGGGTTGTTAACTATTCTAAGACATGATTCCACACTTCAAGGAGCATTTAGTCCAGTAAGGTGAGACAGACATATTGACAAGTAATTGAAAAAATAAAAAGAAAAATGAGATGGTGTGGTAAAGATGGAAGAGTGATCAGTGGTGATATAAAGGAGTGATCTACTCTGCCTTAAGAGGGACTCAGGAAGGCTTTACAAAGGAGCTAGTATTCAAAACGGGCCTTGAAGGATGAATAGACAAGGTACATGGCACATATGAAACAGCTTGATGCATCTGGGAGACCACAATTTGTTTAGAATAATTAGACCAGAAATATGGGCAAATGACAGAAGAAATTAGAGAGGGCCTGGCGCAGTGGCTCACGCCTGTAATCCCAGCACTTTGGTAGGCTGAAGCGGGCGGGTTCACTTGAAGTCAGGAGTTCGAGACCAGCCTGGCCAACATGGTGAAAACCCATCTCTACTAAAAATACAAAAATTAGCCTGGCGTGGTGGCACACACCTGTAATCCCAGCTACTCAGGAGGCTGAGGCAGGAGAATCACTTGAACCTGGGAGGTGGAGGTTGCAGTGAGTCGAGATTGCACCACTGCACTCCAGGCTGGGTGACAGAGCAAGACCCTGTCTCAAAAAAAAAAAAAAAAAGGAGGAAACTAGAGAGGTAGACAGATTTTAGATTACAGAGGGCTTGTAGTGTTTGCTACCTACCCTGAAGATTTTGGACTTCATTCTGAAAGTGACTCACAGGTGTTGAAGAGTGTTCATCAGATTTGCTGCTGGTGGTGATGTGTTACACTGACTATGGGAAGATGCCTTAAGCTGTTGCATTTGAGGAAGGCAGTGGGAAGGGATTGGAGAATAGGTGACAGAAACAGACTTAGGTAATAGAACCAACATGACTCGAGGCCATTGGATTATCCAGAAAGAAAGAGTAGATAGCAGTTCCCAGGGTTTCAGTCTTGGTAGACTGAAGTGGTCGTTGGCTTTATTCATCACAAGAGTGATATAAGATGGAAGAAAACATAAGAGAGGTAGACACTGAATTACGTTTTCTGTGCATGGTCTGACTTCTTCAGTATTTGATTATTCAGAGAAAAATAAAACACTAAAAATTAGGGTTCTTCTACTTTTTTCTTTAGAAAAAATGCATTTGTCTTGAGCATAGATTCACAAAGAGGTTGATAAGAGTACATTACAGACTAATAAATAAGTTATGAGGGTCATAGAGGACAGTTCTATTCATTCTGCAGATATCATTAAGGAAAGAGCTAAAGAAAACATTGCAGCTATAACCATGTTGATACACTTAAAATTAATAAAGTTCTGAAAACATTTGGTGTGACTGTAGTGTTAATGATAAAGAATTTGAATTTTAGCATTTTAATGGTTTTGGAGTTTTTTTAGTGCAATTTTGACTTTGCATTAGTGTCTACAATTTATAACTAAATTTTATTTTTTTGAAAATGATATTAAGATGAATATTCAACCTGAAATAAAACTTACATACAAAATGTTTAAAGTATATTTATTCACTGTTTTTTCTTCTATTCTAGTTACTATTTTTGGAAATGAAGAAAATGGTAAGACACTTTTAGTTTCAATTTAAGTTAAATGCTTAATGATATTTTAATTGGAACAGACTTTTTATTTATTGATGAATACGTGTGTTTTTGTTTTTTAGAAATAAAATCCCTATCTTTAAATTTTAAGTAATTAAAACAAGATCTAGTAATGGGGTTATTTCCAGACCAAAACATTTCATGTATTCTCATTTTGTGTTATTTATGTAAATTAAAGTAGCCATTATTTTGTACAGCACCTAGTACCCAAACTTCTTTGTGTATTTATATAAATATTTCTGTCGCGTATGTTCTTCAAAACTTTTTATTTGGATTTTTAAAAATATGAGTTCTAGCTAGCTAGGTTGAGGAGACAATTCTGCTTTCATGATGTCTGAATTTTATTGATGGTTCTCGTTTAGGCATTTGTTAAAATCACACTTTACAATGCACAGATATTTAAGAAAATAACAAGAATGTAATTTGTAAATTGCATTACCAGTTTAAGGAAGCCAAAGTTTTTATAACAACTAAGTAAAAAAGACAGTGCCTAGAGGGAAAAATCATTTCTCAAAATTTCACTGATATAAAAGCATATGTCATAAGTCTGATGAGATTAAATTTAAACAGAATTTAATTGGACATGCAAAACTCCAGAGGATTTCTAAAATACTTGAACAGTTAGAAATTATTAATATATAGTAATTCCTCTTACTGGAGATAATTAGGCATTAAGTATGTAAATCTTAAATTACCTTTAAATTTAATTTCTCAGTAACAGAATAAATGCAGACTCAGTTTGCTTATTTTCTTTCTTTAAATCAAAAATGTTTCCTGTATGTTGGAAGCACAGATACAGAAAGCAAAGAATTTAGAAGTTCTTATAAAAGAACTTTTAACTTATATCATTATCTCTTGGGGCTATTTTTACCATGTCTCTCAAAGAGTCTTTTTTTTTTTTTTTGAGATGGAGTCTCGTTCTGTTGCCCAGGCTGGAGTGCAGTGGTGATCTCAGCTCACTGTAAGCTCCGCCTCCCGGGTTCACGCCATTCTCCTGCCTCAGCCTCCCGAGTAGCTGGGACTACAGGTGCCCGCCACCATACCCAGCTAATTTTTTTTATTTTTATTTTTTAGTAGAGACGGGGTTTTACTGTGTTAGTCAGGATGGTCTCAATCTCCTGACCTCGTGATCTGCCCGCCTCAGTCTCCCGGGGTGCTGGGATTACAGGCATGAGCCACATTGCCTGGCCAAAGAATCTTTCAATACAGTCTTAAGTTATTGCTGCTGTTAGCTTGTTTGTTTTTAAATTCAGTTACAGGTGATTTTTGAACTTTTGAACACAGAGTTTGGTATATAGGTTTCAGGTTTTTCTTTCAACTTTGATTTAATTTTCTCGGTTAACTATGATTTTACTTCCTCTATTGTAACCAATAGCAGGTATATGTAACCAGAAGTTTGCCTATTGATAATCACATTAATTTGAATTTAGTGAAAAGCATTGTTTTCTGTTATTCTTTACTCATTATAATTTAATAATACCATCTTTTAAGTACTTACTATATTCTAGGTCTTGTGTTAAGAGCTTTATTTTATCTATTTTTTAACAGGATATATTTTTAAGCAAAACCATTTTGTTTTGTTTTCATGAAGAAAAGAAATATTCTGAAATCATGTTAAATGTTCTTAAAACTATGAAGAGTATATTGTTTTTACATTTAAAGTATCTCAAAGTTACCATCTATCTCAAAGTTACACAATCGTGTATAGATGAGGAACAGCAAGCTTGATTTAATATGGAGTCTAGGCAAAAATATTTATAAAGGAAGTAAGCAAAGTGAAGATAACATTGCAGGGTTGTTAAATGGTCTCAGTGTTATCGTAGCAGTAGGAAACTAAGTTCTTGCACGCTTTTCCAAAGGAAAAACAAATGAAGCAATTATATATAATATATAAAAATACATATATATAATATGTATTTTTTCTTTTTCTTTCTTTTTTTTTTTGAGATGGAGTCTCGCTCTGTTGCTCAGGCTAGAGTGTGGTGGCACGATCTCAGCTCACTGTAACCTTTGCCTCCCAGGTTTGGGCGATCCTCCCACATCAGCCTACACGTAGCTGAGATTACAAGTGTGCACCACCACGCCCAGCTAATTTTTTGTATTAGTAGAGATGGGGTTCTACTATGTTGGCCAGGCTGGTCTTGAACTCCTGACCTCAAGTGATCTGCCCACCCCAGCCTCCCAAAGTGCTGGGAATACAGGCGCGAGCCACAGCACCTGGCCAAAGCAATGATATTGAGTCCATTGGGTACACCGTGGGGTTCAACCTGAAGGGAACTGACAGGATAGAGAAAGCAGATTTTGAAAAACCAGTTTTTAATGCGCATGACGATCAATGTTAGTGGAAGCAAAAAGAGCACATTTTAAAATAAAAGGAAGTTACGGTTACAATTTTATCTTGGCATCAGATACTTGCTTAGAAGTAGAATATGACCATTAAGATGATGGTTGGAAACGTGGAGGAAACTGTAATTTTAGCTAGGACATAGTGAAAAGAACCTTGGATTTTTGTCAAACAGATATGGGTTTGAATTCTGGCTTCATCATTTAATAACTAAGTGACGTTGGACAAAGTATTAAATTCTCTGAGCCTCACTGCTTACATCTGTAAACTGGAATGATACCTTAGAAGACTTACTGTGAGGGTTAGAAATAAGGCATAGATTATAGTGCCTTCTAGTTGGCTTTTGGTACATAGGAGTGGTGATTTGAGTACCTATAGTTGGTTATGGTGACTGAGTAGTCCCATGGTTTTACTAGGATGCATTGGTAATGAGGTTGCAATTATTTCTTAGGAATTCCGCAGCCAAGAGGGAAAGAAACTACGAGCAACATATTTTACATCAGCCACTGAGAGGGATTGGAAGCAAGGAGGCCAATTGGCTCTTGCAGCAATCCAAAGAACATAGGCAACAATTTATGAACTATGCACCGACAGTGAAACTAATGATAATTATTGAAATTTTTGAAAAATAATGAAAATAATAATAATGAGTTCACTTGGAGAGAAATTTTAGGAGCTAGAATTAGTAGCATTTGCACGGATAAGCTGTGAGATAGGAGGAGTCGTTTCAGGCCTGGGTTTCTGCATTGGTCAGCTGTGTGACTGGAGTTTCTGTTCTCTGAGATCAGGCATGAACCCAATACAATTTCAAAAGAAAAGGTTGGGTTGCAACAGGGTTGTCAAATTATTATTATTATTTTATTTGAAAAGAACAAGCACTTTT
The DNA here is from genome assembly GCF_037993035.2 of Macaca fascicularis. Lineage (NCBI taxonomy): Eukaryota > Metazoa > Chordata > Mammalia > Primates > Cercopithecidae > Macaca > Macaca fascicularis. Next base: position 2,300,435 of record NC_088391.1, on the reverse strand, counting down.
TAAACCAGAAACATAAGGGAAAATAAACCTCAGACCGAAGGAAGGAGAGTACTTCAAACTGAATACATGTTAGCTTTTACAAAAGCGTCATTACGTTCTTTTTTTTTTTTTCAGTGCAGACCAGTGAATACTTTTTCACTTCTTAAAATTGAGAAACACTGATATAGGGAATGCACAAAAAGGACCAAATTTTGGAGAAAATAATTAAAATGCCTGGATAAGACTAAGTAATAATATTAATAGTCAGTATTTATTGAGGATTTATTGTGTGCCAGGCATTCTTCTAAGTGTTTTGCGTGTATTAGCTCATCAGTATTAAGCAGCTAGCTTTACTGAAATAAGTAATTGAAATCTAAGCAAATTATTTGGAGAGTGCAGTATGAAGAAGTAATGAATTCTGAAAGTAACAGAAAAGACCTTTGTGGAAGGAGTAGCATTTTATCTGAAGTTTAAAAATGAGTAGAATTTCAGACTTGTCTATATTTGTTATCTTCAGTGGGTTTATGGTGCTGCATTACAAACTGAAAAAGAGTTTAAGCATCTGGTAGATCTTGCTTCTTAAAGAAATCAGTACTACTTCTTTCAAATATGTAGAATACAACAAAAAGCTTAAAATTATATCAGTGACAATATTTGGAGATAGAGATGTTGGAATGTTACATTAATCTACTTGGGAAATAGTTATGTTAGATATTCAAAATGGCCAAAACTTTTTCTTGTTAGCCTGTATTGAACGGGAATGAAATTTAGGGTACTTTTTCTGAACAATACAGGGAATGAGTTATTCAGATGTTTTCATCATTTATGGTGATGGTAACTTATTTTATTTACTTTCAGTTGACAGTTCCTTGGATTTAATGTTCATAGTAATAGATTCTGTTTTAAATAATTTTAAGTCATTTAAGATGAACTTTTGGAGAACTTGAAATATAGTGAGTGAAGAAAGTGTTTTAGCTTAAATCTTCAGCAATCTAATATAATCAAATCTCATCTTAAATCTCATCTTATAAACCAGACTGATAATCCTTAAATATAGGAACAGAGTATTTCTTCATATCTAGTAATGTTTCCTCATGCAAGTAAAGTTTATATATTTGATGTTTCAGTACATTTTAATTTGTTTATTGGATTCGGCCTCCTGACCCAATTATTGTGTTTTAATGTAATGCCTTTTGCTGTTTTCACCTGGATTCAATGAACTGTTATTTGTTTTTATTTACCAGGAAAGACCGTTGTTTACCTTGTGGCTTTCCATCTGTTCTTTGTTATGTTTGTATGGTCCTATTGGATGACAATTTTCACATCTCCCGCTTCCCCCTCCAAAGAGGTAAATTTAATGTTGGTAAATTACCAAATGTTTTAACTGATTATGGATTTTTTTTCCCTTGTGTTACCTTTGTTAAAACTTTACATAATGCATGTGTTCTGTTTCCATTCATAAAACTGCTTGGTTGCTCTGTACTGTGAATGTGAGTCATCAGCCTGTTCTCAGATACAGTCCACTGACATAGCATAGTAAAAGTTCAGCAGTATAGAAATGCTTACTACTTTTCTGCCATGCTATGTTTTCTTAAAGATATACTTTATATTACTGAAATAAAAAGTCTTAAGGAACGGAATTGAGTTAGGAAAGTAGAGTTTATTTTTAGAAACTCTCAACATTTATATTTTCTCAGGCGTGAACAGATATGCTGCAATTAAAGAAAGTTTTGTGATGGAAACAAATTGTCTAGGCTATTGCTTACTTTAATATGACTAGTGTTTCTTCTAATTGGAGGTTCCATTTGGAAAATAATATAGGTAAACATTTATGTGGAGTAGGTTTTATGACCAGTATGTCTCTCTTACCTCGCCATAGCTGACTGAATTCTTCCTTCACTGAAAATTTCATATAGCAAGGTGGTTAAGAATATATTCTCTAGAGTTAGAGTTGTCTGAGTTTGATCTTTTGCTCTAACAATTTAATCTCTCCAAGCTGCAGTTTTCTTACCAAAAAATGGAGCTAACAATTGTGCCTGTCTCCGTAGGATGTTTGTAAAGATTGTGAGATTTATTCAGTTAAAACATGCATTTATCTATCTATCTATCTATCTATCTATCTATCTATCTATCTATCTATCTATCTATTTATTTATTTATTGAGATGGAGTTTCGCTCTTGTCACCCAGGCTGGAGTACAATGGCATGATCTTGGCTCACTGCAACCTCCGCCTCCCAGGTTCAAGCGATTCTCCTGCCTCAGCCTCCTGAGTAGCTGGGATTACAGGCACGCACCACCATGCCTAGCTAATTTTTGTGTTTTTATAGAGACGGATTTCCCCATGTTGGTCAGGCCGGTCTTGAACTCCTGGCCTCAGGTGATCCACCCGCTTCAGCCTCCCAAAGTGCTGGGATTACAGGCGTGAGCCACCATGCCTGGCATGAGCTTTTAAAATAGTAGTTTACCTGCCACATTGTTAGGACTCAAATATTAGATGATGATGATAATGTAATCGTTTCCCTTTGTGTTAAATTTATCAAAATCATTAAAAATTATAGACCATATGTTTAAAAATAGTATCAACTTCTATTTAACTTTGCGGTGAAGAACATATATACAAAAAGTACGCATATGTGTACACACCTGTGCAACTACTACTCAATTCAAGAAACAGAACATTACCAGAACCCCATCAACCCCCGATGCTTCCTTTCAGTCATCCACTTCATAAGAAGCCACTCTCTTGCCTTCTAACAGCATAGATTAGTTTTGCCTGTCTTTTGTACTAAATATAAATGGAGTTTTGTAGTAGTGTGTGTATGGTGTGTATGTGTATGTCATAGTCATATGTGTGTATGTGGCTTCTTTCATTAACATTCTATTTGTAAGATTCATCTGTGTTACGTATAGTTGAAGATCATTCTAATTATTGTTTAGTATTCAGTTGTATGTAACACTATTTACTCGGTCTACTGTTAATGAGCATGTGGGTAGCCTCCAGCTTCGAGCTGTTACAAGTAGGGCTGCTGCAAACGTTCTAGTGCATGTCTCTTGGATAATATATATGTAGTTATTTTGGGTAGATGCCTAGGAGTAGAACTAGTAAATATACATTTAACATTAGCAAGTAATGCCATACAGTTTTTTGCCTGCTTTTTCTATTAGATGCTTTTGTTTTAAAAGGTAAAGTAAACCATAAGTCAGACTTCAGTGTTGCTTCACATATATTCATCAGGCATTTGTTACTAATTAGTCAACCCTTAAAGTTATGTTACAAACTATCATCCATTTCTTAATCTTGAAATTGAAAAGGACTTAATTTTGTTTAATCAATTACTAGTAGTGATGACTATTGAAAACATCGCATGTGTAAAAAGTAAATAATTCTCATTACAGGAAATAAGAAATAGAATAAGAAAAATAATTGGTAGTACTTTTGAGAAGCAGTATACTGTAGAGGTTAAGAAAGCAGGCCGGGCGTGGTGGCTCATGCCTATAATCCAGCACTTTCGAAGGCCGAGGCAGGCAGGTGGATTGCTTTAGTCCTGGACTTTGACAACAGCCTTGGCAATGTAGCAAACCCCGTCTCTACAAAGAATAAAACAATTAGCTGGGCATGGTGGTGTGCACCTGTAGTCCCAGCTACTCGGGAGGCTGAGGTGGGAGGATCACTGAGCCCGGGGAGGTTGAGCCTGCAGTGAGCCGTGATCATGCCACTGCACTCCAGCCCAGGCAGCAGAGTGAGACCCTGTCTCAGACAGCAACAACAACAGCACCACACAGACTCTGGACTAACACTGCTCAGGTTCAGCTCGTACCTCTGCAACGTACTCTCTGTGTTAACTGTGTGACTTTGGAGACTTTCCTTAGTTGGTCCCTCCTCTGTAAAGTGAGGGTGATATTAGTACCCACCTCATAGGATAGCTGTAAGAATTGAGCAAATTGATAATCTATATAATTACTAATAGATACTATGTGGAGTTAATAGTGTATATAAAGAGCTCAGAAGAATGCTTAGCACCTAATAAGTACCATCAAAATGTTATTATTATTATTATTTTTTTGGTGGTTGTTCTAGCATATTGCATCCATTTCGCATTCAGCCCAGAGCTTAAGCCTTCACATCAACTTCTCCTTCATTCTCCTCTACTCCTGTAAGGTCATCTGTCTGCCCAAGCCTGTCTCCAGTGACCTTGCTGTGGCATGCTTCATTTGCCCTGTCAGAGAACTTATCATCTGGTATTGTAATTGCCTGTTTACTAATATGCATCACATTATTAAGTTTTAAATTTTGTGAGGGCGGGGATATTTACATTGCATTCTTCACTAGATCCCCCCCACACTCTCTGGCACATAATAGATTTTCAATAATTATTAAATGAACTAATTATTAAATCTTCATGGGCCAGCTAAGCTAAGCTCCAGGGACAACTAAGAACAGGAATTTAAGATTCTCTTTGCCACTGAGCTTACAGTGTGCTGACTGAGGTAGGCCTATATAAGCAATTACAGAGCTGTGAGTTTGGTGTTAACGTGATACCAAGCTCACAGCTTTGTTAGGAGGATCCTGTCAGCTCAGAGGTTGGTGCTAATAAAACACCAAACTCACAGCTTTTGTTAGGAGGATTCAGTCATCTCAGAGGTTAGAACAGTGCTTGGAGATCCAGGTCTAGGGGAATAGATTGGGTCTAAAAAGCAAAAACTGGGGCCAGACGTGGTGACTCATGCCTATAATCCCAGCACTTTGGGAGGCAGAGGTAGGTAGATCACCTAAGGTCAGGAGTTTGAGACCCGCCTGACCAACATGGTGAAAACCCATTTCTACTAAAAGTACAGAATTAGCCGGGTGTGGTGGTGCATGCCTGTAATCCCAGCTGTTTAGGAGGCTGAGGCAGGAGAATTGCTTGAACCTGGGAGGCAGAGGATGCAGTAAGCCAAGATCACGCTGTTGCATTCCAGCCTAGGCAACAAGAGCGAAACTCTGTCGCAATAATCATTATCATCATCATCAAAAACTATAAATCGTTAAGGAAGTTAAGTTATAAATATGGGTGGGGTGTCTTTTTTTCATTGTTTCAATCAAGTACTTCTTGACCACCCACTGGATATCAGACTGTGCTAGGCTTAAAGGTAGGGACAAACAGTGAACAAATAAAATAATCATAAATTGTGATAAATTTAGAAAAATAACATGGTAATATAATAGAGTATAACAAAGTAAAAGCTACTTTAGGGGAGAAAGAGCTACTTTTAGCTAGTATATTCAAATAAATCTCTGAGGAAGTGGCGTTTAAGCTGAGACCTTTATAAGTATCTCTTCCACTAAGCTTTTTGAAGGAAAAATCTTTGTTGTTTATTCCTGTATCCCCAGTAGTTAGAATCAGACCTCGTGTATAACAGGCAGATTGATAAAGACTTAAGAAATGGTGAGGAAGAGGCAGCATGTGAATAGCTGCTAAGCATCTCCCATCACCAAGTGTCATCTTTTCTAAAAAGAAAATACGGTCCCATCCCTTCCCTGACTATAATCCTACAGTTTGCCAGTTAGCTGTAAGATAAAGCTCATGTTCATTTGCATGGTACACCAAATCCCTTCATGAACTAAAATCTTACTAATTTAATCTTCATTGCTTCTTCATGGAACTCTATAATGAAGCAGTGTGTTAAATTGAATATACTGTACTATTTTCACATCCTTGTGCTTTCTGTATGCTGTTCCCTTTGCCAAGATTTTCTTTTCTTCTCTGTCTTCCTGAAAGATTCCTGTTTATCTTTCAAAACTTAGGTACACTGCCTTCAAGAAACTTTCATTGATAACTCCTACTACCTCCCAAGGGAGCTTTTATCATACCTTGTAATATATTATTAATGTTGTATTTTATGCTGATTCGTATTTTGTAATTCTTTGTTTATATGGCTGTCTTACTAGACTATAGAAATATACTTTTTGAAGGCAAGGGTTGTTTTTGTTAATCTTTGGATCTCTGATATCCGGGACAACACCTCACTCTTAATTGGCATTTAATATATATTTAAATAGAACTATCTGAACACTGAATTTAAGACAATAATAGCATTTCATAGTTTGAATTCTGTTCACTAGTTTTGAATGAAAAGACAGACTTCTAGAACTAATTCAAAATTACAATCTGTTTGAATTTTTGTTTTGTTCCATTTGTCATCTAAAATTCTGATGCCTCTTGAAATTTTCATTTGGTTTAAGCTTTTCATAATTTTATAACCTTCTTTTTTTTTTTTTTTTTTTTTTAAGACAGAGTCTCACTCTCACCAGGCTGGAGTATAGTGGTGTGATCTCACTGCAACCTCCACCTCCCAGGTTCAAACAATTCTCCTGCCTCAGCCTCCCGAGTAGCTGGCACTACAGGCGCATGCCACCACACCCAGCTAATTTTTGTGTTTTTTTAGTAGAGAGAGGGTTTCACCATGTTGACCAGGCTGGTCTTGGATTCCTGACCTCGTGATCCACCTGCTTCGGCCTCCTGCTTCGGCCTCCTGAAGTGCTAGGATTATAGGCATAAGCCACCATGCCTGGCCCATAACCTTCATTCTTAAGGATAAGTGATGATGTTGAGTAGCAATAAAGAGGCCTGAGCTTGGGATGCTACTGCAGACTAGGAATAGAACAGCCCAGAGAAATCTGTTGAAATTTTATAGGGAATCTGTAAAATTTGATCAGAACATCTTCTATTCAAATATATTTAACATGTTACCATGTGATTTTTATACTGTACTATGAATATGTAAGAGACACGTCATGTCAGGAAAGAACTTTCTAACAAGTTAACATTCTCTTAAAGAGAACATGCCATCTTGCAAAATAGGAAAATATTTCTCTGAAAGTATTCAAGAGGGACCCAATCTGTCAGAAATGTCTGAAGACCCCTCTTGTGATGGAAGATTAGATAAGGGACCTCCATTGTCTTTAAGACTTTTTCATCTTTAAGGTTATGTGAGTCTTTCCCAACTTCTTACTGTCCTGTTCATCTGTTCATGTGGTTTCTTGTCCCCTATAAGTAATTTGGGGGTTTCTTGTCCCATCACAATTTGATTGTGGAAGCTGAGCGAGGTAATCTAAATAGACTCTTACATTTCCTAAAGTGTGGTGTTTTAGTCAGGTTAGAGTAACAATCTATAAAAAGCAAAAACATTTATTTTACATTGTAATGTAGAGGAAAATGTACCAGAATAGAAAACAGAATACCTGTATTTTGCTATTGGCTCTGCCAGTAGTTCTGCAATCTTAGAAAATTGCCTAAGTCTCTTAGAATCACAATTTCCTCAATTCAGAGCTCTCTCTACTATGCCAAGCTGTTGCCTTGTTTATAGCAGAATACTGTGTTGTTAAGCTAATACCATTAGCAATGATGGGGCAGCAACAGGAGGAGACATTGTGGTATCTGAGTTAGCAACTAGACCAAATACTCCTTAAACATGAAAACTCAGGATTCCTTAGGGCTTTTTAAGCAGAACCCTACAAGTAAATAAAAATTGAGGAATTGTATTATTAAAATATAAAACACAATGAAGAACAAATCTCAAGCCATTCTTAGTTTTTTTTTTTTTAATCTACGAAATAAAGACTGATAGAAACCTATACTTCCTGGTAACATGAAATTTAACATGAGGCATAAAACTTAGGATCCTTGAGATGTTAGGATGACATATGAAAGAACAATTAAAAAGTACCCTGAAGGGAAAATGCCATTAAGAGAAATGAACCAGAGGCTGGCCACACATGGGAACAGACACTAAGAAGTGAAAACAAGAAACAGCTCTAGGCCGGGCACGGTGGGTCACGCCTGTAATCACAGCACTTTGGGAGGCCGAGGCAGGCGGATCATGAGGTCAGGAGATTGAGACCATCCTGGCTAACACACCGTGAAACCCCGTCTCTACCAAAAATACAAAAAAAAAAAAAAAGAAAAAAGAAAGAAAAATTAGCCAGGCTTGGTGGCGGGCGCCTGTAGTCCCAGCTACTCGGGAGGCTGAGGCAGGAGAATGGCGTGAACCCAGGAGGCGGAGCTTGCAGTGAGCCGAGATTGCGCTGCTCACTCCAGCCTGGGGGACAGAGGGAGATTCCATCTCAAAAAAAAAAAAACAGCTCTATAAAGGACGCTCTACTTGAAGAGGCCACTATGCTTGCCTTGCCAATCTGTCATAAATCTGGTGAAAGTAGTCCTATTGGTTAGCTTTTTAAAATCTAAAAATGGTTTGTTTGTTTTTTTTAAATGACTCATTGCCCTTCTTGAGACGTTTGGCTAGAAATTAGTAGGACCCCATGACTGTGATTTAGCCTTTCACCCAAAGCAAGTAAATCTTTGGACATTTTTCCAAAAATTAAAAATCTCTTGACAGTAACTTTTGTGCAACTAAAATTTTTACTAATGGAGACTATATATTAAGCCTTTCTTGTGTAGAAACTTAATTTTATTTGCGAAAAACAAAGATGGAAAAATATTTAGTTCATGTTCTTTGCCATCTGGTATGGAGAGCAAATCTTTTCTATGCCAAAGGTATGTAGTTTTTGTTAAAATGTCCTTGATTTATCTACTTAGCAGTTAAGTTTGAAGACAAGTTTTGTCTTCATAAAATAGTTTTTGGTTTTCTTTTTCTGTTCCAGATAAAACTTTTTCTGAGCATGATAATTAACATCATGGGATTTAAAAAATTTAATAGTCCTCTTTTCTTTGATAGTTCTACTTGTCCAATTCTGAAAAGGAACGTTATGAAAAAGAATTCAGCCAAGAAAGACAACAAGAAATTTTGAGAAGAGCAGCAAGAGTTTTACCTATCTATACCACATCAGCTTCAAAAAGTAAGAAAAAGAATAAGTGTTCCTTTTCTAATGATTTTAAAAATATGCGTATTCCTGCCAGGATATATTTGCATGGTTTGACTATTAAATGGATACTGTTATTGCCATAAATAATATCTGTAGCTACAAGACTTTCCTGTTTTCTCGTTGTGGTGTTTCAGATGCAGAAATAGATAAATAGAAAAACATCAATATAAATTGTTTAAGGGGCTCACTTTAATATGAATCTCTTCTGTACTTGTTTTTTCCCCCAACTCAACTTTCATGGCTAAAAATTTTAATTATTATTCTTAGTAAACTGTCATTTGGAAGTCTGAATTTGAGTATTATGTGTCATCACTGAGTAATTAAAAAAAAAATCTAACAGTGTGCTAAGAATGGAGAACAGTAAAAGACACAAATAGGAAGAAAGTTGTTCAGATGTATAAGGCTAATATTCTGAGAGTCAGGCTGTGAACTCAGGTTTGTCTAGTTCCAGAGCCCTTGGTGTTTCCTGTGTACTGATGCCTCCACTGAGATCCATGACCATAACAGCAGCTTCCTGTTCCTAGGTTGTAATCTTATGACAAGGAAGAGTCTATGAGTGGCGGTCATTTAAATACAGGGAATTGTTTATTTTGTTTATTTAAAAAAATTTTTTTGTTGTTTTTTAGGAAATTGTTTTATGTATTATATACCTCATTAATTGGTTTAAACACCAGGTAATGATTGCAGCTTAACAGTTATTCTGTTTACATGTACGAACTCATTTAGACCTCACAACAACCTTATGAAGTGTAGACTATAGTTTCCATTTTACGGATGAGGAAACTAAGACACCGTGAGGCTAAGTAACTTGTTCCAAGTCATACAGCTAGTATAAAAAACAACAGGATTTTAAGTCCAGGTGCTCTGCCTCTTCAACCCACTAAGTTTCTAAACTCCAATGGGAAATTACCTTTGTGTAGCTGTGTACAAACTGTGACTCAAGAAAATTTAAAGTGTCTACAAGATTTTAGGAGGGGAGGCCGGGCGCGGTGGCTCAAGCCTGTAATCCCAGCACTTTGGGAGGCCGAGACGGGCGGATCACGAGGTCAGGAGATCGAGACCATCCTGGCTAACACGGTGAAACCCCGTCTATACTAAAAAATACAAAAAACTAGCCGGGCGAGGTGGCGGGCGCCTGTAGTCCCAACTACTCGGGAGGCTGAGGCAGGAGAATGGCGTGAACCCGGGAGGCGGAGCTTGCAGTGAGCTGAGATCCGGCCACTGCACTCCAGCCTGGGCGGCAGAGCGAGACTCCGTCTCAAAAAAAAAAAAAAAAAAAAAAAAAAGATTTTAGGAGGGGATATTTGACTGACTGTCCTTTTTGCATAACTAATATAGTATAGAATGAAGATGTGGATTATAGATCAAACCCTAGCTTTTCCCTTACTAATACAGTGCAAGTCACTTAAACTTTCTAAGCACTAACTTTCTCGTTTTAAGGTAAGGATAATAATATTTACATGACTGAGTTAGTGGAAGTATTAAAAGAGACAATAGATGTAAAGTACTTAGTATAGCTCTTTGCATAGAATAATAAATTTCCAGTAATTTTTTTTTTCTTTTTTTCCGGAAATGGAGTCTCATTCTGTTGCCCAGGCTTGAGTGCAATGGTGCAATCTCAGCTCACTGCAACTTCCACCCCCGGGGTTCAAGCGATCTCCTGCCTCAGCCTCCTGAGTAGCTGGTATTACAGGCACATGCCACCACACTTGGCTAACTTTTGTATTTTTAGTAGAGATGGGTTGGCCAGGCTGGTCTCAAATTCCTAGCCTCAAGTGATCCGCCCGCTTTGGCCTCCCAAAGTACTGGGATTACAGGCGTGAGCCACGGTGCCTGGCCTATTATTTTATTACATTTGCCTTTGATTATAGGTCTTTTAGGTGGTCTATATCCAGGGCCTCACTTCCTTCTAGTGAATTCCAGGCAGCGGGCTTTCATTCTCCCTTTCAGGATCAGTGGCGTTTTATCACTCTGTCTTCTTGAAACGCTTTCCTCTTTGTGTTTTTCTGTAGTTTTATACTTCTGTGTTTGTATCCTTGTATGATTGTTCTTCTTCATCCCACATTTGTTGTTTTCTCCTATGTCTTAACTTCACAATGGTGCCTTACCCCATTTTTTCTGTACTGTCCTTTCAACTGTTACTTTTAGCCTTGGAATTCTAATACCACAATATTGTGATCATTTGCTTATTGTGCTGCATAATTTGTTTTCTTTAATAGTTTTCAGGAATTAGTTACCTTCTTAATAGAAATTACAGCAGATTCAAGGATATTAACATACTAGCACTCACCTACATTCCAAACGCTTTCTTGTGTGCCAGGCACAGGGGTAGATTTGCAGCTGCATACAGGGATTGCACGTCTACAGAGTGGTCTGCGATCTAGCTGCACCCTGGGATGCAGTGCCCTTCCTGTTATGTCAGAAGAGGGAGCTGCAGACCTCTGCCTCTGCCGTCATCACCATCAAGCCTTCATCATTTCACCTTGGCAGGTGCCCTTCAATTCAGCATTTCTCGCTCTCACTAGAGCTCCCCTTGTGTATTTGCAGCTTCCAAAGGATAGCTGTACTTGAATAGCCTCTTATCCAAAGCTTTAAGCTCCTACAATACTGGATTCATCATTTAAAACCTAAAATCTTAGGGGAGGAGCCAAAAGTCTGCCTCGTTCACTTTTATATTCCCTGCATCTAGCAGTGTTTGTCACCTGGTAGAAACTCTAAATATTTGTCAATGAAAAACACTACTCTTACCCAGACTCAGCTCTATTTCTATCCTTGGCACCATCATTCTTCTAGCCACCCTAGAAACTCAGGGTTCCTTTGATTGCTACTTTCGAGTTCAGTCTGCTCAGTCATGAAGCCTCCTTTTCCTACAAGGTGTGTTTGGTTTAATCCCATCTCAGAGCCTAGGTAACTTCACAGCCTTTGCAATGTCAGAATGTTGAGTGGAGAAGGGCAGGGGAAAGAGAAAAGAAGATACTCATTCCTGATGTTACCACTTGCTTAGCCATTCAACCTTCGACAGATGACTGTCTAACCTTTGGGTGTCTTTGATCTGTAAAATGGAGAGATTGAACTAGGAAATCTCTAAGGTCCTTTATAGCTCTACTTTTTCAACATTACATGGTTTTACCTCCCTAGTGTCTAACCCAGGCAAGGTGTTATAGAAGATCAATAAAACATAACCTACTCGGTCAATCAGGGCAAGATGGCCAAATAGGAACAGCTCCAGTCTGCAGCTCCCAGTGAGACCAACGCAGAAGGCAGGTGATTTCTGCATTTCCAACTGAGGTACCTGGTTCATCTCACTGGGACTGGCTAGACAGTGGGTGAAGCCCACAGACGGCAAGCAGAAGCAGGGTGGGGCGTCGCCTTACCCAGGAAGCACAAGGGTTCAGGGAACTCCCTCCCCTAGCTGAGGGAAGCTATGAGGGACTGTGCTGTGAGGGATGGTGCTATTCGGCCCAGATACTATGCTTTTCCCACGGTCTTCGCAACCCACAGACCAGGAGATTCCCTTGGGTGCCTCCACCACCAGGGCTCTGCGTTTCAAGCACAAAACTGGGTGGTCATTTGGGCAGACACTGAGCTAGCTACAGGAGTTTTTTTCATACCCCAGTGGCACTTGGCATGGAGCAAGACAGAGCCGTTCATTCTCCTGGAAAGGGGGCTGAAGCCAGGGAGCCAAGTGGTCTTGCTCAGCAGATGCCACCTCCACAAACCCTAACAAGCTAAGATCCACTGGCTTGAAATTCTCGCTGCCAGCACAGCAGTCTGAAGTTGACCTGGGACTCTGGAGCTTGGTGGGAGGAGGGGCTTCTGCCATTACTGAGGCTTGAGTAGGCGGATTTTCCCCCTCACAGTGTAAACAAAGCTGCCAGGAAGTTCCAGCTGGGCAGAGCCCACCACAGCTCTGCAAAGGCGCTGTAGCCAGACTGCCTCTTTTGATTTCTCCTCTCTGGGCAGGGCATCTCCGAAAGAAAGGCAGCAGCCCCACTCAGGGGCTTGTAGATAAAACTCCCATCTCCCTGGGACAGAGCACCTTGGGGAAGAGGAGGGTGTGGGCGCAGCTTCAGCAGACTTACACCTTCCTTTCTGCTGCTCTGAAGAGAGCAGCTGATCTCCCAGCACAGCGCTCGAGCTCTGCTAAGGGACAAACTGCCTCAAGTGGGTCGCTGACCCCCATGCCTCCTGACTGGGAGACACCTCATACAGGAGAGCTGCAGCTGACATCCAGCGGGTGCCCCCTGGGAGGAAGCTTCCAGAGGAAGGAGCAGGCAGCAGTCTTTGCTGCTCTGCAGCCTCCACTGGTAATACCCAGGCAAACAGCGTCTGGAGTAGACTTCCAGCAAACTCCAGGAGACCTACAGAAGAGGGGCCTGACTGTTAGAAGGAACACTAACAAACAGAAAGCAGTAGCATCAACATCAACAAAAAGGATGACCACAAAAAAACCCCATCCGAAAGTCACCAACATGAAAGACCAAAGGTAGATAAATCCCCGAAGATGAGGAAAAACCAGCGCAAAAAGGCTGAAAATTCCAAAACCGGAATAGAATGCCTCTCCTCCTCCAAAGGGTCACAACTCCTCGCCAGAAAGGGAACAAAACTGGACCGAGAATGAGTTTGACAAATTGACAGTAGTAGGCTTCAGAAGGTGGATAATAAATTCCGCTGAGCTAAAGGAGCATGTTCTAACCAAATGCAAGGAAGCTAAGAACCTTGATATAAGCATACAGGAACTGCTAACTAGAATAACCAGTTTAGAGAAGAACATTTGACCTGATGGAGCTGAAAAATACAGCATGAGAACTTTGTGAAGCATACACAAGTATCAATAGTTGGATCGATCAAGCAGAAGAAAGGATATCAGTGATTGAAGATCAACTTAATGAAATAAAGCATGAAGACAAGATTAGAGAAAAAAGAATGAAAAGGAATGAACAAAGCCTCCAAGAAATATGGGACTATGTGAAAAGTCCAAACCTATGTTTGATTGGTGTACCTGAAAGTGACAGGGAGAATGGAACTAAGTTGGGAAACACACTTCAGGATATTATCCAGGAGAACTTCCCCAACCCAGAAAAACAGGCCAACATTCAAATTCAGGAAATACAGAGAACGCCACAAAGATACTCCTCAAGAAGAGCAACTCCAAGATACATAATCATCAGATTCCCCAAGGTTGAAATGAAGGAAAAAATGGTAAGGGCAGCCAGAGAGAAAGGTTGGGTTACCCACAAAGGGAAGCCCATCAGATTAACAACAGATCTCTCTGCAGAAACCCTGCCAGCCAGAAGAGAGTGGGGGCCAATATTCAACATTCTTAAAGCAAAGAATTTTCAACCCAGAATTTCATATCCAGCCAAACTAAGCTTCATAAGTGAAGGAGAAATAAAACCCTTTACAGACAAGCAAATGCTGAGGGATTTTGTCACCACCAGACCTGTCTTACAAGAGCTCCTGAAGGAAGCACTACATATGGAAAGGAAAAACTGGTATCTGCCACTGCAAAAATGTACCAAAATGTAAAGACCATCGACACTACAAAGAAACTGCAACAGCTAATGGGCAAAATAACCAGCTAGCATTATAATGACAGGATCAGATTCACACATAACAATATTAACCTTAAATGTAAATAGGCTAAATGCCTCAATTAAAAGACACAGACTGGCAAATTGGACAAAGAGTCAAAACCCATCAGTGTGCTGTATTCAGGAGACCCATCTCACGTGCAAAGACACACACAGACTCAAAATAAAGGGATGAAGGAAGATTTACCAAGCAAATGGAAACTAAAAAAGCATGAGTTGCAATCCTAGTCTCTGATAAAACACTTTAAACCAACAAAGATCAAAAAAGACAAAGAAGGGCATTACATAATGGTAAAGCGATCAATGCAACAAGAAGAGCTAACTATCTTAACTATATATACACCCAGTATTCATAAAGCAAGTTCTTCTACAAAGAGACTTAGACTCCCGCACAATAATAATGGGAGACTTTAACACCCCACTGTCAATATTAGATCAATGAGACAGAAAAATAACAAGGATGTTCAGGACTTGAACACAGCTCTGGACCAAGGAGACCTAATAGACATCTACAGAACTCTCCACCCCAAATCAACAGAATCTACATTCCTTTCAGCACCACATAGCACTTATTCTAAAATTGACCACATAATTGGAAGTAAAACACTCCTCAGCAAATGCAAAAGAACATAAATCGTAACAAACAGTCTCTCAGACCACAGTGCAATCAAATTGGAACTAGGATTAAGAAACTCACCGAAGGCCGGGCGCGGTGGCTCAAGCCTGTAATCCCAGTACTTTGGGAGGCCGAGGCGGGTGGATCACGAAGTCGGGAGATCGAGACCATCCTGGCTAACATGGTGAAACCCCGTCTCTACTAAAAATACAAAAAACTAGCTGGGCGTGGTGGCGGGCGCCTGTAGTCCCAGCTACTCGGAGGCTGAGGCAGGAGAATGGCGTAAACCCGGGAGGCGGAGCTTGCAGTGAGCCGAGATCGCGCCACTGCACTCCAGCCTGGGTGACACAGCGAGACTCCGTCTCAAAAAAAAAAAAAAAATATAAAAAAAAAAAGAAACTCACTGAAAACCACACAACTGCATGGAAACTGAACAACCTGCTCCTGAATGACTACTGGTTAAATAGCAAAAGGCATAAATAAATAAGTTCTTTGAAACCAATGAGAACGAAGACACAATGTACCAGAATCTCTGGGACACAGCTCAAGCAGTGTTTAGAGGGAAATTTATATTACTAAATGCCCACAGGAGAAAGTGGGAAAGATCTAAAATTGACACCCTAATACCACAATTAAAAGAACTAGAGAAGGAAGAGCAAACAAATTCAAAAGCCAGCAAAAGACAAGAAATAACTAAGAGCAGAACTGAAGGAGATAGAGAAACAAAAAACCCTTCAAAAAATCTGTGAATCCAGGAGCTGGTTTTTGTTTTTTGTTTTTTTTTTTTAAGATTAACAAAATAGACCACTAGCCAGACTAATAAAGAATAAAAAAGAAGAATCAAATAGACACAATAAAAAAATGATAAAAGGGATTCACCACTGATCCCACAGAAATACAAACTACCATCAGAGAGTACCATTAGATCAATGAGGTCAATAAACACCTCTACACAGATAAACTAGAAAATCTAGAAGAAATGGATAAATTCCTGGACACATACACCCTCCCAAAACTAAACCAGGAAGAAGTCGAATCCCTGAATTGACCAATAACAAATTCTGAAGTTGAGGCAGTAATTAATAGCCTATCAACCAAAAAAAGCCCAGGACCAGATGGATTCACAGCCAAATTCTACCAGAGATATAAAGAGGAGCTGGTACCGTTCCTTCTGAAACTATTCCAAACAATAGAAAAGGGGGGACTCCTCCCTAACTCATTTTATGAGGCCAACATCATCATGATACCAAAACCTGGCAGAGATGTGGCAAAAAAAGAAAATTTCAGGCCAATATCCCTGATGAACATCAATGTGAAAATCCTCTATAAAATACTGGTAAACTGAATCCAGCAGCACATTAAAAAGCTTATCCACTGTGATCAAGTGGGCTTCATCCCTGGGATGCAAGGCTGGTTCAACATACACAAATCAATAAATGTAATCCATCACATAGAACCGACGACAAAAACCACATAATTATCTCAATAGATGCAGAAAAGGCCTTCAATAAAATTCAACACCCCTTCATGCTAAAAACACTCAATAAACTAGGTATTGATGGAACGCATCTCAAAATAATAAGAGCTATTTATGACAAACCCACAGCCAGTATCATACTGAATGGGCAGAAGCTGGAAGCATTCCCTTTGAAAACCAGCACAAGACAAGGATGCCCTCTCTCACCACTCCTATTCAACATAGTATTGGAAGTTCTGGCCAGGGCAGTAAGGCAAGAGAAAGAAATAAAGGGTATTCAGATAGGAAGAGAGGAAGTCAAATTATCTGTGCAGATGACATGATTGTATATTTCGAAAATCTCATCATCCCAGCCCCAAAACTCCTTAAGCTGATAAGCAACTTCAGCAAAGTCTCAGGATACAAAACCGATGTGCAAAAATTACAAGCATTCCTGTACAGCAATAATAGACAAACAGAGAGCCAAATCATGAGTGAACTCCCATTCACAATTGCTACAAAGATAATAAAATACCCAGGAATACAGCTTACAAAGGATGTGAAGGAGCTCTTCAAAGAGAACTACAAACCACTGCTCAAGGAAATAAAAGAGGACACAAACAAATGGAGGAACGTTCCATGCTCATGGTTAGGAAGAATCAATATCGTGAAAATGGCCGTACTGCCAAAGTAACTTATAGATTCAGTGCTGTTCCCATCAAGCTACCATTGACTTTCTTCACAGAATTAGAAAAAACTACTTTAAATTTCATATGGAACCAAAAAAAGAGCCTGTATAGCCAAGACAATCCTAAGCAAAAAGAACAAAGATGGAGGCATCACGTTACCTGACTTCAAACTATACTAGAAGGCTACAGTAACGAAAACAGCGTGATACTTGTGCCAAAACAGATATATAGATCAATGGAACAGAACAGAGGCCTCAGAAATAACACCACACGTCTACAACCATCTGATCTTCGACAAACCTGACAAAAGCAAACAATGGGGAAAGGATTCCCTATTTAATAAATTGTGTTGGGAAAACTGGCTAGCCACATGCAGAAAACTGAAACTGGATCCCTTCCTTACACCTTATACAAAAATTAACTCAAGATGGATTAAAGATTTAAATGTAAGACCTAAAACCATACAAACCCTAGAAGAAAATCCAGGCAACACTATTCAGGATATATGCATGGGCAAAGACTTAATGACTAAAACACCAAAAGCAATTGCAACAAAAGCCGAAATTGACAATTGGCATCTAATTAAACTAAAGAGCTTCTGCACAGCAAAAGAAGCTATCATCGTTAGAGTGAACAGGCAACCTACAGAATGGGAGAAAATTTTTGCAATCTATCCCTCTGACAAAGGGCTACTCTCCATAATCTATAAGGAACTTACATTTCCAAGAAAAAAACAACCTCATCAAAATGTGGGCGAAGGATATGAACAGACACTTTTCAAAAGAAGACATTTATGCAGCCAACAAACATATTTTAAAAAGCTCATCATCACTGGTCATTAGAGAGATGCAAATCAAAACCACAATGAGATACCATCTCACGCCAGTTAAAATTGAGATTATTAAAAAGTCAGGAAACAAACCAGGTGTGGTGGCTCATACCTATAATCCCAGCACTTTGGGAAGCTGAGGCCGGTGGATCACGAGGTCAGGAGTTCGAGAGCAGCCTGACCAGCATGGTGAAACCCCGTCTCTACTTAAAAAAAAAAAAAAAAAAAAAAAAATTAGCTGGACCTGGTGGTGGGCGCCTGTAATCCCAGCTACTCAAGAGGCTGAGGCAGGAGAATTGCTTGAACCCGGGAGACGGAGGTTGCAGTGAGCCAAGATCGTGCCACTGCACTCCAGCCTGGGCGACAGAGAAATAGGAACACTTTTACACTGTTGGTGGGAGTGTAAATTAGCTCAACGGTTGTGGAAGACAGTGCAGCAATTCCTCAGGGATCTAGAACCAGAAATACCATTTGACCCAGCAATCCCATTACTGGGTATATATCCAAAGGATTATAAATCATTCTATAAAGACACATGGACATGTATGTTTATTGCAGCTCTGTTCACAGTAGCAAAGACTTGGAACCAACCCAAATGCCCATCAATGATAGGCTGGATAAAGAAAATGTGGCACATATACACCGTGGAATACTATGCAGCCATAAAAAAGAATGAATTCATGTCCTTTGCAGGGACGTGGATGAAGCTGGAACCCATCATTTTCGGCAAACTAACACAGGAGCAGAAAACCAAACACCGCATGTTCTCATTTATAAGTGGGAGTTGAACAATGAGATCATATGGGCACAGGGAGGGGAACATCACACGGTGGGGTCTGTCGCAGGGTGGAGGGGAAGAGGAGGGAGAGCATTGGGAGAAATACCTAATGTAGATGATGGGTTGATAGGTGCAGCAAACCACCATGGCACATGTATACTTGTGTAACAAACCTGCATGTTCTACACATCTATTTCAGAACATAAAGTATAATAATAAAAAAAAATAGAAAAGCACAAATAACAGAAACCCAGTTGAAATGCTTAACTAGAGTCAATTAGATGTGCAGGAGTAGTATAAGAAGAATCAAGTCCGGGAGTGATCGGGAAATGAGTATTAAACAGTATTTGAAAAAGAGAACATGTCCCAGGGCCCAAAAGTCAGAAGGGCCCCACCAGCCAAGCAGGTTGCTTAGATGCTGCAAGTTGGTGTAGCCGAGGGAAGCCAGGAGGATTTGATACATGGAAGCAGGGATTTGTAGCTGCCAGGGGGAAATAACTGGACAAGTGTTGGGCTTTCAGTTAAGATCTAATTTAATTTCCTTTCCCTCATTCTGCAGTAATCAGAATACACAGTCTTCACCACTCGGTCCTCAGTGGTTTTGTTCCATTTTAGATGGGATGTTTTCACTGCCTCACAGAGTCCATTTCACACGTTTTGACGGAAAGGGCTTTTTGCATTTGCATGTTCTGAGTTCAGATCCTGCTGGTGCACCCAAGCGTTATGGACACAGGAACTTACCTTAGCTCTTCCGATAGAGCGACGAGGGATTCTACTTTTAAAATTTGTAGCATTTATCTTTTTATACAAGGTTTTCATTTACAGTTGAATAGGTCTCCATGTTTTTCCATCATTAGACAAATACTAAAATGGACTAAATAATTTTAAGCGATAGTGGAGGAGAAGGGGTACAGATTTCCTTCTTAGAGAATGTCAAAGAATATGCTCCCAGTACTGGCAAAGGAAGATTTTCAGTCTAGTGGCTAAGTACCTCCTACACATTTCTCATCAATCAGAAAACAGGTTCACTAAAGGCACCCTGAGAACTCATATTGTAATTTCAACACACCCAGAATCCAGGGCCCAGATGCCAGCAGCAGCAGCAAACAGGCTTTTCCTCCCTGTTGGTCCAGACAGGTGAGCGAGACGGAACTTGGCTTTTTCTTATGTGATGCGGTATCTTGTGACTTGTGTCTTTTTCCCTAATGTGCTAGAGGGAAAACAAATAGCTGAGCTTTCTAAAACAGTAGCTCTCTATTTTTAAATGAATTTGAAAAGTCGATTAAATTATGTATTTTATTGCCTCTGTATAATATTAAATGAATATTTTATTTTAAAGGCTTAAATAAATGAAAATTATTATTATTTTTTTTTTTTTGAGATGGAGTCTCGCTCTGCCGCCCAGGCTGGAGTGCAGTGGCCGGATCTCAGCTCACTGCAGGCTCCGCCTCCCGGGTTCACGCAATTCTCCTGCCTCAGCCTCCCCAGTAGCTGGGACTACAGGCGCCCGCCACCTCGCCCGGCTAGTTTTTTGTATTTTTTAGTAGAGACGGGGTTTCACCGTGTCAGCCAGGATGGTCTCGATCTCCTGACCTCGTGATCCGCCCGCCTCGGCCTCCCAAAGTGCTGGGATTACAGGCTTGAGCCACCGCGCCCGGCCAATGAAAATTATTTTTGTTAAAAAACATTTAATAAGTAGATATTTGTGTAAATTCCCTTTGTTCTAAGGAAATTCTTATTTACATTATACAAGTAATACATGCCTATTATTTAAAAAAAAAATTTTAGGGGCACCAAAAAAAGACTGAGTCTACACACGTCATCCGTGACACGACTCATCAGATGCTATCACCTTTTCTTGTGTATCCTAGCAGAAATGTTTTATATGTAACAGTATTGTAGAACTATATGCAGTTGACAATCAATAGCTAAATGTTAACTAATACAAATTTGGTTACCTGGATACAGCTTTCTATGAGCTATTGCTTCTAACATTGCTTCAAAATATACTCTGTCTCCCTGTTATATGTATTAATTGACGTCTGAAAATGTATGCATTTTATTGGGATAGGGTATATAGTTATAACATGAAAATGTATATTCTTTTCCCTTTGGAGATGGGAACTCTCTGTATATACTAACTATTGTATGAATTGCTTTTTTTTTTTTCTGAGATGGAGTCTTGCCGTGTTGCCCAGGCCGGAGTGCCCTGGCACAATCTCAGCTCACTGCAAGCTCCGCCTCCCGGGTTCACGCCATTCTCCTGCCTCAGCCTTCCGAGGTAGCTGGGACTACAGGCGCCCGCCACCACGCCCGGCTAATTTTTTGTATTTTTTTAGTAGAGATGGGGTTTCACCTTGTTAGCCAGGATGGTCTCGATCTCCTGACCTCATGATCCGTCCGCCTCAGCCTCCCAGAGTGCTCAGATTATAGGCGTGAGCCACCGCGCCCAGCCCTGAATTGCTTTTTTCCATGTAACATCCTTGTATTTTTCCATATTAGGGTTGTCAGAAAACAAAATTTCAATAAATTGAGTTTGAAAGATCTAATTGCCTTTTATTAATGATTTATGAACTAGGCCTCATGCAGTCTACAAAATAGAGCTCCAATGAGCTGGACAGGGGAAGTCGGCTTTAGAAAAAGGCTGAAGAAAGTGGAAACAAAGAACAGAAAGCAGATTGGTTATTTCCAACTTGCTTTCCTTGTAGGGGCATAAGCAAAATTTTGTTTTAATGGGATTTGACTATCATCTCTCTCCAGATTTCTCAGAAGCTCAGCTCTTACAAGTAAACAACTTAGGTTTCAGGTTGGTGAAGTGGAGCCTTAGCATGAATGATTCCATTTTGGGCCTGCTGTCTTGTCTTGTCTTGTCTTCTTTTCTTTTCTTTTTTCTTTTCTTATTTATTTAGAGACAGGGTCTCACTGTTGCCCAGGCTGTAGTGCAGTGGCGCCATCTTGGCTCATTGCAGCCTCCGCCTCCGCCTCCTGGGTTCAGGTGATTCTCCTGCCTCTGCCAGCCGAGTAGCTGAGATTACAGGCAGGCACCACCACACCTGGCTAATTTTTGTATTTTTAGTAGAGACAGCGTTTCACCATGTTGGCCAGGCTGGTCTCAAACTTCTAAGCTCAAGTGATCTGCCTGCCTCAGCCTCCCAAAGTGCTGGGATTACAGACATGAGCCACCATGCTTGGCCTGCTGTCTTTTCTTTAACAAGATATAAATGTTTTGTTTTGTTTTGTTTTGTTTGAGATGGAGTCTCGCTCTCACCCAGGCTGGAGTGCAGTAGCAGCACGATCTTGGCTCACTGCAACCGCTGCCTCCCGGGTTCAAGTGATTCTTCTGCCTCAGCCTCCGGAGTAGCTGGGACTAAAGGCATGCGCCACCACACCTGGCTAATTTTTGTATTTTTAGTAGAGATAGGTTTTCACCATACTGGCCAGGCTGGTCTTGATCTCCTGATCTTGTGATCCACCCTCCTTGGCCCCGCAAAGTGCTGGGATTACAGGTGTGAGCCACCGCGCCCAGTCATAAATGTATTTTGTATGGAAAATTTTTGTTAAAGTCTGCATAGTAGTTCACTGGATATACCATAAGATGGCTAACTATTTTTATAATTCAAATTATTCCTAGTGTTTTAGTAAAAACAATGCTGTAATGAACATCACTCTTCTTCACTAATCCTTGAACACGCCAAGCATACTCACACCTCAGGGTCCATTCTCTGATTAGAATCCTCATTCTCCCGCCAGGCACGGTGGCTCAAGCCTGTAATCCCAGCACTTTGGGAGGCCGAGGTGGGTGAATCACCTGAGGTCAGGAGTTCGAGACCAGCCTGACCAATATGGTGAAACCCCGTCTCTACTAAAAATACAAAAATTACCTGGGCATGGTGGTGCACACCTGTTGTCCCAGCTACTGGGGAGGCTGAGGCAGGAGAATTGCTTGAACCCAGGAGGCGGCTGTTGCGGTGAGCCAAGATCGTGCAACTGCACTCCAGCCTGGGCGGTGGAGCAACACTCCGTCCGCACCCCCTACCCAAAAAAAAAAAAAAAAAAAAAGGCAACCTCTTTCTCCCTGATAGACTTGTCTCACTAACTTGCTGCTTTCAATTTCATTTTTCTCATATGTTTCTAAAATTACAACTCCCCAATGTTTCCTTCCTTGCTATCTATACTATCACTGTCTAATACATTGTTTATTTTGTTAACTTGTTTATTATTACTCCCCATTGCTTCCTGTACAATGAAAGGTCCATGAAGGCATGAACAATATCTGGCATCTAGCAGGTGTTCCATACGTTTTAAATGAACATGTGTGTTGAGCAACAATAGTATATATTAGGATCCAGTGGAAAACATTTCAGAGTTTTTATTCAAAAATACATTCCCAATTTTATTGTTTATCTGGGGTATGGATGGCAGATAAAAGGTGTGTGTTTTTTTTTTTCTTAATAAAGCTATTTCAGAATTTCAAAAACAATCCCATAGGATGCCTTAAAAGTCTAAATTTTGATATTGCTATAGGCATTGTGGTATAATGGAAAAAAACACTAGACTTGGGACTTACTAAGTCTTGAGTTCTGGTCTAGTTCTGCTACTCACCCTGGTGTTTGACCTTGTATGAGTCATTTATTTGCTTTGTATCTACTTTTCATCTAAAAATTGCTGAGCAAACTATATTCTGATGTTCTCTTTTATCTCTTGACATTTTGATTTGAGAAGGTAAGTATAATACATTTTGGTATTGTTTTAAAATTATTAGTTATCAATTACCCAGAGTTGTTTATTTTTTTAAAAAAGCAAGTTTTAATGTCACATTAGTTAAGTTTGTACATCTTTCAACATCTTCCTTTTACTTCTTTCATGTAGCTATCAGATATTGTGAAAAATGTCAGCTGATTAAACCTGATCGGGCACATCACTGCTCAGCATGTGACTCGTAAGTGTTACTCACACATATGCTTACTATCTAGCACTGGAAATCAGTGATGGGAGAGTGCAAGGGGAAGGAACATTTTATATGCTTTACACTTGACAACAACACTTCATCCTCTCCCATTATATGCTGTGCATACAGGGCAGACAAAAAATTGCTAAAAGCTGGAATATACTCACAAGTTATCTTTGATAACAGTTCCTATACCAGTGAATAGAATTTTCTCAAACTTTATGCCATCTGTGCTTGTGCTTAATATAAGTCTTTGTGCACATGCAAGGAGATAATATGTTGAGGGAAAGATCACTAGTTTGGGAATCTCATCTAATCCGTGACTTTTAGTAACACAGTTACTTAACTTTCTAAGTATTAGATTACTCATTTTATTATATTATTTAAGATGATCTGTGGTCTAACTTCATATAAATATAGAACACATATTCTAGTAGGGAGACAAATGTGGGGTTTGGTTTTTTTTTCCTTATTACAAAAAAACAGTAGTGCTTATGCATGGGGTAAAATTTTATAGAATATGTGGAAAAATAACCATCTCCGAGCCCATCAGTGTTAATATTTTGGCTTATTTCCTTCTAAACTTTTGTTTTTATGACCTGCATGTGTTTAAAATAAGATATGGGCCATCTGTATTGCATTTTATCTCCTTCAGCTAATTTGTTAGCTGGATCTATCTTACGCACCAAGTACTGTGCACAAGATCTGAATTTTGTTTTTTTCAGAACAGGGTCTCACTATGTCAGCCAGGCTGGTCTTAAACTCCTGACCTCAAATGATCCTACCACCTCCACCTTCCAAAGTGCTGGAATTAATTACACACATGAGCCACCGTGCCCAGCCCAGATCTAAGTATTACAGTATCATTTGATGTGGTCTAAGGCAGCTGAATATGTTCAGCTGAATTCCCAGTATAAAAACCATAACTTTTTACCTATGAACATTTTTGTGGAAGCATCAGAAATTATCTCTAACCTGGTTTCTGGGTTGATTCTCTTAAGATGTAGTTGTAAAGAGGAAATTTTAAGTCAAGTAAAAGAAAGTTATGAGAAGTTAGAATTAGAAGAATTTTTCTGCATGGATTTTCTTATGCTTGTTTGTTTCCTAGATGTATTCTTAAGATGGATCATCACTGTCCTTGGTATGTATAAAAAAACAGAAGAAATTGCATTGGTGGCGGGAAAGAGAGAATTTAGAGTAACTTCAGTGTTCCTAAATTTTGAAGGCCAGCTTACTCATAGATATTAAGATTGATCTCTTTACATATATGCATATATTTGTATGTACACAATTATATTAAATGGTTTCTATTAAAAATATCTGCTGACATTAACCCAAATAACAATGTCTTAAGAATTAACATTAAAATTCCACATTCTTATAGAATTTATTAAATACATACCTTCACAATTAAGATACCACTCTCAGCTTCCCAGATGACCCATTTCTAGGTAATAATGATTAAGTTTTCTGATTTGTCTTTTTTTGTGTTTCTTTGTTTTATTTTATTTTATTTTTGAAACAGGGTCTCTGGTTGCCCAGGCTGGAGTACAGTGGCATGATCTTGGCTCACTGCAGCCTCAACCTTCTGGGCTCAGGTGATTCTTCCACCTCAGTCTCTCAAGCAGCTGGGACTGCAAGCATGCACCACCACGCCTGGCTAATTTATTGTATTTTTAATAGAGATGGGGTTTCGCCATGTTGCCCAGGCTGGTCTTAAACTGCTGGACTCAAGTAATCCACCCGCCTTGGCCTCCCAAAGTGCTAGGATTACAGGCATGAGCCACTGCACTCGGCCCAATTTATTTTTTTTAAATTATTACGTTTTAATCGTTTTAAAAAACATCTAAGAGGTCAGGAGTTCAAGACCAGTCTGGGCAACATGGTGAAACCCCATCTCTATCAAAAATACAAAAATTAGCTGGGTGTTGTGGTGGGCACCTGTAGTGCCAGCTACTTGGGAGGCTGAGGCAGGAGAATCGCTTGAACCTGGGAGGCAGAGGTTGCAGTGAGCCGAGATCACGCCACTGCACTCCAGCCTGGGCAACAGAGCGAGACTCCCATAAGGTGTACCATCTTAACCATTTCTTAGGTACAGTTCAGTAGTGTTAAGTATGTTTAAATTATTGTGCAATTAATCTCCAGAACTTTTTCATCCTGCAAAACTGAAATTTTATTCTCATTAAAGAGCTCCCCTTCCCCACACCACACTAGCCCCTGGCAACCTCCATCCTACTTTCTATTTCTGTGAATTTATTTGTCTTACTTTTATAATGTGGCTTTCTTTATTTTTCCAGGGTGAATAACTGTGTGGGATTTTCTAATTACAAATTCTTCCTGCTGTTTTTATTGTATTCCCTATTATATTGCCTTTTCGTGGCTGCAACAGTTTTAGAGTACTTCATAAAATTTTGGACGGTGAGTCTTTTTTTCTATCTTGAAACATGTATTTGAGACTTTAAGATACTATCTTTCTAATAAATTACTTCATTTTTTGTGACAAGTAGATATACTTTAATTTTACAAGTTAGAGTTTTATAAATGACTCAGAGGACAGATAGGGCTACAATTTACTTTCATATACACATGTTTATTTGTAAATAAATGTATATTAAGCAGGATATAGTGAGCCTTTTTTAGTGATCCAAATTATTTTCACCCACATTCTAACAAAAACATATTCATTTTAGGGAGGTAAATTGCTTTTCTTTGAGTCGGTGAGACTTATTGCAATTTTTATAGTAATAAAATCAAATCTATAAAGACATTAAGCAGTTTAGTGGTTGCCTCAGCCCCAGGCAGCCACTAAACTGCTTCCTGTCTTTACAGATTTTACAGCATTTCTTAAAATGGCAAATGAATGAAAAACAATTAAATGTCTTTTCAGCTGAGGTCTCCTTAAACTATGATACATCTATACAAAGGAATGCAATGCAGCTTAAGAAAGAATAAGGAAGCTCTTTATAACAAATGATGTGAAGTGATCTTTGAGATCTATTATTAACGTGAAAAAAACAAGGCATGGAAGAATGCATATACTATGCTGCCATTTCTACAGCAAAATAACGTATATATATTTATATATGTCTTATCTGGAAGAATGCAGTAAAAATTTCTTAACAGTGGTTGCCTCTGGGGAGGGCACTTAGAAGGGACACGTGCTTTTTACAGGTATCCTTTGGATTTTGTGTAACGTGGACAAATAGTAATGTATTCAAAACAGATAAATATAGCTTTAAAATTTTTTTAGTATGGAAGTATATCTTTTTTGGGGAAAAACTGCCAAAAACATTGAAAGTAACTGCCTCTTGGAAGTGGGAGAACTGCTGTTTTTCATTAATAGCTTTTTAGCATTATTTTAATTTTCTCTGTGCATGTACCATTTTTAAAAAATTTAGAAATTATTTTATTGTTTTATTTATTTATTTATTTTTTTTGGAGACGGAGTCTCGCTCTGTCGCCCAGGCTGGAGTGCAGTGGCCAGATCTCAGCTCACTGCAAGCTCCGCCTCCCGGGTTTAGCCATTCTCCTGCCTCAGCCTCCCAAGTAGCTGGGACTACAGGCGCCCGCCACCTCGCCCGGCTAGTTTTTTGTATTTTTTAGTAGAGACGGGGTTTCACCGTGTTAGCCAGGATGGTCTCGATCTCCTGACCTCGTGATCCGCCCGTCTCGGCCTCCCAAAGTGCTGGGATTACAGGCTTGAGCCACCGCGCCCGGCCTGTTTTATTTTTTATTTTTATTTTATTTTATTTTATTTTTATTTGAGATGGAGTCTTGCTCGGTCACCCAGGCTGGAGTGCAGTGGCGTGATCTCATCTTACTATAACCTTTGCCTTCCGGGTTCAAGCGATTCTCCTGCCTCAGCCTCCCCAGTAGCTGGGATTATAGGTGCCCCGCCACAATGCCCGGCTAATTTTTGTATTTTAAGTAGAGATAGGATTTCACCATTTCGGCCAGGCTGGTCTCGAGCTCCTGACTTCAAGTGATTTGCCCGCCTCAGCCACCCAAAGTGCTGGGATTTCAAGTGTGAGCCACTGTGCCTGGCCGAAATAATTTCAAAATAAATGAAAATTTTCTCCTTCATTTGAACTCTTCTCTTTAAGTTTCAAGATAATATTCATTCCTTTTTCTTTCCCCTTCAGCACTTTAAATATAGGTTCAGTCCTGGGCTGTCTCACTCTCGGTTCTTTCTACTGTTTTTCTGGGTTATTGCATGTACCCCGTGGCATTCACAGTTGCTGTTCCTAGCCCTAGCGCTCACATGGGCTGAGCCCAATCCCCTGTTTCCAGTTGCTATTTATTGAACCAGCAGACATGAGGAAGACACCATAAAAATCAGCACTTCTCAAACCAACCTCATTTTCTTTTCACTGTTCTTTCTATGTTTATCTGATTGGGAACAAAATCTTTACAAATCTATCAGTTTCCAAGCTAGAAAAATTAATAGCATCTTGGAATTATTGTTATTCCCTTATGAAACTGAGGTATAGAATCAGGGTGGTATACTAGGGAAAAAAAATGAGCTTTCTTTACATGTAAATGCCATGTATGTATTTATTTGCCAGAATCTAAGCTCCGTGGGAGCACAAATATTTATTTCTTTTGTTTATTTATGTTTCTTCATCACCCAGTAGTTGTTCAGTAAATATTTGCTGAGTGAATAGCCAGAATCAAGATACTTAAACTTTAGACTCTTTGTTCTTTCATTTTTAAAATGGAGGTAATAACTTACAGGATTTATATAAAGATTTAAATAAAGAGTGTAAATACATGGAAAGCAGTCAGTAGATGTTTATTTTGTTCTTTCCAACTCTGTGCCTCAAATCATTCCTATTCCTAATATCACAGGCATGATTTAGACCCTCCATCTCCTAGTTTCCTGTCTTTATTCTCTCCTTTCTTAAGTACAATCCCTGCCAATTTATGAGCAGAGAAAAATTTTTTTTTTTGCCTTTTCTTAAGAGGATATGCTTGCTAGTCACTGACATGTCTTTTTTGTGAAATTTCTATTGTGTTCTCTGCCCATTTCTAGTAGGTTTTTATATTTACACATGAAGGAGTTTGTCTTATGTTAAAGATACTCATCTTTTTTGTTGTCGTTTTGTTTTTTGAGGTAGGGTCCCACTCTGTCTCCCAGGCTGGAGTGCAGTGGTGCAATCATGGCTCACTGCAGTTTCAATCTCCCAGGCTCAAGCAATCCTCCTGCCTCAAGCCCCCGAGTAGCTGGGACCATGGGCAGGCACCACCATGCCTGGCTAATTTTTGTATTTTTTGTAGAGATGGGGTTTCACCATGTGGCCCAGGCTGGTCTATAAGTCCTGACCTCAAACAGTCCTCCCACCTCAACCTCCCAGAGTGCTGGGATTACAGGTGTGAAACCCACTGAGCCTAGCCACTAATCTTTATTCTTGACCTTGAGTTAGATGAGGATTTCTTTTCTTTTTTTTTTTTTTTTTGAGATGGAGTTTTGCTCTTGTCACCCAGGCTAGAGTGTGATGGTACAGTCTCGGCTCGCTGCAACCTCTGCTTCCTGGGTTCAAGTGATTCTCCAGCAGAGACAGAGTTTTACCATGTTGGCCAGGCTAGTCTTGAACTCCTGACCTCAGGTGATCTGTCCGCCTCGGTCTCCCAAAATGCTGGGATTACAGGCACGAGCCACCGTGCCCAGCCCAAATGAGGATTTCTTACGTTGAACATAGCAATCACCATAAAAGATCAATAAATTGGGCTTCATTAGAATAAAGAACTTTTTATAAAAAGGTGACTTTTGGAGTGAAAAAGCAAGCTACTGACTGGGAGAAGATATTTACAATGCATATAATCTCACAAAGGACTCCTATCCAGAATATGTGAGACACTCCTAAAAGATAATTCTTTTTCTGTCATGGGCTGCAAATGCTTTTTCCACATTTTCTGGGTTTTTTTTTTTTTTTTTTTTTTTTTTGAGGCAGAGTCTCACTCTGTCACCCAGGCTGGAGTTCAGTGGCACAATCTCAGCTCACTGCAACCTTCACCTCCCTGATTCAAGCGATTTTGCTGCCTTTACCTCCTGAGTAGCCGGGACCACTATGCCCGGCTAATTTTTGTATTTTTAGTAGAGACAGGGTTTCGCCATGTTGGCTAGGTTGGTCTTGAACTCCTGACCTCAGGTGATCTACCCACCTTGGCCTCCTAAGGTACTGGGATAATAGGTGTGAGCCACCACGCCTGGCCCACGTTTTCTGTTTATGTTTTATATTCCTGCTTTCTTTTGTTTTTGTCACATCAAAGTTTTACATTTTTAAAGCAGTTCTTTTTATATATGATACCTGTCTGTTGTCTATTCCATATAAATTTATACAGATATTGTCCTATTTTTTCCTCTGGCACTTTTGTTGTTTTTGTTTTTACCTTTAAATCTCTAATTTTGGAGGAGGGATTATTGTGGTTAAAAAGTACTTTTACATCTACTCTTTCTAAAAAGCTTGTGAAGGTGTTTTATAATGTAGGTTTTGTTATTATTCAGGTATGGTGAGGCCAATAGATCAGGAGGCAATTGCCACTGAAAAGATAGTTTGTTACAGTGCCAAGAGAAAGGGGCCCCAGGATAGGAAGCACCATGTGGGATCCAGAGCCTTTATTGTGGTTCCTGTGGGGAAGGCAGGGTAAGCAGACTTTGGATTGGCTGGCTCCAGGAATTGCAGAGGACTCAGGTGTCGGGGCTATCTCTAGTTGTCTTATACCTGGTTCTGCGACAATGAAGGCAGAGGACTGCTGCCTTCTGGAGTATAAAAGGCAGAAGAGGTGGTTCTCAGTGTGGGATCTGGAATGTTTAGTTTGTGTATGAAAGATGTGCTCCTGGGTGAGTGGTTTGCTGTCTCTTAAGAGCTGGCTAGCCCGGGGAGGGGCAGTTTCTCCCCAGATAGTGAAGCCCCAGATGCCAGAGCATCAGGAATATAGAAAATAAGAAAATAGGGTTGGGTGTGGTAGCTTATGCCTGTAATCCCAGCACTTTGGGAGGCCAAAGTGGGCGGATCTTGACGTCAGGAGATTGAGACCATCCTGGCCAACAATGGTGAAACCCCATCACTACTAAAAATATGAAATGAGCCGGGCATGGTGGCATGTACCTGTAGTCCCAGCTACTCGGGAGGCTGAGGCAGGAGAATTGCTTGAAGCAAGGAGGTGGAGGTTGCAGTGAGCCAGGATCACAGATCACGCCACTGCACTCCAGCCTGGCAACAGAGCAAGACTCTGTCTCAAAAGAAAAGAAAAGAAGAAAATATGGTTGATATAGAAGGGTGCCATTATTATTTCAGTTTTCAGAGTTGGAAACAAATTGGAGAAATTATGCAACTACCTAAGGTCACATACTTAATAACATAGGAGTAATTTAGGCCGGGCGCGGTGGCTCACGCCGGTAAACCTAGCACTTTGGGAGGCCGAGGCGGGCGGATTATGAGGTCAGGAGACCGAGTACCATCCTGGCTAACACGGTGAAGCCCCGTCTCTACTAAAAATATAAAAAATTAGCCAGGCGTGGTGGCAGGCGCCTGTGGTCCCAGTTACTCTGGAGGCTGAGGCAGGAGAATGGCGTAAACCCGGGAGGCGGAGCTTGCAGTAAGCTGAGATTGCGCCACTGCACTCCAGCCTGGGCGACAGATGGAGACTGAGTCTCAAAAGAACAAAAAAAGAAAAAAAAAAAAAAAAAAGAAGAATTTAAACTAAAATCTGGCTATTCCAGTATCCAGCTACTTTCCACTATAACTTGCTACTCATAGTTGGGAAGAATATAATTAAAGCCCTGAGTCATCAAGCACACTTCTATTTCTAGGAGATACCTACTACATTTTAGAAGGATTTAAACATCGTTAGATGTTTAAAGTTTGGGTACTTAAAACCAGGGGACGCTATAGCACTTACAATGCCTTTGCACGCGTTAGAAGAGAACACCCCTGCCTGTCTGGTGTCAGCCTCATGAATTTTGGCTTTTGATTTGCCCTCAGCTGGGCACCTTTGTTCAGTTCACAACATACTAACCATACCCCTCATTTAAACGGATTCGGTGCCAGATACATGAAACCTAAATTACTTAATTTCACATTTCTATATCAGAAAATTCAGCAATGTTTGTATGCAATGATTTATTAAAGAACAAATAACTTTTTTGGATTCTGTGTAAAAAAATACTAGTAAACATAAATCTACCTTTTTCTTCATTCATTCAGGAAATATGTATTTAGTACCTACTATATGGCAGGTAGTACTCTAGAGACTTGTAGTATATCTCTGAAAAAATGGGCAGAGTTCTGTCCTTGCAGAGCTGCTTTTGAGAAGGAGGGGGACAAGTAATAAACAATGAGCAGGGTGAGAGTTGTAAGTATTGGGCGGTGGCGTGATAGGGCAGATGGCAGTATTGAATAGCACAGTGAGGGGAGGCCTCATTTAGAAGGGAATTGATGGATATCTGAGATAAGAGCATTCAGGCCCAGAGAACATGGTACGTGTCCTTGCCATGTTTCAGTAACACAAGAAGGCTACTGTGGCTGGGGTAGAATGAGCGGAAAGGAGACTGAAAGGAATGGACCAAGAGGGGGCCAAAATGACAGAGGGCCTTGGAGAGTGTTGAAATGACTGTGGCTTTTACTAGCAGCCCGGTGGGGACATGATCTGACTTGTGCAAGGCTCACTCTGACTGCTGAGCTGAGAATAGATGGGATAGGACGCGTGCCAAAACACAGGCTCACCTGGTAGAGGCTGTTGCAGCATCCCGGCCGGAATAAGGTGGAAGCAGTGAAGGTGGTATGAAGTCATCAGATCTAGTTTTTGGAAACTACTAGTCAGAAGTTAGTTTGTTTTCAATATTGGCTAAAAACATTTTATTTTATTCTTCCCCAGACACAAATCTTTGTTTTAAAACCTCACTGGAAAAGTGTATATTTAAAGGATACTTGAAACGTGTCTGTAGGCGCAGCACAGGTGACTCATGCCTGTAGTCCAGCCCTTTGGGAGGCCAAGGCGGGAGGATCACTTAAGGCCAGGAGTTCAAGACTAGCCCTAGCTCTGGTGCCTTAGTGAGACTTTGTATCTTTTTTTTTTTCTGTGACTGGCTGTGTCACCCAGGCTGGAGTGCAGCAGTGCGATCTCAGCTCACTGCAACCTCCACCTCCAGGGTTAAGTGATTCTCCTGCCGTAGCTTCCCAAGTAGCTGGGATTACAGGCGTGCACCACTATGCCCGGCTAATTTTTGCGTTTTTAGTGGAGACGGGGTTTCACTATGTTGGCCAGGCTCTTGACCTCAGGTGGTCTGCCCACCTCGGCCTCCCAAAGTACTGGGATTACAGTTGTGAGCCTCTGCGCCCAGCCAAGACCTTGTGTCTTTTTTTTTTTTTTTTAAGAAAAAGGAAATGTGCTCGAAGAGCCCCATGTTCTTGTCTATTTTCTCTTTTGTATTTCTTGAGAAAATGTTGTAGACGGCCATTAGAAAGCAACATCTTAGTGTTCCTTCGACAGGATTTATAAAACTAGTGTTTAGGATAATTTTGCATAAAAGTTGGTTTCTTAATGTATTGTCTCTATTTGCACAAGCTTTGCCACAGGAAATCTACAGAGAGTTGTCCAAAGGTGAAATACATCATTACCATGACATTCTCATGATATCTTTTGTGACATTTATAGTGAATATGTTTAACAAAAATTCACTTCACAAGACGGTCAGATGGAAGACTCACTTGATATGTTTGAAACGTTTGAAACATATGTTGGTTACTCTGGAAGAAAAGAGAAAAAGATCAATGTCAAAATAACCTAATGCTAATAGCCTCCTTTTAGTCTGTAATACTTTTAAAATCAAGCAGAACAGAACAGCTTTGTGTTCTAGTGGAGTAGGTGCTTTGCCTATATGGTTTATTTTAAGAGCTAACATTTAAAGGCCTCCTCCTCCTATTAAAGATATGAATTTCTTCTAGGCTCTAGTTTGCGTCTGTTAAAATGTATATAGCCATAAGAAGGGATACCAGAGAAGCTGTTTTCATTCATTAATACCTTGTGGTAAATTTATTTATCAAAATGGCTAACTATGCACAAAGGCTCTATAGACATACAGATGAAAAAAGTAGGAATTGAAGCAGCTGAAGGCATGGGCGGTCTGAAAATAGAGATTAGAGAAGTTCAAAAATATTTCACAATTAGTTTTTAGTTAGCAGCAAATCTAAATAAAATAGCCAAATATTTTAGTATAGATATGGGGAGCTTATATATGTTGGATGTTGGAGAAAGCTTGAATATATACATAAAGTACAAAAGAAAACGTGTTGGGTATAAGAGTTGATCTTTTCACTTTATTACTGAAAGTATTGCTTTTTTTTTTTTTTTTTTTTTAAATGAGACGGGGTCTCACTGTGTTGCCCAGGATGGCCTAGAACTCCTAGGCTCAGGTGATCCTCCTGTCTCAGTCTCCCCAGTAACTGGGATTACAGGTACATACCACCATGCCAAGCTAAAATTAAAAAAAATTTAAGAACAGTATTTTAAATAACTCTTCCTGAACTCCTAGATAGGCAAGTTGCTTTTTGATAATACCAATTCTTTGCTTTTGCAGTTGTTGCATTGGGATATATTAAGTAATTTATTATTTTTCAAATATGGCAAGTATTTCGACATATTCAACGATCTTTAGGCAGAACTAACTTATAAATTATATTTTGGAGGTTGACTCTCCTCAAAATTAACTTCTTTTTTTCCTCCTCAGAATGAACTGACAGATACACGTGCAAAATTCCACGTACTTTTTCTTTTCTTTGTGTCTGCAATGTTCTTCATCAGCGTCCTCTCACTTTTCAGCTACCACTGCTGGCTAGTTGGAAAAAATAGGACAACAATAGGTAAGTAGGTTAAAATAAATTATAATTGCTTAGGACAATGACCATAAATAAATATGAAATCTAGAGAAGGACAGGGTCAGATGATAGAGAAGTGTTAGACAATTCTGAATCCGGAATTGGTGGCATGTGCCTAATAATCCCAGCTACTCAGGAGACAGAGGCGGGAGAAGCCCCTGAGCCCTGGAGGACAGCCGAGACAACATAGGGAGACCCAGTCTCTAAAAAGTAAAAATAATAAAATAATTCTGTAGTAAAATTAATTTTGACTGGATGGGAACAATGGTTTTATAATAAAGTTCATTATTTTGGAGAAGGTTGAGGAAATGAGATTGACTTTTTAACATATTTTCAGTAACGTGTTATGTGGAGAACTATTTTATAAATTTTAATAAATAAAAACTTTCCTGCGTTTATACAGTGTCATTTCAAAAATTAATCTGTGAGAGATCGGGCACAGTGGCTCACACCCGTAATCCCAGCACTTTGGGAGGCCAAGGTGGGTGGATTGCTTGAGTCCAGGAGTTCGAGACCAGCCTGGGTGACGTGGAGAAACCCTGTCTCTACTAATAATACAAAAAAAACTAGCTGCAGTCAGGCAAAATTGCATCGTTGCATTCCAGCCTGGGCAATGAGAGTAAGACCCTGTCTCAAAAAAAATTAATCTATGAGAGATAGACAGTAGATTTACGTGCTTTAAGGAAGTTTGTTCTCAAACAAGAAAACCCTCACATCCTCAATTACAGCTTATCTTTTAGCTAAAACATAACAGTGTATTTCACGTATATTCTTTTTTTTTGAGACAGAGTCTCACTCTGTTGCCCTGGCTAGAGTGCAGTCGTACCGTCACAGCTCACTGCAACCTTGACCTCCTGGACTTAAGCAGTGTTCCCACCTCAGCCTCCCAAGTCTCTGGGTCTACAGGTGTGTGCTACCACACCCGGCTAATTTATTTATTTCTATGGAGATGGGGTCTTGCTATGTTGCCCAGGTTGGTCTCAAACTCCTGGGCTCAAGTGGTCCTCCCACTTAAGCCTCCCAGAATGCTAGGATTACAGATGCAAGTCACCCTGCCCAGCCCATATATATTCTTTACTTTTCCCCCACAGTTAAACACATTTAACTGGCATATGTTCCATGACTGAAGCTAAGGAGTAGTGCTTTTGACATACCTCATTATTTCCATCTTTGTGTCAGTTGTCAGTATATGTATTGTATCACTAGTATTAGCATTTATTTCTCTTTTTGTTTGATCATTTTAAAAAATGAACATACAGGGGGAAAAGTAAGGTATTCAAGTAATTGGACAAACATTCTCTAAACAACAGTGGTGGCATTGCTCACTGAACTGTTGACATTAGAAGCCCTGCTATGCTATAATTGAAATATTCATGTATCTGCTAATATACCAAGACACAGAATAAGGATTTTTATGGTAATGTTTTGTAAAAAGTTAAAATCCACCTGCTAGATTAGAGCCATATATCTGCCAGGTAAGTTGGAGGGAAACAGTTTTTAATTATAGAAAGAATAAGGGATTTGGGGTGAGACATGTAGATGCTTTAGTATTGGATCATTTTAATGTTGTGTTACTGAGCTGTCTTGTAAGTTATGGTGGGCTTCCAGTGTGAGGATTTGTTCCTTCTCTTCCAGTTCCATCATGCCTTCATCCCTTTTCCATGTAAACAAAATTTCTTATCCCTATTAACTAATTTTTTTTGGTCATCTTTGTAGAATATTCTGCTATCTCTTTACCTTTAATTGAAAATGACAGAAAGGCAGCCTACAGGCAAAGTGCAGCCCTTAAGTTCTCCCCAACCAATAAGATCTATGTGAGCGATTTCACAAAGAAGACCAGATTTTCACAAAGAAGACCAGATTTCTTCTGGTCAAAACTGATGAATCTAGTGGTAGTAGGCCCATTTTCCCACTCAGTATCAGTGAAATGGAGCTAAGCAGGGGTGGACTGCGCAAGATAGGGCATGGATTTAGATAGGGTGTGGACACTGTCTTGCCAGTCGTGCCTTTTCTGTTTCCTGCCCAGCCCCCGTAGGTATGTGAGAGACTGGCATTTCTAGGGAACCTACTGTTGTCTTAAACAATCTTTTTCAAACTTTTTTTTTTTGCCAGTGGCCACAGTAAGAAAGGTAGCATTTCGTATCGTGACTTAGAACTTGCACAAATATTTATAAAATTATATAAATAAAATAAGCAAAAGTTTCACAAAACCTGTTTAATCTCTACTATATGCAGTGTATTCTGATATTTTCTTCTCTAGTTTCTTAAAAGGAAGTGCGGGTTGCAAGTCACTCAGTTGATTTTGTGGTCTGTTAAGGTGTTTTAACCCACACTTTGAAAAAACATTGCTTAACACACCACTTTTTTACAGCTTCATCTCCCACAGCCCTGGTCTTTAGCTAGTTCTCCACTGCTACATTCAGATGTTTGTTCTTGGATCTTTTGAGGGTGTCTTATTCTGCTGCATCACCTCTATCTTCTTCATAACCGTCACCTACCCACCTTGAGATCGTTTACCCTCATTTAGTGAGTTCCTGCATTTAAGCTAATTTCATTATCGCAAACAGGCAAGCTAGTCCCTTTGATTCTGAGCTTTTTTATTGCTTAGAACTGAAGAGCCTCTGAAAATGAAATTTTAAACTTGAATATGTTATTCTCTGTTTATTATATTCTAATATACTTCCTGAGTCTTCTATTCTCCAACAGTTTTCTCCTAAGTTTTTCTTTCCCTTCTGGTTTTATTTCTCACCCATGTCCATTCTAGATCCTATGATAAATGACTTCAACAGCTCTTGACAAAAACAGCTCCTTACGTCTTTGGTGCCTAGACTTTCTCCCATTATTCCTTTGCTAATTCATGGCTCTGGTTACCCAGCCATCCTCTTTATCCCTGTGCACAGTGGGGCTGTTGAAAGCTGTTGAAGGGTCTTCCTCCGTAAGGTTTGCTATAGCTACAGATTTAAGATGTTAGGCCTCATTGAGGGCCTTAGCTCTGTTAGGCAGTAATGTCACATGTTTCTGGTCAGGTCCCTCACCTACTACCCAAGACGGTTATTCCAGATTTTCATAATTCTCCCACTCTCCTTACCTATTTTATGAGTCCCTAGTAGAAAAATTAGAAGGAGTCACAAGTAAACTCTCATCTTCACATCTTTATAGCCTCATACAAACATTTCTTCTTTCACACCTATCATTCTCACCTGTCTCTAGCTTCTGAGGAAGAAAGATGTCTTTTCTGGTATTCAAGGTGAATCTTTACAACTTTTCTAGACTCCTTCCCATCTCTTCTAGGATTCCTTCTTCAGTTTTTAGTTTACTTGTTTATGTCAGCAATCCCTCCCAATGCCCTGGGTTCTTATCCTTAGCTTATAAAACACACTGAAGTGCATTCTATTTTTAAATTAAACATTTTTTGTGAAGCCTGTATCTTTCTCCAGACCTCACTCTACATCACTTAACAACCAAGCTTGAAATAATGGTCTGGTCACCCTCAGCTTGCTCACCTTTCCCTACAAGCACCCCCAAAGCACATATATGCCCCCCATCGAGACAAAATTAGCTTCCTTCACCTTTGTGCTCCCAGTACAACATGGCTATGTTAGCACTTACTACACTGTAATTTTGCTAGACTCTAGGTTCTTCAATAGGAATTTTATCTAATTTATCTTTGAATCCCAAATATCTGGTACAAAGCTATCAGGAACATAGTAGGAAATGCATAAATAATGAGTGAAGTTGAAGCCAAGAGATAGTGGAGCACACAACACTAGATTTTAAGTAGTATTTGATAATTATTTGGACATGTTACTTTATAAGGTTGATGAAATATTAAATGTGTTATTTTTTTCCAAAAGAAGTTTCAGAAATTTATCTTTTAATTGCAACCAATGTATTATTTATTTTAAATTATATTTATAATTTTTGATGTCAAAGATATAAGCAAGAAAATTGGTACTTTCCATCCCTTCTATAATTTTTACACAGATTAATTAGTTTATATATGTATGTATATTTAACAGAATCATTCCGCGCACCCACGTTTTCATACGGGCCTGATGGAAATGGTTTCTCTCTTGGATACAGTAAAAATTGGAGGCAAGTCTTTGGTGATGAAAAGAAGTATTGGCTACTTCCAATATTTTCAAGGTAATTTATAAAATGTGGGTCTCAGGGATTATGGCATCTGTGGCGGTCTTTTTCTGGTTAAATGTCTTCAGATTTAGAGAATATAATATATAATGATATTCTTATAGACTTTGAAAACTCAATTTTTTATACATAAAATATTTTTCATTTTTTAATTAGATAAGGTTAAGGAGAGTTTATATATTTGAATGGAAAGTAGAAGAAAAAGATGATTTGCTAAGAAAATAAGATTTTTTTCTTCAAAATGCAAATAAGTTGTTTGAAATAAAGAATTATAAAAATGTATGGTTATTAGCCACAACTTCAAAGATCCTATCACAGAAATGAATTACGTATTCTGTTGTGTCCTAAATCAGAGAAGACCAACGACGTATTGCAATTTTACCCCAAATGTAAATGAGAGTGTATTCTTGAGATGATTGATAGTTTCCATTTCTTTCCCATTTCCATCCATTTTAGGCAAGCTCTGTATCAAAGTCATCATAAAGAAGGAAAAAATATTTGAAGATTGAGTGA
Source organism: Macaca fascicularis (assembly GCF_037993035.2). Lineage (NCBI taxonomy): Eukaryota > Metazoa > Chordata > Mammalia > Primates > Cercopithecidae > Macaca > Macaca fascicularis. Next base: position 2,261,143 of record NC_088391.1, on the reverse strand, counting down.
CATATTTGTAAGAGTTACGGGTTTTTTTCCCTAGATTAACTGAATTGCCTTTTTTTGGTCTGAAAATGACTTATTTGCTTTCATTTTTTAAAGACATTTTTGCTTGGTATAAAATTCTAGATGTTGGCCAGGCACAGTGGGTCATGCCTGTAATGCCAGCACTTTGGGAGGCTGAGGCAGGTGAATCACTTGGGGCCAGGAGTTCAAGACCAGCCTGGCCAACATGGCGAAACCTGGTCTCTACTGAAAATACAAAAATTAGCTGGGTATGGTGGCACACACCTGTAGTCCCAGCTACTTGGGAGGCTGAGGCACAAGAATCGCTTGAACCTGGGAGACAGAGGTTGCAGTGAGCTGAGATGGTACCACCACATTGCAGCCTGGGCAACAGAGCAAGACTCTGTCTCAAAAACAAAACAAAACAAAAAATTTTAGATGTTGCTAAATGTTATGTTTCTGGGTTGCATTTTTATAATGAGAAATTGTGATAACTCTTATTTTTGTTAGTCTATATATAATGTTTTTTTCTATGGCTACTTTTAAGACTATCACTACTTCATGCAATTTGATTATGATATATTGATCTAGTTTTCTAGTTTCTTGTGCTTGGGTTTAGTTGAACTTTTTGGATCTCTGGTTTTAGAGCTTTAATCAAATTTGGAAAATATTGTTAACCATTATTTCTTTTGTCATCTCCTTCCCCTATTACTGTGGGGACTCCAATTACACGTGTCATCAGTCACTCACAGTCCTCCCACAGCTCACTGGTGCACTGTTCATTTTTTGTCTGTTTTCTGTGTTTCATTTTGTATAGATCCTATTGCTATATCTTCAAGTTCATTGATCTCTTTTGTATACTTTATCCATTCTCATGTATTCAAGATTTTCCCCCTCCCATTGGTTGGAACACAGATTACTTGTTTTGAAATTATTTTCTCTAAACAGAAATTTTGAAGTTATTTTCTGTAAACAGCGAATTATAAGTCGATAGGATTTTGTTGTTATTTTTAGTTTTCTTTCCTTTAAAGATGTTCCATTATCTTCCGGTCTGCATTGTTTCTAATGAAAAGTCAGCCTGACTTTAATTTCTTTATTTCATTGTTTGTAAATTACTATCCTTTCCCCTCCTGTAGCTACTTTTAAGATTTTATCCGTATCAGCTGGGCGCGGTGGCTCACGCCTGTAATCCCAGCACTTTGGGAGGCTGAGGCGGGCCGATCACAAGGTCAGGAGATTGAGACCTTCCTGGCTAATAGGATGAAACCCTGTCTCTACTAAAAATACAAAAAATTAGCCGGGCATAGTGGCAGGTGCCTGTAGTCCCAGCTACTTGGGAGGCTGAGGAAGGAGAATGGCGTGAACCCAGGAGGCGGAGCTTGCATTGAGCCAAGATTGCACCACTGTGCTCCAATCTGGATGACAGAGAAAAAAAGATTTTATCCTTGTCATTGGTTTTAAGCAGTTTGATGAGTTCCTTGGTGTTTATCCTCCTTGGGGTTCATTAGGCTTCTTGGATCTGTAAGTTTATAGTTTTCATCAGATTTGAATAATTTTCATCAGTTGTGTCTTTATTTTTTTCTGCCTATTCCCCTCTTTCCACCTCCTCCCTGACCAGCTTTTCTGGTACTCTCATGTATACATATGTTAAATTGCTTGATAGTGACCCACAGGTCATTGCTATTTTGACCTTCTCTGCCATCTTCTTTTCTCTGTTTGCTTCATTTTGGTTAATTTCTACTGCTAATATCCATAAGTTCACTGATCTCTTCTATAATGTCTAGCCTGCTGGTAAGCTTTTCCAATGAATCTTTCATGTAAGATTTTAAAAATATTTATTTATTTATTTATTTATTTAGAGACGGAGTCTTGCTCTGTCACCCAGGCTGGAGTGCAGTGGCGTGATCTAGGCTCACTGCAACCTGTGTCCCCTGGGTTCAAGCAATTCTCCTGCCTCAGCCTCCAAAGAAGCTGGGATTACAGGTGCGTGCCACCACACCTGGCTAAGTTTTGTATTTTTAGTAGAGACAGGGTTTCACCATGTTGGCCAGACTGGTCTCAAACTCCTGACCTCAAGCAATCCACCCACCTCATCCTCCCAAAGTGCTGGTATTATAGGCATGAACCACCGCACCTGGCCCAGATGTATTTTTCAGCTCTAGAAGTTCAGTTTGGTTTTTTTAATATCTTACATTTATCTTTTCATTATATCTATTTTTCCTTTTAATTCACAGGTACATTGATAATCATTTTTAAAAAGTCTTGTTTGCTAATTTTCACTGAAATTGCTAAGTTTCTGATCTTTTTCTTATTTATTTATTTTTTATTTTTTTTTGAGACGGAGTCTCGCTCTGCCGCCCAGGCTGGAGTGCAGTGGCCGGATCTCAGCTCACTGCAAGCTCCGCCTCCCGGGTTCACGCCATTCTCCTGCCTCAGCCTCCCGAGTAGTTGGGACTACAGGCGCCTGCCACCGCGCCCGGCTAGTTTTTTGTATTTTTTAGTAGAGACGGGGTTTCACCGTGTTAGCCAGGATGGTCTCGATCTCCTGACCTCGTGATCCGCCCGTCTCGGCCTCCCAAAGTGCTGGGATTACAGGCTTGAGCCACCGCGCCCGGCCAGTTTCTGATCTTTTTCTATTAACTTTTTTTTTTCTTAGCTATAGATCACATCTGTGCTGCTTTTCATGTCCAGTAATTTTTGATTGGGTGGTGGACATTTTGAATGCTACTTTGCTGCCTGTCTAGATTGGCCTCCCGAAGGGCTAGGATTAGAGGCATTACTACTGCGCTTGGCCTGAAGCTTGTTTTCAGCTTTATTACGTTGAGTCCAGAGTAGTACTTTCTCTAGGGCTAGTTTAGCACTCCAATAAATGTGGAGTTTTTACCAAATCCATGTGTTCAGTGAGATCGCCCCAGTCAAGCTGGGCAAATGTGAATGCTTCCCAGTGCTGTGAATTATTCATCGTTCATTATTCCCAGTTGTTCTTTTCCTGGATTCACAAGTGCAGCTTAGTATTTATCAGAAGACTCAGGTACACCACAGTGCAGATTTCTGTAGCCATTTCTCTGCATATCTTGCTCTCTCTCAACTCTGTCCCATAGATTTAAGCCACCTCAGCCCCTCTTTTTTTAGACAGAGTCTCACTGTCTCTCAAAGTGAGACAGGCTGAGTGCCCAGGCTGGAGTACAGTGCTGCAATCTTGACTCACTGCAACCTCCGCCTCCCGGGTTCCAGTGATTCTCGTGCCTCAGCCTCACTAGTAGCTGGGATTACAGGCGCATGCCACCACACCCAGCTAGTTTTTGTGTTTTTAGTAGAGATGGCATTTCACCATGTTGGCCAGGATGGTCTTGAACTCCTGACCTCAAGTGATCCGCCTGCCTCAGCCTCCCAAAGTGCTGGGATTACAGATGTGACCTCCCGCACCCGGCCCACCTCAGCCTCAAAACTCCCACCTCTGTCATCTCAATTCAGTGAAACTACCTTGTTCTGCTTGTTTCCCACCCCCGTAGTGCCAGGGCCCTGGTTTCCCACCCCCGTAGTGCCAGGGCCCTGGTTTCCCACCCCCGTAGTGCCAGGGCCCTGGTTTCCCACCCCCGTAGTGCCAGGGCCCTGGTTTCCCACCCCCTGTAGTGCCACGGTCCTGGCAGAAAGCTGTGCCTTGCTTGGTTTTGTTTTCTTTTTTTCTGAGACCACAGTTCTCTGCTGCCTATTTTCTAAAAAAATAATTTTGTACTGTTCAGTTTCTGACTATGTACAGTTTACCAGTTATTCCATCTCTCGGCGAGAAGTAAAAGTCTCTGTAGTACACAATTTTGATGTGTTTAGATAATATGAAAATAAGGCATAAGTGTGCTCTTTTTAGAACGTAAGCTTCTTGAAGGCAGAAAGTTTCTTCTCTTTTGTTCACTATTTCCTATATCCGTAGTACTTAAAATAGTACCTAGAACATCATAGGCATTCAGTAAATATTTGTTTAATGAATATTGTTGAATAAATAAATATGTGGAACTTACATCATGAATTTCAGTTTGAGCCTGAATGATCTCATAAATGATTATGATAAGCAGGTCAGTTACTCAAATACTTGAATACCTATGCTTGGGGTGCTATACTAGGCATCAGAATCTTAATAGGCACAGAAGACATTGTTTCTCAATGTATGTAAATTGTAAGAGAAAAGGGCTTGTGTCTGCAATGGAGGTATTAGTCTGTTCTCACACTGCTAGTGAAGACATACCGGACACTGGGTAATTCTAAAGGAAAGACGTTTAGTTGACTCACATATGGCTGGGGAGGCCTCACAATCATAGTGGAAGGCAAGGAGAAGCAAAGTCACATTTTATATGGTGGCAGACACAAGAGTATGTGCCAGGGGAACTCCCGTTTATAAAACCATCAGATCTCGTGAGACTTACCCATTTTCACAAGAACAGCACAGGAATAACCCACCCCCACGATTCAGTTACCTCCCACTGGGTCCCTCCCCTGACACATGGGAATTATGGGAGCTACAATTCAAGATGAGATATGGGTGAGGACACAGCCAAACCATATCAAGGTAATAACACCTAAGTTAGAAATCTTAGGAATTACTTCCTTATATGACAAGTTACGATAATTTATGCCATGTCTCTGAAAAATGGGTGTTAAATTTGACCATTTTGATTTAATTTAACATTATTTAAATTATAACTATTTTTCATTATGCAGCTTGGGTGATGGTTGCAGTTTTCCAACTCGCCTTGTGGGGATGGATCCAGAACAAGCTTCTGTTACAAACCAGAATGAGTACGCCAGAAGGTGTGCTTCTTGTCCTTACGCTTTTCCATATTCATCATAAAGCAAACCGTGTACATGTGTTGTGTGTACGTCTTATGAGTAAATACAGTAGTGATTTAGTAAACCAGCATAGTTAGGGAAAGAGAAATTTAAATTTTTTAACTGTGGGTTAATAAAGGTATATGTGCTAATAACCATGATTTTTTATTATCTAAACCAGAACACTTAAGAGTAGGAGAGAGAATGCTTGTTTAATAATAGTTAAACCAGGATAATTGCATAAAGCTGGAAATGTCTGGGCAAGCTGGGAAGTAACTAAGACCTTTCAAGATTTTATTAGATTGGATTATGTCAGTTATGTTTTTTCAAATAAATTAGTCATTATACTAATCACCATTTTATTTTGATAAATTTTAATATACTATCAAAATAAGAATTCAAAAATACAGTTTTTTTTTTCATTACTTCATCTTAGAGGAAATTTTCCCATAATATTTGTGTGGCAAGTAAACTTTCATACATTCAGTGTAATAGTTCATTTTAAATGAAATTTTAAAGAAGCTAGAGATACTTCTGTCCAAGTAAAACATTCATAATTTATTCATTACAGAAATAAGTTGTAGGAGAAGAGGAATGATAAGTTCTAAACTAGCATATTAATATTGGAAGAACCCTAAGTCTTAGAATGTAGCTTAATGCCTTAGACCTTTGAGCTCTAACATTTGTTAGGGTTCTGGCCCAGTCACTTAAATTATGAGCCTCAGTTTCCACCTCTATGAAATCGGGATAATGATACTCACCACCGAAGGTTATTTGGAGCGCTGAGATAATGTATATAAGGTGCCTGGCATCGTGTCTGGCCCATAATAGGGAACCAACATTTATTAGTTTCCTTTTCCTCTTCCTTTCCTTCCTCCATTCCCTCCCTCCCTGGATCTTTTAGCTAGAAAAATAAGTCTACGCTAAATCACTGAATCATTTTTTCCCCTTAGATCTAAACTGCAGAGGTAGAAAGCAGAAAACTTGGGAAATGACAGGTAATTGTTTTGTACTGGCCACAGACATAGATCCCCACCTGTCCTTGCACTGCCTATGGCTCCCGATTAACATATTAAGAACAGTTCAGACTGGCCTCTGAAGCTTTTTAGATTTTGACTAATTGTTTTCATTGGCAGCGTTGGAATACAGATTCTTGGGTCTAGAGAGCCATTTAATGGGGGGTTGTGGGCATATTTTTATTTTGAAGGTAGTTTTTTCAGAGTACTAAGATCTCATGAGTTGCCCTCACATATTTAGGAGAAGGAATACTAATTTGCTGCTTATTAATTTATTAAGTATCCACCATTGAGCATTAAGCTATTTATTAAGTTGTTTGCTCTTCTTTTCAGTAGTGGCTCAAATCAGCCTTTTCCTATCAAACCACTTAGTGAATCAAAAAACCGTTTGTTGGACAGTGAATCTCAGTGGCTGGAGAATGGAGCTGAAGAAGGCATCGTCAAATCAGGTAATAGTTCTCATTTGAAACACTGCTTTGGTTCAAATGAAAAGCATGAGATATAATACATGTGGAAAACTCAAAATAATGTAACATTTTAAAAATACTAAAATATGTGAAACTTTTAAATATATGCTGGGCACGGTGGCTCACGCTTAGTAATCCCAGCACTTTGGGAGGCCGAGGCAGGCAGATCACGAGGTTAGGAGAATGAGACCATCCTGGCTAACACGGTGAAACCCTGTCTGTACTACAAATATAAAAAATTAGCCGGGCGTGGTGGCGGCACCTGTAGTCTCAGCTGCTTGGGAGGCTGAGGCAGGAGAATGACATGAACCCGGGAGGCGGAGGTTGCAGTGAGCTGAGATCGCGCCACTGCACTCCAGCCTGGGGGACAGAGCGAGACTCCGTCTCAAATAAATAAATAAATAAATAAGTAAAATATATAGGGTGTTTGTGGTTCTTAGTAGCTTCTATGAGGAAGGGATAGAGCGAGGAGAGTATAGTGGGTCATGTTTTTTTCTGTGCAACTGCAGGTTTTTGTTAACCCAGCCACATACTTCCCCACACAGATGTGGAAAGTTCTTTTGGCGTTGGCTGTTCTGAATAAGCAACGTTATTCTTTTTTTTTTTTTTTTTGAGATGGAATCTCGCTTTGTCACCAGGCTTGAGTGCAGTGGCACAATCTGTGCTCACTGCAACCTCCACCTCCTGGGTTCAAGCAATTCCCCTGCCTTAGCCTCCCAGGTAGCTGGGACTACAGGCGCCTGCCACTGCGCCCGCTAATGTTTTTTGTATTTTAGTAGAGACGGAGTTTCACCATGTTGGCCAGGATGGTCTTGATCTCCTGCCCTCATGATCCACCCGCCTCAGCCTCCCTCAGTGCTGGGATTATAGGCATGAGCCACCGTGTCTGGTCAGCAATGTTATTCTTTAGGGTCCCAGCTTTTGCTTAGTTGACAATAATTCTTGAAAAGCATTGCATTCTTTGCTGCCTTAGTTTAAAAAGCATTGCACACTGGCCGGGCGTGGTGACTCACGCCTGTAATCCCAGCACTTTGGGAGGCCAAGGTGGGCAGATCACACGGACAAGAGTTAGAGACCAGCCTGGCCAACATGGTGAAACTCCATCTCTACTAAGAATACAAAAATTAGCCGGGTGTGGTAGCACATGCCTGTAATCCCAGCTACTCGGGAGGCCGAGGCAGGAGAATTGCTTGAACCCGGGAGGTGGAGGTTGCAGTGAGCCGAGATGGCACCCCTCTGCACTCCAGCCTGGGCGACAGAGTGAGACTCCGTCTCGGGGAAGAAAGAAAAAAAAGAGCACACTGAATATATTTTAACCTTTTTTAGGTGACTCTTAATCATTTATGAATTGAGGATTCAGGTATGGAATAGTCAGCAAAATTGAAGTGGGAATTTTCATCAGACCTGGGTTTAAAATACTGTCTGGCTACTTAACTAGCATTACAGCCTAAAACACATCTGAGGTAATTTTCAATGATAATAGTAATAACACTGTGGTTATCTCCTTGCACTATAGAAAAGTGGTTTTGGGTCAGGCACAGTGGCTCACACCTGTAATCCCAGCACTTTAGGAGGCTGAGGCAGGAGGATCACTTGAGCTCAGGAGTTGGAGACCAGCCTGGGCCACACAGCCTATCTCTACCAAAAACTTTGGGAAAAAATTTTTCTAGGCCTGATGGCATGTGCCTGTAGTCCCAGCTACTCAGGAGGCTGAGGCGAGAGGGTTGCTTGAGCCTGGGAGATTGAAGCTACAGTGAGCTATGATCATGCCACTGCACTTCAGCCTGGATGACAGAGCAAGACCCTGTCTCAAAAAAAAAAAAATGGAAAAAGAAAAACGATTCCAGACATTTAGCTCCATTTGTACTAACTGTAGCAAATACCCTAAATACCCTTAAAAACACTGTTAGAATTTCTGAGGTTTTTTTGTTGTCTTGACTTTTAGCAGCATTTAAAACATTCTCTTAAATTAGTATCTTTAGGATCTTCATTAGGATCATTACACCTTTTGTATAAGGTCAAGGAAAAATCCCGAAGTTTAAGGCCAGCCTAGGCAATACTATTGAGGCCCATCTCTAAAAAATAAAGCTCTAGGGTAAAGTTCATTTTGCGAACTTCTTAATTATTGCTGTTTAACATCTTTAAAGCCAGTGGGTATTTCCACAGGATAAACATAAAATCAAACTTTTGACTCCTAATGTTAGCTCTTTACTTCTGGGTTCTATAAGAAGACAAATGGTTGACACCATAAGCCTATTTTGTATTTACATAATAGTCATTTTTGCTGTAATCAATTTTTACCATTTAGCCAGAAACTTAATACTTCTTTTTTTTTTTGTCATGTCATACACAATTATGTGCTTACAGGGACAAATAACCATGTAACAGTGGCAATAGAAAATTGAGTACCACTTGTTCATAACTAACCATTTGAATAAGAACAAGGTAAGACAGTGTAAAGGTAATCCTTGAATAAATGCAGCTTATTTTCATATTTCATAATCTTTAAACAATTTGCAGTTCTTTTTTTTAGTCTTTTTAATTGTATCAGCAAAATTAGGCAGTACAGGAAAGACTGGAATGTAACATCTGCCAAAATCTCATTTTCTTTATTCCTTATAGCACAATCTTAGTAACTATTTGTTGGTAAATTAATGAAGAAACTAATAAAAATAGTTTAGGACTGGTATGTGGACCACTGGCCTTTTCAGTAAACAGTACCTTATTAATTAAAGAAAAAAAGGTGGCCAGGCAAGGTGGCTCACACCTCTAATTCCAGCACTTTGGGAGGTCAAGGTGGGAGGATCACTTAAGCCCAGGAGTGAGAGACCAGCCTGGGTGAGATACTTAAATTTGTATAGTGAAACCTCATCTCTACAAAAAATAAAGAATTAGCCAGGTTTGTGTTGATGCACACATGCAGTCCCAGCTACTTGGGAGGCCGAAGTGGGAGGATCACTTGAGCCCAGAAGGTCGAGGCTGCAGTGAGCCAAGATGGCACCACTGCACTCCAGCCTGGGTAACAGAGCAAGGTCCTGTCTCAAAAAAAAAGAAAAAAAAAAAAGCGACTTTTGTCCACTATTAAGGAAATTCAACCCAAAGAAAAATGACCAAAGACTCTAAAAAAGAATTAAGAGGTTTATTTATGTTATATGGTTTGTAAAAGACACAGCAAGAGAAGATTGCTAAGTAGTAAATTACCACAAACATGGAGCTTATCACATTTATCATCCTGTTCCTGTATAACAGAGTTTGTTTTTCTAAAGGCGTCTTATCTGGAGTGTCAGCTAGAGGAGTATCTGTTTCCTCACTTGTGGGCTTGTCCTCAGCAGTTAGGCCCTTGCAGAGCACCTTGAGCCTGCGTGCAGGGCTGCAGCCAGAGCCTAAGACCCAGGACAGTCAGATCACAGGCACTCAAGGTGGTGGTCACGTTGGGCAGAGTGGCTGCAGTCAGAAGAGGAGCTGTATGACCCGCATGTGGTGATCGTAAGCCAGGTCCATGTCACCGAGAGCTGGAGCTGTGGAGTAGTGCTTGGTGTCCAGACAAGCCCGCAGTCCGAGGTCCACGATTCTTCTTAATGTGGGCGGAATAATTGCTGATGCTTGTGGTGGTTGAGAATCCTCAGCTGCAGTTCCTTTAACAGTTGCTGTGGGAAGTTTTCTACATCTTGCACCAGTCTTAGGACAGGTGTAGGTGGACCAGATGTCTTCTCAAATGATGTCCAAGTTAGCAGTCTGGGAGTACTGTAAGATTCTCCCTTTTAAAATACTCTTTTGATTGATTCAGGGGAAGAAAGTAATACCCGCTCATTTACTGCTACAAAAATCTTTATTATTATAATATTAGTAGTGTTAAGGACTTACTTATATTCCATCTTGTTATATTAGTAGCTTTGTACCTTAGCCCACAGAACCATTTAGTAAATATTTTCAGAAATAAAATCGTTTTAACCAACAATGTTTCTTTTTTTGTAGGTGTATGAAAACATTATAGACTGATATTTTCAATTTTCATTTGGAAGAAAATGATCAATGGAATGAAACAATTGAAGTATAACAGAAGATATATTTTTTAAAAAAGAAGCTTTGTACAGTCCTGGGATCCACAGACGCACTGCTCCAGAGCGGAACGATGCCTTAATCTTAAGTGTCCATTTGTGCAGCATTGGCTTCGGGCTACAAAAGTGACTTAACGTTATTCTGGAAATAATACTCACCTGTTATGAGATGCTATAATACGAGCTGTCATCACATTTTAACATGCATATGTATTTTTTGATACCTGAATTACATTATTAGAATTAGTATCCATATACATTTTCACTCTAAAAACACAAGCTTAAAAACTTGAAAGTAAAGTACATCTAGGACAAATGGTGGCTGAAAGTGAATAATATTCAAATTACTGTTGCTTGTACTGTATAAGGAAAATGCTTTTTTAAATTGGGTATTTGCTAATTTATAATTACTATTTTATACTTTTCAATATTTTTAATAACTTTTATTGTTGGCTATAACAGAAGGATTCAGATATCTAAATATCATTTAGAACATAGAACACATTGGTCTAATTCATCGAAAGCTTAGTTAGAAGCATTAATACAGCCATGTAGTGGAACAAGTGCCCAAGGCTTAAAGGGAACTCGGCAGGATAAGAACTATTTTGGGTTCTCTCTGCTATTTTATAACTTTTGTTGTTGAACTTTCAGGGGTGTGTACACGGGCAGAGAAACACAAAGGTACATGTGCTGGAGAAATACTGGACACAGTAGGAAGAAGTTTAAGTGTCCAGAAGAAAAGATAAGAGGAATATTGTAATCTGTTAAAAAAAGAATAGTTTGAGTTTTAACAGTAGTTAGAATAAAGCATGCTGTTGACTTGACTTTCAAATTTCAGGGTAGGTAATGACTAAAAATTACTTTGAAACTTTTTTACAGTAATACTGTAACAACTTAAACAGTGACTTAAAATGCAATTCAAACTAGGCAAAAAAACTTTAGAATAAGTTTTCCTCCTGGCTCTTAGTTGGAAAGTCTAACCTGAGTGGTCATTTTACATTCCCAGTCTCTGAGAAGTGGATTCTACTCTTAGATGCACAGTCTCAAGTCTGACTTTCTAACAGCAACCCCTTTATGCCTAGAAACATTTCTCCTTTTTCCTTTTAAATGTAATCTAAGCGACAGGAGTTGTTGCATTAACTCCAAAGAAAAGTACAGAATAAACAATGTCGAAATGTTACTCCTCATTTACACCTTTTAGTCAGACACACACACACACACCCCCACCCCCAAATAATCGATTGCTTCCCGTTGGTGGGTGGAGACGAACCTCAGCAGCATCTGTGAGTACTACAGGTTGGAGTGTCCTGTGTAAAATGGGACTGCAGGGGAGGGAGTGTTGTGAATGAGTTGGACTGGATGACTTCTAACATTCTGCGATGCCTAATTTTGCAAAATCACTTTTCATTCACCCAGTAAATTTTTTTCTTCTTTTTTCCAGGCAGCCTTGCTCTGTCTCTCAGGCAGGAGTGCAGTGGTGGGATCTTGGCTCGCTGCAACCTCCACCTCCCGGGTTCGAGTCTCCTGCCTCAGCCTCTCAAGTAGCTGGGATTACAGGCTCACGCCACCAGGCCCGGCTAGTTTTTACATTTTTAGAAGAGACAAGGTTTTACCATGTTGACCAGGCTGGTCACGAACTCCTGACCTCAAATAATCCACCCGCCTCAGCTTCCCAAAGTGCTGGGATTACAGGCGTGAGCCACCACGCCCGGCCCCAGTAAATTTTTTGGAGTACCTTCTATATGCTAAACAATACACTAGGAATAGCTCCGTCATTTCCTAGTACAGCATAAATTTTATGGTTGCTACTGTAGGTTTATAATTTGTTGTTTATAATTTGGTCTAATTTCCATCAGATACTAATAATAGATTTTAAAAGGAGGCAACTATTTTTCTTTGAACCAAAGGAATGAGTTAGCTTTGAAAACATAGTTTGGAATACTATAGTATGGATTCTTCTACCTTTGTTTCAACTCCTTAGTCTTAATAATCTCGATTCTAGCAAACTAGAATGAGTTAAGAGATAATCAATTATTGCTGGGCATGGTGGCTCATGCCTGTAATCCCAGCACTTTGGGAGGCCGAGGCTGGTGGATCACCTGAGGTCAGGGGTTCGAGATTAGCCTGGTCAAAATGGCAAAACCCGCTCTCTACTAAAAATAATAATAAAAAAAAAAAAACCAAAAACTGTCCAGGCATGGTGGCACACTCCTGTATTCCCAGCTACTCGGGAGGTGGAGGCAAGAGAATCACTTAAACCCAGGAGGTGGAGGTTGCAGTGAGCCAAGAGTCTGGTGCACTCCAGTCTGGGTGACAAGAGTGAAACTCCATCTCAAAAATATATATATATCAACTACCAACTAAAATCATAACTTCAGTTTGGCAGTTTGCATATTATAAGGAGATAAATGTTTAAACATACTTGACTACTTTCAGAAATGTTCTCCTGGTACTTTTTGTGAGTATTTCTACATTCAGATCAAAAGATTTGCATGTACCTGGCTAACGCCAAGGAAACTATTTTCTTCACTATTATGCACTTTCATGGTAGTATAGTCTTTCTCAGTTCTTTTACTTTTTGTTATTTAACATCTTTAATATAATAGCACAGCAAACATCTTTTCAGAAATTTTCAGTTAAAGCCTTTGAATTATTTATCTTTGGTTTAATTTACAGCCAGCATTTTGCCACATTCTAAATAATATTTAGCTGAACTGCTTCATGCGTATTAATGACCATTCTAGCAAAGGCCTACAAGTGGTGTGGGAATCAGGGAAAGGCTGCCTCTTTGGTATTTCAACTGGTATTGATTATTGCTATCAACTATTTGGGGAGAAAAAATCAAAATGAAGCCCTGTCAAATTTTATAAGTACTATCTTTGGTCCTTCAAACACTTGAACATTTGTGATGACACCTTAAGAAAAATGAAGTTCAGGTCTTACCATTGCCATTAAAAACAAATTAGGAGACGTGGTTTACCTGGGAACAAATTTACTTGAATATTCAGTACCTGAAACCATGCCAAACCAAAGAGCAGCTGCAGTACATTAGTTATTTTAAATGAACAAGTTTACAAAGTTTATTTTCATCTATACATAAGGATGATTTTTTAAAAACTTTTTACATATTAGTGGTTATGATCCAATGTGTCATGAGTGAATTTAACTGTAAGGTGGTTTAAATCAAATATGCAATGTTTACTTGAATTGTATTTCTATTAGCAGATTTTGACTATGTTTACAGGACTGTTTAAGGATTATCAGGCATGTGAGATCGCCTTTCAGTTATCTTTAAAACAGATGTATATTAAGGGCTTAGAGTTAGGCTCTACATATTCTGGGCAGTGAATAGGCAGTAACTTACAAATAAGTTTTGCTTACCTTTTGTTTTAGGGACTAGCACTGCTATCAATGGAAAGTATTTTTAACTAATCTGTTATTAAGAAAGTCATATTTTTGCATTTCAGCCAAAATAAAGACCATCTCTGATAATCTGTTAGAAACAGATAATACATGTCTGAAATCCATATGTTTCATATGATCTAAACTGTATTTTCCAATTTAAATTAAAATGTAATATAGATTCAGAAAGGTTCATATTTTTCTAATGACTTCATTCTATATTATTTTGTTAGGTTGCATAAAGAAGCAAGGAATTGCACTTGTATTAAAAGATGAAGAAAGCTATTAGGTATATTTGTACATGACTGCAAATGAGTCTATGCCTGTTTAAAAGAAAAGATGGACACTATTTTAAAGTGAGCTTTAATATGCTTTTATATAAACAAATTTGAAGTACAGTTTAGTTTGGTTGTGTTTACCTAACAAGTACTATAAGCCGTGTATTTGTTCTTATTTGTATAATCCTAGCCTGTGACTTAATGTTGACGCTTTGCTTTGTCTTTTGGCTGGCCTAACCTACATTGACATGTACGCAGAACATTTTACAACTTTTTTTTTCCAAAAGTCATAATGAATTACTTTATTAATAAACAAATAAAGTCTTGTATTTGAAGTGTTTTCTTTGTTATAAAGTGGTATTTACCAAATGAGAGAATAACCATTATTTTTATCAACTTGAAAATCTGGTAAAATAGTGCTTAGAGAAAGAGATTGGCTAATAGTTTAGGGAAACCACCTTTAAGATAGGTATTATTTTAGTGCAACAAAATTGTAGTTTACTTAGGTTTATTCAAAACCTAAAGAGTTTAGTGGCTTTTTACTGAACATAATTTAATTTCAGAAGTCATTTAGGACCTTGAGGACCTTCAGATCACTGTAAGTTGTTGAATTGTGATTGTTAAAATGCTGAATAATTAATAATTTCATTATGTAGAATTCTTTTATGGCATCTGTGTTCCAGTGCCCTTCCAAAGAGGCCAAGTTTGTTACTGAAGCCAGTTAAAGATTTCATGTAGCTATATTTATAAAAATTGAAGTATCTCCTTGAGAAAGGAAAGATCTTGAAGACAGGTAAATATATCAAATTGCAGGCTGGGTGCAGTGGCTCACGCCTGTAATTCCAACACTTTGGGAGGCCGAGGTGGGTGGATCACTTGACGTTGTTAGGAGTTTGAGACCAGCCTGGCCAATATGGTGAAACCCTGTCTCTACTAAAAATATAAAAATTAGCCAGGTGTGGTGGTGGGTGCCTGTAATCCCAGCTACTCGGGAGGCTGAGGCAGAAAAATCACTTGAACCCAGGAGACAGAGGTTGCAGTGACCCGAGATCACGCCACTGCCCTCTGGCCTGGGTGACAGCAAGCCTCTGTCTCCAAAAAAAAAAAAAAAAAGTCTAATTGCCGAAATCTGCAATCTGCATATAATATAATCCCACTTACGAGTTTTACAGTGTCCATGCTGTGTACCTGTGTGTTCAAACTCAGCCTATTAATCAAGTATTAATTACACTATTGTAATGTTCTCATATCCACCTCCTGTTCCTTTTGTAGTGAGCTCCAGTGTTGCGGGTATCCACTTAAAACACCAGGCGATGCCCATCATCTCCACAGGAGGAGTTTGTCTTGCCGGTAAATCATGTTTCACAGTGAAAGTGATCTCATGGTACTCATGTAGTTTTCTTTTTGAATTTATTTATATGAGGCACAGTAGGTACATATTTATAAAATACCTGAGATATTTTGATAGAGGCATACAAACAATGCATAATAATTACATCAGGGTAAATGTATTCCTCACCTCAAACATCATTTCTTCGAGTTACAAAGCTTATGATTATACTGTTTTATGTTTAAATGTACACTAAATTAATGTTGACTGTAGTCACCCTGTTGTGCTATCAAGTAGTAGATCTTACTCATTTTATCTAACTATATATTTGTTTTACCCATTAACCGTCCTCACTTACCCCCAACCCCCACTACCCTTCCCAACCTCTGGTAACCTTCATTCAATTCTCTGTGTTCATGAGTTTCATTGTTTTAATTTTTCGCTCCCACAGATGAGTGAGAAGTCTTTCTGTGCCTGGCTTATTTCCCTTGTGACATAATGACCTCTCGTTCCTTCATAGTTGTTGCAAATGCAGTATCTCATTCTTTTCTATGGTTGAATAGTGCTCTATTGTGTGTATGTATGTGCGTGTGTGTGTGTGTGTGTGTGTGTGTGTATATATATATATATATAATCTTTATCTGTTTGCCTGTTGATGGTCACATAGCTGGCTTCCAAATCTTGGCTATTGTGAATAGTGCTGCAGTAAACTTGGAAGTACCAATTATCTCTTGCACATACTGATTTCCATTCTTTTGGATAAATACCCAAATGCTCTCTTTAACATCTTTCCACACTGGATCCATCATATAATTGTGCATAATAGCAGCTGGAACTGACAGATATATAGAAATAATGCTGCTTTTCTCAAACTGCTGAGCCACCTCTTCACAATACTTGGCTATAGCATCTGCCTCTCCTGATGGGGTACAGGAGCAAAGACTGTTAAAGGCGGATTGCTGGATCATACGGCAGTTTTTTTAGTTTTTTGAGGAAGCTCCATGCTGTTCTCCATAGCGGTTTTACTAATCTACATTCCCAACAACAGTGTATGAGGGTTCCCTCTTCTCTGTATCCTTGCCAGCGTTTGTTGTTGCTTGTCTTTGTATCAGAGCCCTTTCTAGTGGGGTGAGATGTTATCTCATTGTAGTTTTGATTTGCATTTCCTTGATGATCAATGATGTTGAGCACCTTTCTGTATACCTATTTGCCATTTGTATGCCACTGTGTGCCTGTTTGCCATTTCTTCTTTTGAGAAATGTCTATTGAGATATTTTGCCCATTTTAAAATCAGATTATTAGATTTTTTTTCCTATTGAGTGGTTTGATCTCCTTATATATTCTGGTTATTAATCTCTTGTCAGATGGATAGTTTGCAAATATTTTCTCCCATTCTGTGGGTTATCTCCTGACTTTGTTGGTTGTCTCCTTTGCTGTGTAGAAGCTTTTGAGTTTGACATGATCCTATTTGTCTATTTTTGCTCTGGTTGCTTGTGCTTCAGGGGTATTACTCAAGAAGTCTTTGCTCAGACCAATGTTCTGAAGTTTCCCAAATGTTCTCTTTCAGTAGATTCATAGTTTGACATCTTAGATTTAGGTCTGTGATGCATTTGATTTTTGTGTGTGATGAGAGACAGGGGTCTAGTTTCATCTTCTAAACATGGATATCCAGTTTTCACAGCCCCATTAATTGAAAACACTGTCTTGTCACCCATGTATGTTCTTGGTATTTTTGTTGAGGTGAGTTCCCTGTAGATGTATGAATTTATTTCTGGCCTCTCTATTCTGTTGTACTGGTCCATGTGTCTTTTTTTATGCCAGTTACCATGTTGCTTTGGTTACCCATAGCTCTGTAGTATAATTTTAAGTCAGGTTATGTAATTCCTTCAGTTTTGTTCTGCTCAGAATGACTTTGGCTGTTCTGGGTGTTTTCTGATTCCATCAGAAAATTTTAGGATTATTATTTCTATTTCTGTGAAGATATCATTGGTATGTTGATAGGGACTTCATTGACTGTGGATTGCTTTGGGTAGGATGGACATTTTAACAATATGGATTCTTGCAATCTATGAAAATGGAGTATCTTCAATTTTGTCTCCTATTCCATTTCTTGAATCAATGTTTTATAGTTCTCACTGTAGAGGTCTTTCACTTCTTAGGTGAAGTGTATTCCTACATATCTTATTTTGTTTGAGCTATTGTAAATGACAATAGTTTGTGATTTCTTTTTCAGATTGTTCAATGTTGGTATATACAAAGGTTACTGATTTTGTATGTTTATTTTTTTATCCTGCAACTTTACTGAATTTATCAGTTCTTAGGGGGAGTGTTTAGGTTTTCCAAATATAAAATTATATCATCTTCAAACACGGGTAATTTTACTTTTTCCTTTCCAAATAGATCCCCTTTGTTTCTTTCTCTTGTCTGAATGCTCTAGCTAGGACTTCTTGTATTTTTCATCATGTTTAGTTTAATAGTGTAAATCATAGAACCCAAAGAAAGTACCACTAGTGATGCATAAAGTGCTTCCAAGAAGAAGAGAAATAACATTATAAGAAAAAGCTGATTTGCTTGATATGTACCACAGTTTGAGATCTGTATCTTTGCCTGCATTTTCAGACAGATGATTCATCTCAGAAACACATGAAGTAAACTTACGGTATTGATAAATTCAGTGCAGTACTGTAAATATACTTTATATCTTCCTTATAATTTTCTTAACATTTCCTTTTCTCTAGCTTACTTTTGTAAGGGTAACAGTAAGCAGTCTATCATGAAAAGTATTTGATTTTTAATCTAAGTAAAATGTATGTATTATGAAAGTATTTGTGACTGGGGTATAACGAACTAATAAAATCTATTACACATAGGAAATATGTAGGAGAAGAGCTTTTGGAAGAAAAGAAAATAATAACATTAGTAGTTTCTTAGTTCAAGTCATGTAAAACTCTACATTTTACATAGCGTTAATGAAAGATAAGATTCCTCCAATAAAGGCTTCTCCCTTTATCTGATACTGAGTTATCCTACAAGGCCTGTCTGATGATGCTATTGTCATTTACTAATTTTATAAAGCCTATCTATGAGGTTTTTGTCACAGAAACGGTATGGAAAACTGTCTCTCAAACTATTCCTAAACCTGTTAGGAAAATATGTCTTTATACCTAAAATCTGTGAAGGTATTGGATATCATATCATCATCACCACAAAGTATCTACTATTTCAGTATAGCAATATTAATTGTATTTTTATCAGATTAATCCAAACCACATAACACATATATGTTCTCTATTATCTAAACTTAAAATAAGGAATTTTATTTATGGAGTTTTTTTAATTTAAGCAATTCTCAAGTTCGATCTAGCCTCTGAAATTTTTATATGAAAGACTTAATAAATGATGTATCATTCTCAAAATAATGTCTTTTGTTTAACTTAAACATTACAAATAATATTTTACATATTACAGATGCAGCAGGAGTTGCAAGACAGTACAACTACAGAGATACAAAAAGGTATGTTACCAATGTTTATTAATTAAATTAAATTCATTGATTTCTGAAATAAACTATAAATAGTAAATGGCATCCCTTTCTATTGTTTGGTTTATAGATAATATGTTAAATATTTTTCATACATACCACTAATGAAAGATGTGAAAGCATTAACATTTATAATGAAAAGTATACTTAACCCGTCGTTAATTCATCATGGTCCATAGCTTCAGAGACATCTCAAGAAGTCTGTGTATCTTTTTTCCTCTGGCTCTACATTTTCTTCACTTCTGCCATCCCTATGGACCTGCCAGCCAGCACACTGAAACTGTTCTCAGAAAACAAAGGAATCATCGACTTCCTGGGTTTATGGTGGTGATTTAAGGCCAAGAGACAGACTCCAGGCTCATCTAGTAACACTCAGGCTACTCCAGTTCAAAGGCAGCCACATGACAGGTGACATTTTAAATCTCCAGTCATTTACTTTGTCATTGGTTTACTTTTGCCCCCAGGAAAGGTTCCAGATTCCTAGCATGGAGTAAAAACATCCAAATCAGTTTGGCTCCTGTCAAGTTATTCAGCCTCATCTCTCATCACTTGCCATACTCTGCCCCTTCGCTCTAGCATCTCGCCAAAGTTGGCTACGCAGAACACAGGGAACTTCCTCAGCTCCAGCTCTCTGTATGTGTTCTTCCCGCCATCAGAAAAATAAACTAATCTCTAAGAAGAGATTCAGGTCTCCTAATTTTTTATCGTCTCCTATCTTGCTCGTTCTTTTATCTCCCTTTTATATTCTTCAAATTGTTTAACTTCCCACCATATTTCTTTTCATATGACTTCTGAGATTTACTATTACTTTCTCCAACTTCTTTTTAAGCTTCTGAAATTTTTCATGTTTCTTCTGCATTGTTTTCATAGATAATGACTCTTGGTGAAGAATTTGATTTTAGAAAAGTGAGCAGTATGGTGGTTTTAAAATACATCTACTAATTGGTTGACATATTTCTCCCTTGAATTTCCCTCTGTTGAATATGAGCTGGCCTTAGTAACTAGCTTCTGGTGAATATAATACAATGGAATTATATTATATTATATATAGAAGTTATATATATAATTATATATAATATTATATATATTATATATAGAAGTGCGGTGTCACTTCTAAAGATTAGGCTAGAAAATGTAATACAGCTTCCAGCTTACTTTCTCTCTTTATAGAAGCTTGTCCTTAGAATACAGCCACCATATATCCTGAGGAAGCCCAAGCCACATGGTGAATCCTTATGTAGCTATTCCAGCTGACAGTCCCAGCTAAAGTCTCAGCCAAAAGCCAGCTTCAGCTGCCACAAATGTGAGTAAAAAAACCCTTAGATAATTCTAGTCCTCAGCTTCAAGTGACCATAGCTATTGCCAAGGGAAGAGAAATGAGCTGGCCCCATGGAGCCTTGCCTAGAACTGCAGGTTCAGAACAAAGTAAGTGTTGTTTTGAGACACTGAATTTTGAGGTGGCTTATTATAAGGCAATAGATAACAGATACAAATACTAAATACGGGTTGCTTCCATGAAAAAAATCAATAATAATAAGTACTGAAACAAGTAGGATAGCTTTGTGCCAGCAGGTAGTCAGAGGCTGAAAAAAAGAACCTGGAGAAGAACAAGAATGAAATCCAAAGAGCTTCAAAGAGACTGTAAGTAGACGCTTGGTGGCCCTTGAGCAGAAACCTTACATGCCATATGGAAAGTAGGTGATACACTTAAAGTGCTGAAAGAAAAAGGCTGTGAGCCTAGAATATAATACCCAGCAAAGCTACTCTTCAAAAAGGAATGGGAAATAAAGTTTTCTCAGACAAGCAAGAACCAAGGGAATTCACGTGTAGGCCAGCCCTGGAAGAAATGAGGGTCCTAAATCTGAAAAACGAAGAGACAATATCTGCCATTATGAAAATACACAAAAGTCTAAAACTGACTGGTAGAACAGATACACAATTGAAAAAGAGACAAGAATCCAATGTTACCACTACAGAAAACCATTAACTCATATAGATAAACAATACAAAGTGAGAAAGGACCAAAAGATACACAAAACAAACATTAAACAATTAACAAAGTGACAGGAGTAACTCTTTAGCCATCAATACAACATTGAGTGTAAATGGCTTAAATTCTCCAATTAAAAGATACAGCCTGGACGAGTGAATCAAAAAACAAGACCCAAGAAACTCACTTCACCTGAGTGCCAACAGAAAACTCACTTCACCTGTAAAGACACACACACAGACACACACAAAGTTAAGGGATGGAAAAAATATTCAATACAAATTGAAACCTTTTGAAAGCATGCAGTAGTAACTGTACCTACACCAGGCAAAATGGACTTTAAGTCATAAAAACATAAAAAGAGACAAAGAAGATCATTATATAATGAAAAAGCGATCCATTCAGCATGAGGATATAAAAATTATAAATATAAATACACCCAACACTTGAGCACCCAGATCAATAAGGAAAATGTCATTATAGCTAAAGAGAAAGGCATACCCTAATGCAATAGTCACTGGATCCTTCAACAGCCCATGTTTAGAAGGGAACAGTACATCTAAAGAGAAGATTAACAAAGAAACATCAGACATAACCTGCTCTATAGACCAAATGAACCTAAGAGAAATACACAGAACATTTCTTCAAACAACTGCAGAATACACATCCTTCTTATGAGCACATAGGACATTCTCTATGATGGACCATATGTTAGGCCATAGTAAAGTGCTCTATAAATTTTAAAACCTCAACATCATATAGAGTATCTTCTCTGACCACAAGAGAATTATAGGTATCAATAACAAGAGAAACTTTAGAAACTATATAGTTACATGGAAATTAAACATGCTCATGAATGAATACTGGGTCAATGGAGAAATAAGAAAATAAAAAAATGTCTTCAATGAAAGCAAAAAAAAATGAAACACAAAATACCAAAATCTATGGCATACAGCAAGAGTAGTGTTAAGAGGAAAATTTATATCAACAAACACCTATATCAAAAAGCTAGAAAGGCTTCAAATAAACACAGATCACCTGAGGTCAGGAGTTCGAGACCAGCCTGACCAACATGGAGAAACCCTGTCTCTACTAAAAATACAAAATTAGCCGGGCGTGGTGGCACATGACTGTAATGCCAGCTACTTGGGAGGCTGAGGCAGGACAATCACTTGAACATGGGAAGCGGACGTTGCAGTGAGCCGAGATCATGCCATTGTACTCCAGCCTGAGCAACAGGAACGAAACGCTGTCTCAAAAAAAAGAACAAAGTGAAGTCAAAATTTGTAGAAGGAAAGACATAGTAAACATAAGAGCAGAACTCAATGAAATAGAGGCAAACAAAAAATACAAAGGCTGAACAGTTTTTCAAAAGATAAAGAAAACTGGTAAACTGCTACTTATACTAAACATACTAAACAAGAAAAACAGAGAAGAGATCCAAGTAAATAAAACCATAAACAAAACAGGAGATTTTGCAACTGATACCACAGAAGTAGAAATGATTATTAGGGACATTTATGAAAAACTATATGACAACCAATTGGAAAACCTAGAGGAAACTGATAAATTCCTCGACACATGTAACTTACAGGATTTCACAAGGAAAATCTAGAAGACCTGGACAGAGCAGTAACAGGTTAACAAGCTTGAACCAGTAATAAGTTCACAAAAAAGTCCC
Source organism: Macaca fascicularis (assembly GCF_037993035.2). Classification (NCBI taxonomy): domain Eukaryota; kingdom Metazoa; phylum Chordata; class Mammalia; order Primates; family Cercopithecidae; genus Macaca; species Macaca fascicularis. The sequence goes on along the minus strand of NC_088391.1, from coordinate 2,238,562 downwards.
AAACCAATATCTTTACCACCAAATTCTAATTATTTACATTAAAACTAATACCAATTCTTCTCAAACTATTCCAAAAAAAAAAAAAAAAAGGAAAAAAGAAAACTACAGGCCAATATCCCTGGTGAACATAGATGCAAAAACCCTCCACAAAATACTAGCAAACCGAATCCAATAGCACAAAAAAATTAATACACCACGATAAGTTGGGACTTACTTCTTCCTGGGATATAAGGATGGCTCAATATATTCAAATTAATACATCTGCTAAATCTCATTTACAGAATAAAGGGGAAAACACACAGAAGTATCTCAACAAATGCAGAAAAGCATGTGATAAGATTCAACATACTTTCATGAGAAAAACTCTCACAAATCAGGCATACAAGGAACATCCCTCAACATAATAAAGGTCACGTATGACAAAGCCACAACGTACATCATACTGAATAGGGAAAAGCTGAAAGCCTTTCTTCTAAGAACTGGAACAAGACAAGGATACCCACTTTCATCATTCGTATGCAACACAGTACTAGAAGTCCTAGCCAGAGCAAGTGGGCGAGAGAAAGAAATAAAGGGCATCCACATTGGGAAAAAAGTCAAATGATCCCTCTTCGTAGATGACCTCATCTTACAGAAAAATAAACCTAAAGACTCTATCAAAAGAGATTTAAAACAGATACACAGATTAGCAAAGTTGCAGGATACTAAATCAGCATACAAAAATCAAGTGTTTCTATACACCAATAATGAACTAGCCAACAACTATCAAGAAAGCACTCCCACTTAAAATAGCAACAAAAGATCAAATATCTAGTAATAAATTTAACCAAGGAGGAGAAAGACCTCTACAGGGAACACTAAACAATACTAATAAAAGGAATTGGAAAAGATACAAACAAATGGACAGACATCCCATGGCCATGAATTGGAAGAAATCATATTGTTAAAATAACCATACAACCCAAAGCAATCTACAGATTAAATGCAACCCTTATCAGAATAATGTTGTTTTTCTCAGAAATGGAAAAAACAATCCTAAAATTTGTATGGAACCTAAAAATGATTCCGAATAGCCAAACCGCTCCTGAGCAAAAAGAAAGAAGCTGAAGAAATCACATTACCTGACTTCGAAATATATTAGGAGGCCACATACTCAAAACAGCAGTGTTGATATGCAAACAGATACATCAGTGAAACAGAACTGAAAACTGAGAAATAAATCCACGTATTTACAGCCAACTGATTTTCAACAAAGGCGCCAAGAAGATACACTTGGGAAAGAACACTGTTTTCAATAAATGGTGCTGGGAAAACTGGATATCCAGAATAATGAAACTGGGTTCTTACCTCTCACCATATATAAAATGCACTCTGAATGGGTGCATTCAACATTATAAAATTACTAGAAGAAAACTCAGGATAAATGCTTCAGAACATTGGTCTAGGCAATGATTTTATGGCTAAGACTTCAAAAGCATAGGCAAAACTTCCCAAATAGACTGCTGAGACTATAGTGAAAAACCTGCAAACAAAGGAAACAACCAACGGAGTGAAGAGGCAATCTGAAGAACAGGTGTAAGTATTTTCAAATGAGTCATCTAACAAGGGACTAACATCCAGAATATGCAAGAATCTCAAACAGCAACAAAAAACAAATAATCTAATTAAAGATTAAATCAAAGATCTGAAGGACATTTGTCAAAAGAACATGCACAGATGGCTAACAAATGGATGAAAAAATATTCAACATCACTAATTGTCAGGGAAATGCAAATCAAAACCACTATGAGATACCATCTCACATGTGTCAGAATAGCTATCATTGAAAAGTAAAAAAATAACAGGTTCTGGTGAGGCTACAGAAAAAAAGGGAATGCTTACACACTACTTGTGAGAATATAAGTTTAGCCACAATGAAAACCAGTCTGGTGATTTCTCGTAGAACTTAGAACTACCATTTGACCCAGCAATCTCATTACTAGGTATATACCCAAAAGAAAATAAATTGTTCTACCATAAAGACACATGTATGTTCCTCGCAGCACTATTCACAGTAGCAAAGACAGAAAATCAATCTAAATGCCCATCAATGGCAGAGTGGATAAAGAAAATGTGGTACCATGAAACCCTTTGCAGCCATTACGAACAATGAGATAATGCTCTTCACAGCAACATGGATGGAGATGGAGGCCATTATTCTCAGTGAACTAACACAGGAGAAGAAAACCAAACATCACATGTTCTCACCTCTAAGTGGGAGCTAAACACTGAGTACACATGGTCAAAAAGAAAGGAACAACAGACACTGGGGCCTACTTGAGGCTGGAGGCTGAGATGAGGATAAGGATTGAAAACCTACCTATTAAATTCTATGCTTATTACCTAGGTGACAAAATAATCTGTACATCAAATCCCTCAGCACAGAATTTATCTGTAGAACCAACCTGCACATGTACCACTGAAAGGAAAATAAGAGATAAAAGATTGTATTTTAAAAAGAGGCCCCAGGAGCCTAGCTCCCCAGGTATATTTTATCCAGGTGGTCTTCGCGTCTGTCTGTAGGTTTGTGTAGATTTGGCTACAAATGGCCAGAGCAGGCTTACTCAAGAATGGGTAGACATCAGCATCTGTGCCCATTTTTCTGACCCTAAAGGCCCCAGTAACCCTCAGTACAGATCTCCATGGCCTGGCTGTCCTACCTTCCCAGCATCAAGTTCTGTCTCCCACACGTGCAATGTCCCCAACATACCCCGAGGACTCAGACCAAGCCTTGCTGCCTCTCCACTGTCTGCCCCACCATTGGTGTCCAATAGAAAACCACCTCTCCTGACTTACAGGTTCAGGATAGGTGGACAGCTTTCCCACCAAGGAATGTTAGCCCTTTGGCTTGGTCTGTTTGAAACTGCTGGCCTGCTCTTTGCCAGGGGAATGTGGTCACATAGAACTTGCCAGGAAGAACTCCAGCGGCCTTTCGTTCTCACTTCAGTTACAGGAGGGGACCCAAAGCCCGGCCAGAAAGCTTGCAGAGCTCCAGACCTCAGGCCAGATGTTTGGCCTGTGGCCTCAGGGCTCTTTGTATCTCTAAGACTTTCATGTGCACAACACACATCCGTCGTGCTGAAGCCACCCCACCACACAAGGTGGGCACTGGTTTTCACAATGGGATCGTCCATCCACCTGGACAGGCAGTGTCCCAACAGTCCGCTTTAGACATGGGGTATTAAAGTTTTGTAATTAGTATACAACTATAGTCTTAATTATTTCGGTTAATTACCACCTTTATTTAAAATAACTAAGTCTTGTTTTCTTCAGACACAGAGAAAACTCAAGACAGGAATCTAAGGCCTGCCTAGATGATATTTACAAGTACACACTTTAGATTACGTTATTGATGTTAAGATAACAAAACAAGTGCATATTAAAAATCAGCCAAAACCTTTGGACACTCTGCTGATATGTAAATCATTTGATAATGTATAAGAATAGGAAAAAATTGATGTAGCAGAAGCAGCCATCATCCCCCTAAGAACATAACTCCACTGACCTGGGAACCACACCCCCATCTGCCACAGTGGCTGCAGCAAGCACCATCCAAGGAGAGTCTGAGCTCAGACCCAACTAACTGTGCCCTCGCCTGATGGTTTTTCTCTACCCGTCCCAATAGCCAAAGATAAATGACATAAACTCTTGGGAGCTCCATGGCCCCACCCATCACCTGAGAAACCCGAGTACTTATCCTGGCCAATCCAGGGCAAGTTTACATCTCCCTTCTCCTGCCGCAGTTGGTGCTCTCTTGCAAGTGCCACCTGCCGGCTGAAGGCCAACCAACTCAAGGTATTACAGCAACTCCTCCCAGAAAAATCCTGCTCCAAAGAAGCTAACCAGAGGTGTGTCCACAAGGCAGCTTCACTCTTAGCATAACCAGCATTCAAGAAAGCCAGTGCACTAAACAAAACTACAACCAAGGACTCCCACAGAGTCCACTTCACTCCCCTGCCACCTCCACTGAAGCAGGTGCTGGTATCCACGGGTGGGAGACGCAAAGACAAATCACATCACAGGACTGTTAGCAGACATCCCCAGTACCACCCTGGAGGCTGGTAGCACTGCTGGGTAGCTAGACCCAGAAAGGCAATAACAATCACTGAAGTCTGGCTCTCAAGAAGCTCCATCCCTAGAAAAAGGAGGAGAATACCACATCAAGGGATCACCTCGTGGGGAAAAAAAATCTGAACAACCGCCCTTGAGTTCCAGATCATTTCACTGAAAGTCTACCCAAATAAAAAGAAATCAGAAAAGTAATTCTAGTAATATGACAAATCAAGTTTCTGTAACACCCCAAAAAGATCACACTACCTCTCTAGCAATGGACACAAACCAAGACAAAATCTTTGAATTGCCTGAAAAAGAATTCAGAAAGTTAATTATTAAGCTACTAAAGGAGGCACCAGAGAAAGGTGAAAACCAACTTAAATTTTAAAAATAAGCTCTGAGGGGAAAAATGGCAGATGGGAAGCAGGACAGAGAGAGCAGTGTGTGGAGACTTGCATCAAGAATTTTTGCTCCAGAACTACTGCAGGAAGAATTCACAAAAGTCAAGAAAATCCACGGACCTTCTGAAGAAGTGGATTGCTCCCGTAGGTCCTGCAGGACCCGGGAAACAGCCCAAATACTGTGAATGCCCAAGCTGTGAAAGTGAGAAAGGGGGAGCATCTGCCCCTGAATGCATACCCTCACTGGGAAACCTGAAGGTCTAGATCATAGGAGAAGGATCCGATCTTACCTGAAGCTGAGTCAGTTTAGAGATCTGAGCAAAACACAGGTAGAGGAAGCAGCAGAAAAAGCTCTGTGGGCTCTCTGGGTCCCCTGGGAAGCTATTTCATACCTGTCTCACAGGAGTCCTAGGGGAGAGCTGCCAGTGGTACTGGGAAAAGACCACAGTGAGAGGGAAACCTCCAGCCGAATGTTGTAACAATTCCAACTGAATGTGAAGTCTCCTGGCCAAAACTTGGGGGAGGGCATGAATCCTGTGTGCAGACTCAACAGGTGGGGAAGCACGAAAGCCCTGCTTGCTTTTGCACCTGGGAGGCTGGAAGCCTGGGGCAAGTTCTCAGCCTTGCTCACCCCCTGCCTGGAAACAGACTTAGAGCTGTTGGTGGGGGTGCACAGTGGGAGTGAGACCGGCCTTTTGGGTTGTGTGGGAGCTGGGTGAGGCCTGTGACTGAGAGCTTTCCCCAACTTCCCTGATAACCTGCATGACACAGCAGAGGCAACCACAGTCCTCCTAGGTACATGTCCTTTGTCTTCATCTCCCAGAGCAGTTGCAGCAATACCTGCCCAAGGAGAGTCTGAGCCCAGACCTGCCTAGCCCTGCCCCGACCAGATGGTCCTTCCCTACCCACCCTGGTAGCTGAAGACAAAGGACATGTACTTGTGAGTTCTAGGGCCCCACCCAGTGTCTATTCTTACACTACCACAACTGTTGCTCTCTTGAAAACGTCACCTGGCAAGAGGCCAACCAGGACAAAAATAGTGCATTAAACAACCAAAACTAAGGACCCTCACAGAATCCATTTTACTCTCCTGCCACCTTCACCAGAGCAGGTGCTGGTGGTATCCATGGCTGAGAGACCTGCAGATGGTCCACATCACAGGACTCTGTGCAGGCACCCCCCAGTACCAGCGTGGAACCTGGCAGCCCTGTTGGGTGGCTAGATCCAGAAGAGAGAGAACCATCACTACAACTCGGCTCTCAGGAAGCCACATCCCTAGGAAAAAAGGGAGAGTACTACATCACAGGAATAACCTGTGGGACAAAAGAATCTGAACAGCAGCCTTGAGCCCTAGATCTTCCCTCTGACATAGCCTACCCAAATGAGAAGGAAACAGATAAACAATTCTGGTAATATGACAAAATGAAGTTCTTTAACACCTCCAAAAAATCACACTAGTTCAACAGCAATGGATCCAAACCAAGAAGAAATCCCTGATTTACCTGAAAAACAATTCAGAAGTTCAGTTATTAAGCTAATTAAGGAGGTACCAGAAAAAGGTGAAGTCCAATTTAAGGATATCCAAAAAATACAAGAAACGAGGGGAGATATCTTCAGTGAAATAGATAGCATAAATAAAAAAACAATCACAGCTTCAGGAAATAAAGGATGTACTTCGAGAAATGAAAAATGTTCTGAAAACTCTCAGCAATAGAATCAAGCAGAAGAATTTCAGAGCTCAAAGACAAAGTTATTGAATTAACCCAATCCAACAAAGACAATGAAAAAAGAATAAGAAAAAATGATCAAAGCCTCCAAGAAGTTTGGGATTATGTTAAGTAACCAAACCTAAGAATGATTGGCATTCCTGAGGAAGAACAGAAATCTACAAGTTTGGAAAACATATTTTGGGAAATAGTCAAGGAACACTTCCCCAGCCTTGCTAGAGGCCTACACATTTAAATAAAATAATCTAAAAGGACATCTGGGAAATTCATCACAAAAAGATCATCACCTAGGCACATTGTTATCAGGTTATCTAAAGTCAAGATGAAGTTAATAATCCTAAGAGCTGTGAGGCAAAAGCGCCAGGTAACCTATAAAGAATCTATCAGATTAACAGATTTCTCAGCAGAAACCCTACAAGCTAGAAGTCATTGGGGCCCTATCTTCACCTTCCTTAAACAAAACAGTTACCAGCCAAAAATTTTGTATAAGGTGGACCAGATGGCTATTACCTTGCCATGTCTAAGTTGGATCAGATGGCTCTCACTTTGTAGCTTCATAAATGAAGGAAAGATACAGTCTTTTTCAGACAAACAAATGCTGAGAAAATTTGCCACTACCAAGCCAGCACTATAAGAACTGCAAAAGGAGCTCTAAATCTTGAAACAAATCCTGAAAATACATAAAAACAGAAACTCTTTAAAGCATAAATCTCCCAGGACGACCATAGACATGGCAAAGCAAGAGCCATCTGCTTGACCTTAGACATGGCAAGGCAAGAGCCATCTGCTTGACCTTAGACATGGCAAGGCAATAGCCCATTGTCTGAGTTCAACCAGATGGCTCTCGCCTTGCCATGTCTAAGGCTGACCAGATGGCTCTCACCTTGCCATGGCTAAGGTCGACCAGATGGCTTCTGTGTGCCTATGTCTAAGGTCAATCAGATGGCTCTTGCCTTGTTCTGTGTAAGGTCAACTAGACGGCTCTCACTTTTCCACGTCTCACAGGACCTATAAAAATATAACACTGAAAAAAAAACCATGGTATACAGGCAACAAATAGCATGATGAATGGAATAGTACCTCACATCTCAATATTAACGCTGAATGTTAATGGTCTAAATGCTCTGCTTAAAAGATATAGAATTGTAGAATGGATAAGAATTCACCAACCATCTGCCTGCTGCCTTCAAGAAACTCACCTAACACATAAGGACTCATATAACTTACCGTAAAGGGGTGGAAAAAAACATTCCATACAAATGGACACCAAAAGTAACCAGGAGTATCTATTCTTACATCAGACAGAAAAAACTTGAAAGCAACAGCAGTTAAAAAAGATGAAGAGCCAGCACGCCCAAGATGGCCAAATAGGAACAGCTCCAGCCTCCAGCTCCCAGCGTGAGTGACACAGAAGATGGGTGATTTCTGCATTTTCAACTGAGGTACCGGGTTCATCTCACTGGGGCATGTTGTGTCGGACAGTTGGTGCTGGTCCACGGGTGCAGCCCGACCAGCGAGAGCTGAAGCAGGGCAAGGCATCGCCTCACCTGGGAAGCGCAAGGGGGAAGGGAATTCCTTTTCCTAGCCAAAGGAAATTGAGACACACACACCTGGAAAATCGGGTAACTCCCACCCTAATACTGCGCTTTACCAAGGGTCTTAGCAAACGGCACATCAGGAGATTATATCCCACACCTGGCCCAGAGGGTCCCACGCCCACGGAGCCTCCCTCATTGCTAGCACAGGAGTCTGAGATCTAACTGCAAGGCAGCAGCGAGGCTGGGAGTGGGGTGCCCACCATTGCTGAGGCTTAAGTAGGTAAACAAAGCCGCTGGGAAGCTCGAATTGGGTGGAGCCCACCACAGCTCAAGGCGGCCAGCTTGCCTCTGTAGACTCCTCCTCTGGGGACAGGGCATAGCTGAACAAAAAGCAGCAGAAACCTCCTCGGCAAACTTAAATGCCCCTGTCTGATAGCTTTGAAGAGAGCAGCGGACCTCCCAGCATGGATTGAGATCTGAGAAGGGACAGACTGCCTGCTCAAGTGGGTCGCTGACCCCTGAGTAGCCTAACTGGGAGACATCCCCCACTAGGTGCAGACCGACACCTCAAACCTCACACGACGGGGTACACCCCTGAGACGAAGCTTCCAGAGCAAGAATCAGACAGCAACACTCGCTGTTCAGCAATATTCTATCTTCTGCAGCCTCGGCTGCTGATACCCAGGCAAACAGGGTCTGGAGTGGACCTCAAGCAAACTCCAACAGACCTACAGCTGAAGGTCCTGACTGTTAGAAGGAAAACGAACAAACAGAAAGGACACCCACACCAAAACCCCATCAGTACGTCACCATCCTCAAAGACCAAAGGCAGATAAAACCACAAAGATGGGGAAAAAGCAGTGCAGAAAAGCTGGAAATTCAAACAATCAGAGCACATGTTTTGAACATGTATTGGGCCCTTCTATGTACTATCTCTGTGATCCCATCATTGCTGTTCATTTCTTCCAGCAGAGGAATGACACACTTCTCCCTTTAATTGCCAAATTATCTCCAATTCTGAATTAGTGGAATATAATTTAATATGATTTTACTGTAATTCAGAGTCATTCTCTGCCAGGTACTGCTGGGCTAGGATAAAATGAGATCTGAATTACATTAAAATAATTAATTTTTCCAAGAGAAGAGGTGACAGAATGTTTTCAGTGGGTGTGTAATTTAGATAACCTAGATGCAATAAGCTGAATAAAAGCATTTAATCCAGCACGTTCATATTTTAACTTGATCATCAGCAATAGGAGTTTGAAACCCTTTGTGCTGCAGGTCCTGCACAACTGAATTCAGTTCCTTGTGCACAGCAGTGTTCGCTAGAGGTGCCTGGAGGTCTGAAGGTGTGCCCTTTTATAGGCAGAAATTCCACCAGGATGGGTATAGCTTGTTGTTTTAAAAGACTTGGGACTGGATACGATTGCCCAAGGAGACAGCGTAGACAGCGAGGAGGGCTGAGCATGAATGGGATGAGCCACCGGCACAAAAACGGCAGGTAGGAAGGCAGTAAAGAAACGAGCAGGGCCCAAACCAGCAGACTGTGGCATGCCATGATGGAGACTGAAGACAAGCAAAACCACAGGCGACTGTAGTTTTGTTCCCTGTTGAAGGAGAGACACTCTATTACGGAAGACCTGGACTTCAGTTCGGCTTAGGTTCCTTAGCAAAGGACAAAATGGGGAGAGAAGACAGGGAAGCGGGGAAGAAAAACTCACTATGTGAGCCAAACATCGCATGCAGTTGTACCAACCAACTAAACATGGACAACGACAAAGAACTGTGGTTTCCGCTGCTCTCAAACCACTACTGAGATCACCAAGTTTTAAGCTTATTTCAAGATTATTTATAGGTGATTCCCTAATTGGGAAAGTCATTTTTGAATCTCTTCTCTTCTAAAATAGATCCAGAAAAATTAACAAACTTTATTCCAGTAAGAAAGTTTGGGATGTGCTGCTTCAGCCCCTGTCCTAAGGAAATTATCAAGCCTGGAGGGTGGGGTGCTATCAACTGCCTGCGCCCATGTTACCTTCTGACATCCAGAAGCTTCCCTGTACCAGATGGAGCCACCAACGTGGGGAGGAGAGTACAAAGAGCAGAGGATCGACAGAAACCACACCTGCAGGGAGCAAACACCGTCACACCCCACTGCTGTCCATGCAAACGCATTTACCTAGTTACTCTTACCATCTCCCTCAGTGTGTTGAATCTATTCTGGGGTTAGACAAACTGCCAGACTTATCTGCTATGTTTAATAAAAACAATTTTGGCTTTCAATGGTAAAGGAAGAATCAGGGCTATTAAAATACTCAAGAGTGAGAAAGTTGAAAAAAGACGTAGATTGTGTTTGGCCTGTCTTCTCCCACCGTAAGGGGTTGCCACTCAGCTAGAGGCCTCCTGGTTCGTGTGGGCCAGCCCTCAACACCTCAGTGACCAAACTAAATATAACCCTCACTAGGGCTTCCTGTACTTGGCAAGACCCAGGGGTAGACCTGGGCTACACCTGGGCTACCAAACAAAACCTTGTGTTCTTAGAGCATGGTAACAAGAAAAAGAGCTGTATTCCGCAGCAGTAGCATTTTTATTTTCACCTACCTGCAGCCATTACTGCATTGACCTCTGGAAATGTCACATCAGCTGCTCTCGAGACAAAATACCATTTGCTATTTTTTTTTTCTCTAGGCCCTGTCCCTGTGATGTTCAGCGGTGGATGGAGTTGGCGGGATTTGCCTGTGGCTTGCGGCAAACTCAGTGGATTGTATCAAATCCAGAGTTCAAGCTCTTTCCATGTCTGGAAAACAGGTAGGATTTATCAGAACCTTTATAAATGTTGTGAAAAATGAAGGTGAGTAAACACCTGTGTTTCCAGCATCTAGTATACATCTTAAAATCTGAGATAAGAACTTCTCTGTTTTGATTGTAAAAAGAAAGAGAACAGTAACACAGAAACTTCGTGTCCCAAATAGAGCATAGACACCTTATCTGTTACTCATAGTAATCCTCCCTTAAATTTGTGTAACATGTAAAGTTCTACAAGGTACTTATACCTCCCTTATCTAATTCAATCTTCATAACCACCCTGGGCAATACTAATACTATAAACCAGTCTCCAGCCTCAAGGTTGGTGCTCTTGCCACTGCCCAGGTGAAGCTGCAGAGCTGCGGCCCCCTCTCTCCATGGTTGCCTCTGTCTGGCCGTCTCAGGCCTCAGCTCTGCCCCATCTGCATCCTAAGAGTTAACCAAGCATGGAATTGGGGGGTGTTACCTGAGCATCAGTCAGTTTCACCAGGAGACCTGGTACTTGTCTTTGTTTCTGTTGGTCTCTTTAGGGAAAGCTGGGGATGCATCCTTCCAGGACTTGCTGGTTTTAGCGCTCTTGTCTAGCTTTGCCTGTGTAAATATACCTGTGCTATGCAGCTGCGCGGGTGTCCCCAGAAGAGGGATTGCTGCAGTCTTTGATTGCCCTTTTGTCTTCTAGGAATAATGGCCTTATATTCTGGAGTGACACCTACTATGATTCGAGCATTCCCTGCCAGTGGAGCACTCTTTTTGGCCTGCGAGTATAGCAGGAAGTCGATGATGAGCCAGTTGGATGCATACTGAAGTGTCCTGGAGGGCCTGAGCCAAGCACAGGTGTTTGAGGACTACAGTTCATCTCAGGGTTTCTTGGAGTACAAGACCAGCGTGAAGTTATTCTGATTTCTTGGGAATTTTGCTTTTCTGTCTTCCCTTATACCCTACATCTTAAATTGTATGGAAGAACCTCTATTTTGCATCATATCATTTCTGCCCATAATTGTACTGAAATAGAGAAGTCACTGCTCTTTCCCTTGGTAAAATGGAGAGTGGTCAGCAGCCTTCTGCACCTAATTCAAAAGGCTGAGTATAGCTCTCTCAGGGCCCTTACATAAACCTCTACTTGCATATGCAATTTGGACAGTTATGTGTTGAGGGAAACACAGTTTGGTTCCATGTTTGTTTCAGATATTACCGGAAAAACCCAGAGGTGATCATTTCCTCATGAAGATGCTTGTAAATGGTTGCTTAACCCATTCTAGATGTAGGATCTGCTTAACGTGTGTACTATTCTAAGCGGTTGATTTTTTTTTTTTTTTTTTTTAGTATGGAGTCTTGCTCTCTTGCCCAGGCTGGAGTGCAGTGGTGCAATCTCGGCTCACTGCAACCTCTGCCTCCTGGGTTCAAGCAATTCTCCCGCCTCAGCGTCCCGAATAAGTGGGATTACAGGGGTGTGCTACCACACCGAGCTAATTTTTGTATTTTTAGTACAGACGGGGGTTTCACCATGTTGGTCAGGCTGGCCTCGAACTCCTGACCTCGTGATCCACCTGCCTCGGCCTCCCAAAGTGCTGGGATTACAGGCGTGAGCCACCAAACCCAGCCAAATAAAACATATTTGTAACCAACAAAAATTAAGGACAAAGAAGGGCATTCCTTGTAGAATGATAAAGGCACAATTCAACCAGAAGACTTAGTCTAAATATGTGTGCACCCAACACTGGAGCACCCAAATTCATAAAACAAGCTTTTCCTGGCCTACAAAAAGATTCAGACACACAATAACAGCAGGAGACTTCAACAACCCACTGAAAGCAACTGACAGATCATTGAGGTCGAAAACTAACACACTCTGTACTTACACTTGACAGTTGACCAATTGGACCTGATAGACATCTACAGAACACTTGGCCCAACAAACATTCTCATGTGCACACAGAACATATTCTAAGATCAACCACATTGTTGGCCATAAAGCAAGCTTCAATAAATTCAAAAAGTTTGAAATCATACCAGGCACACACTCTGACCACAGTGTGACAAAAGCAGAAATCAGCAACAAGAAGATTTCTTAAAACTACATAAATACATGGAAATTATATAATTTGCTCCTGAATAACTCCTGGGTGAAAATCTGAATTGCACTTAAGGAACTAGAAAAAAAGAATAAACTAACCCCAAAGCTGGCAGAAGAGAAATAACTAAAATTAGAGAAGCACTGAATGAAGTGCTTTTTGAAGTGCTGTTTTTTTTTTTAAGATACAAAAATCCACACACAAGATCAATGAAACCAATAGTTAGTTTTTGCAAAAAATAAACAAGATCGATAGCCTGATTGATAGCTAAACAAAGAAAAAAAGAGAAGAGCCAAATAAGTACAATCATAAATGAGAGATGACATTACAACCAATCCCACAGAAATACAAAAGATCCTCAGAGAATACTATAAACAACTCTATGCAAACAAATGAGATAATCTAGAGGAAACGTTTAAATTCCTGGAAACATACAATCTCCCAAGATTGAATTAGAAAGAGATTGAAACCTTAAATAGACAAATGTCGAGTTCCAAAATCAAATCATTAATAAAAAATCTACCAACCAGGAAAAGCCCTGGACCAGATGAAGCCAGAGCTGAATTCTACCAGATGTACAGAAAACTGGAACTAGTTCTATTGAAACTGTTCTGAAGAACTGAGGATGAGAGGCTCCTCCCTAACTCATTCTATGAAGCCAGTATCAGCCTAATACCAAAATCTGGCAGAGAAACACACAAAAAGAAAACTTCAGGCCAATTACTCTGATTAACATAGACACAAAAATTCTTAACAAAATAACTAGGAAACAGAATCCAGCAGCACATCAATAAGTTAATATAACCACAATCGAGAAGGCTTCAGTCCAGGGATGCAAGGCTGGTTCAACATATTCAAATCAATAAATGTGATTCACCACATAAACAGAACTAAAAGCAAAAACCATATGATCATCTCAATAGATGCAGAAACAGCTTTTGATAAAATCCAACATCGCTTCACGTTAAAAACCTCAACAGACTAGGCATCAAGGGAACATACCTCAAAATAATAAGAGCCATCTATGACAAACCCACAGCCACCAACCTACGGAATGGGCAAAAGCTGGAACCAATCCCCATGAGAAATGGAACAAGACAATGATGCCCACTCTCCCCACTCCTATTCAACATAGCACTGGAAGCCCTACCTAGAGAACTCAGGCAGGAGAAAGAATAGGCATCCAAATAGGAAAAGAAGAAGTCAAACTATCTCTCTTTGCTGATGATATGATTCTCTATCCAGAAAACCAAAGACTCACCAAAAGGCTACTAGAACTGATTAACCAGTTTAGCAAAGTTTCAGGATAAAAAATCAATGTATAAAAATCAACAGCATTTCTATACACCAATAATGTCCAGGCTGAGGGTTAAATCAAGAACAGAATCCCATTTACAGTAGCAACAAAGAAAATGAAATACCTATGAATACAGCTAACAAAGGATGTGAAAGATCTCTACAAGAGCTACAAAACACTGCGGAAAGAAATCAGAGAAAACACAATTAAATGGAAAAACATTCCATGCTCATGGATTGGAAGAATCAGTATCATTCAAATAGCCATACTGCCCAAAGCAATTGACAGATTCAGTGCTATTTCTATCAAACCACCAATGTCATTTTTCACAGACTTAGAAAAAAGTATTCTAAAATTCATGTGAAACCAAAATAGGGCCTCAATAGCCAAAGCAAATCTAAGCAAAAGGGCAAAGCCGGAGGCTTCAAACTATAAGGCTATAGTATCCGAAACAGCATGGTACTGGTACAAAAGCAGACATATAAACCAATGGAACAGAGTAGAAAACCCAGAAAGTCTTACACTTAGAACCATCTGATATTGCAAGGCTGACAGAAACAAGCAATGGGGGGAGGACTCCCTATTCAATAAATGGTGTTGGGGTAACTGGCTAGCTATATGCAGAATAATGATAACTAGACCATACCTTTCATGAGATACAAAAATTAACTGGAGATAGATGAGAGATTGAAATGTAAGACCTCAAGTGATAAAAATCCTAGAAGAAAACCTCAGAAATACCCTTCTTGACATTGGCCTTGGGAAATAATTTTTCACTAAGTCCCCAAAAGCAATTGGAATAAAAACAAAGATTGACAAGTGGGACCTAATAAAACTAAAGCGCTTTAGCACAGCAAGAGAAACGATCAACAGAGTCAACAGACAGTCTACAGAACAGGAGAGAACATTTGCAAACTATGCATCCAACAAAGGTCTAATATCCAGATTGTCAGAGAAGTGCAAATCAAAACCACAATGAGATACCTCTCGCACTAGTCAGAATGGCTGTTAATAAAAGGTAAAAAACAACAGATGCTGGCAAGGCTGCAGAGAAAAGGGAATGTTTATACATTGTTGGTGGGAGTGTACATTAGTTCAGCCACTGTGGAAAGCAGTCTGGAGATTTCTCAAAGAACTTAAAACAGAGCTACCATTTGACCCAGTAATCCCATTATTAGATATATACCCAAAGGAATAAAGACCATTCTACCAAAAGACACACACACTGATAAGTTCATTGCTGTGCTAGTCACAATAGCAAAGATATGGAATCAACCTAGGTGCCCATCAATGGTGGACTGGATAAAGAAAATGTGGTACATACGCACTGGAATTCTACACAGCCATGAACATGAGTGAAATCATGTCTTTTGTAGCAACATAGATTGGAGCTGGAGGCCATTATCCTAAGCAAATTAATGCAGGAACAGAAAACCAAATACCACATGTTCTCACTTATGAGAGACAGGTGCTCTTGGACATAAGGATGGGAACAGTAGACACTGTGGACTACTAGAGGGGGGTGGAGGGAGAGGGATGCGGGTTGAAGAACCACCTGTTGGGCACTATGCTCACTAACGAGGTGCAATATACTGATGTAACAAACTTGCACACATACCCCCTTTTGTCAAATTAAAGTTAAAACATTTAAAACATGAGTATCATTCTGATCTAAGTTTCTTGAGTTGTTCAAAGAATCATTCGTTTTGTATTATAAGAAAGCAATACCCAAAGAGGCCTTAAACAAGTTTTCCTTGAATAAACAAAAGCAGAATAGTGTGACAACTCATAATTTCCAGAAATTGTGGTGGGTCTTGGAGGTCTGGGGAAGAGAAACCTTAATGGTAATCTTATTTCAAAAAGTGAAATTCTTAAAATAAAAAAGGGCGTTTCCTTCCTTCCTGTATTTCTAGTACTGAAAAAGACAGACTTTAATCTTCACTGAGCCAGCTAAGTATCTTCCTCCCTATTCACCTAAACCCAGGACATAATCTGCCCTCTGTAGATTATTGCTGTGTGAATTCTAAAGGAAATAGTATAACCTATGTTGTGCCTACACATGTTTCTGTCATATGAATGGCAGGGTTTAATATTAACATGAAAGGAATTTGAAAGTATGTTCTATGATCTTTTCCTCAAAGGGGAGCCAAATCAGGGGGAGTAAAGGAAAAAGGCCTTTAGTTAGGCTGCTGCACTGGCAGTTGGAACTTTTTTTGGAATATTTAGAGGAGAAAAAAATCACCTGCAGTGAGGCCGCTCACCCGCCTAGTGGGGCTCCTGGCTCCTGGCAGGTTGCTGCCTTCCATGCCTACCATGGCTCAGGGCTCTACTCTCCTCTGTGCCACTCTGGTACTCACAGCCCTTACAGCAAGTATTTTTCTGTTTCCACTCAAAAATTAAAAAGCTCCTATGGCAAACTCCAGACATTTGAGCTGCTGACGTGGGTGCTCCGAGTGGTTAGTGTGCTGGTTACAAAGTTGCTATGCTGGAGAGATTTGCCCTGAACTCTCAAACCCTGTATTTTCATGAACTGCTGCTGCTTTTGGTGCTTTCTGTAGAGTGCGGGGTTTTTCAGAAATGAGTGTATTGTGTGTTAGCAGTGACACTTGTCTTACCAGTTGTTACCTTTCATTTCCTGATGAACTCACCTTGGTCTAGATTGTTGAGGGCCTTGCCAATAAAAGGAAAATCATTCAAATAAGAATAATGTCAATAAAGCCAAAATAGAACATTTTCAAGGACAATCACGGCCTGAAGATACAGTGGCAAAAAAGGTATTTTGAATAAAGTAACACCCACAGGCTGGGCGTGGTGGCTCATGCCTGTAATACCAGCACTTTGAGAGGCTGAAGCAGGCAGATTGCTTGAGTTCAGGAATTTGAGCCCAGCCTGGGCAACAATGGCAAAACCTTGTCTCTACTAAAATTACAAAAAATTAGCCGAGTGTGCTGGCATGCGCCTATGTGCTCCCAGCTACTCGGGAGGCTGAGGTGGGAGAATCACCTGAGCCTGGGAAGTTGAGGCTGCAGTGAACCAAGATCACACCACTGCACTCCAGTCTTGACAATCAGAGTGAGATGCTGTCTCAAAAAATAAAAAATACAAATAAAAAATTTGTTAAAGTAGCATCCAGCACCAAAGAGGAAATAATAATGGTTTCCTGTAGACATAAGGCTAACCAGTGTTTGTAACGAAAAGGTAACTCCCTTCAGAGTTCCCCAAGCTTAGGTGAAGCTGGTTGTGAGCGGGAGTAGTGGATTTCAAAATAATACGCCTAGATTACTCTAAGAACACGTATTTCTTTTGACTTCACTTACTATTTTATACAAAAGCAGAAGTTACCAAAGATTACTTATCCTTCATATTTACCACAATCTTCTTACCCCAACCCCTGTGTCTGTGTGTAATTAAAGGAAGCTTGTTAAGTAAGCTACCTATTGAATGTCTGGAAAGAGAGAGGGTGTGCTGGGAGTTGGGGGACTGCCTGTGTGAAACATTTCTCTCTTCCGGATTTAAAACTTAGTCTTTGTTGCCAATCTGTTAACAGTTTGTAAATGAAGGAGAAGAAAAATATATAAATTAGCTTTCTAATCAATCTGAAATTACAAATGTGAACCACAGCAGGGAATAAATACTTGACCAAAAATATGTAAGTGGGTGCTAGGCAATCACAATTTTTAAATATCTCAAGTCTTTGATATGAAAGTTCTATTTCAAAGTTCTTCAAAATGATGCTGACTGTTCCTGCATACTGTGTTCCAAATTTATGTAAATACAAGACGGAAACTGTGAAGTATGTGCCTTCAAAAAAGAAAAAAAAACTGACATTTTATCTCTATATATTTAATAGATTTATCAAGAACATATGTAAACATATATAAATACAGATATATCATCAAGGAAGATTTAGGACATATGAACATGTGGCAGGGGTTGGAAAGAACATTATTCTTTCCCAGAAGGGGAAGGGGGAACTATACTTAATCGGATCCAGCTACAACGTAATTGTAAGTCACTTCTCACCAAAAAGTACCTCCACTGCAAATTGTGGTGGATAAATTTTCCATGTTTTTTGTTTATGTGGATTATCCAATTCATTTCTTGGTAGATAAAGCCTAAGAATCGAAAAAAAAATTATTACATTTTCTTTTTTTTCTTTTTTTTTTTTTTTTGAGACGGAGTCTCGCTCTGTCGCCCAGGCTGGAGTGCAGTGGCCGGATCTCAGCTCACTGCAAGCTCCGCCTCCCGGGTTCACGCCATTCTCCTGCCTCAGCCTCCCGAGTAGCTGGGACTACAGGCGCCCGCCACCTCGCCCGGCTAGTTTTTTGTATTTTTAGTAGAGACGGGGTTTCACTGTGTTAGCCAGGATGGTCTCGATCTCCTGACCTCGTGATCCGCCCGTCTCGGCCTCCCAAAGTGCTGGGATTACAGGCTTGCGCCACCGCGCCCGGCCTAATTATTACATTTTCTATCGGGGCTAACGGAAAAGCCATGCAGTTGGGTACCCACGTTAGAGCTGGAACAAAAAAAGAACGTCAGCATGAATAGAACCAGAGCCCCTTTTCTGTGTCTCAGTTGGCTCCTTCCACCTTTTTAGTGAGACTTAAAAATACTTTAATCTTCAGCAACACATGAGTAACACATGCTGACTCTCTTACCATTGCTTTATATGGAATTAATGGCATCCAAGTTTAATTAAATATCTACATTTCTAAATGTGACAGAAATCAGTCAGGATAGACATGAATGAAAACCCAGTAATAAACTACTGTATCTCTTTTATGTGTGAGGTTTGCAATTTTTTTGAATTTTTACACTCAGACCTTGGAAATGACCTTGAGCAGTGGGATATAACTCCCACATGCTGAGAGTTCCAATAATGGAACACTAGGCATAAATTGGTTAACCCATTTATGCCTAGCATTCTAAATGATAGAAGTTAGTGTTTTTGGCTAAACAACAATCTCATAAGTAACAAAAACAGGTTTACCAAGTAGTATGTGAATTTAAATGTTACAGAAATCTTTAGAAATTTATATAAAAGTAAGAATAAAAGTGATCTAGCTTATCACTTCTCCAAAATGAACATTGTGTTTTAAAGGAAAAAAACTATCCTTTAGCAAGAACCCCTTTTGAGGAGCAGCATCAAATGAAGCTCCACCCAGCTCTCACTTTGAGGGACTTTGCTCATGTCAGAAGAAAAAGCTTATTGTTTGTATGCATCCAAAAAAAAAAAAAAACACTTGTAAAAAATTTCCATCAAATCCAAAGTTCACTGTATCAAAATCCATGAATGTTTTGCATTGCAAGTGTGGAGGCCAGAGGTTTAATTTACCGTTGCCTTGCTGGACTTAAGGAGTTACTAGATGCAGTGCACATTTGAAGAAAAGATTAGCACTGGATGTAACAATAACTATCAATTCATGCCACATATAATCATAGCCACTTTTCAATGCTGACCTAACTAAGTCAAAAAATTTTTGTCCTTTTGTATTGAAGAGTATGGTTGACTCACAAAAAAAATCTCAATTTTTCACCATCACAAAACAAATGATACTTTAGAGAACTTCTATCGACTGAGAAATGAGTTTCCAAGTATGGTAGAAGGTTTTTTTGGAACAATAATCTCCAAGCCCAATTAATAATTTTTCAGAAAGTTTTCCCAATTCAGTTTTTAGAAAGCCACATTTAAATGGCTATTTAAATAGACTATTACTTAATGATATTTTTTAGCTATATTCCTTAATACTGTGTCTTGTAACTTCTCCTAGATACAAGTGTGTCAGTCAGCTTTTCAGCTAGCTGAAGCCTCCCTAGGTCCCGCCTTACTTTAGCACAAAATTTGGTGGTGGTTCATCATTGGTAAATCAGCACCTAGTGACAGGGACGTGACATATTGAAGGTGCTGAGTAGACTTATATTGAACTTCTCTAAGAGGAATTTTCTACCACACTTAAGATCTGATTATAATGCTTTTGAACTCATAACACAGTCCTATGGCATGGACCTTGAGGATACTGCAACAGTGGGTCTCAAGAACAAACATATTCTTAAAATAACCAAAGTAAGAGGAGTAAGGCAATGAACAATGGTGGTTCAAGGACTTTTTGCTTTCTATAAATTAAGTTTATGACAACCAGCAAAAGACTTGCCATCACACCTTATGCATAGACATTGAAGATTAGGCTGTTTCTATGGGTTTATATTATATTCATACCTGTTACTTTGAATAAAAGATGTGTTGAACCAGAAGAAAAACGGACAATTGTCATAGTATTTAGGAAGATTCTAAAAAGGAAAAACAAAATTTCAAAGTAAAACTGATACCAAGAACTAATCATTCCAAAGAAATTAAAAGTTCCTTCCTTTATTCCTTTATATATTTATCAAACAATTATAACCATTAAATATGTAGCACTCTGCAATCTATAACAATATACCCAAGACACAAAGGAGGAGGCTTGAAGAAAATGCTATTGTATTCTCTTGCTGTTTCTATCAACATTTTCAAGGAATAGTATTTTTCCCATGATAGGTATTTAACTTAGATGCTGATATTTGAATCTGGTTTAGATACTGCCAAACAGACTCTACTAAGGACCTATGCCTACATATACCCAAGTATATTGTAGTGAATTCTGATAATTTTTTTGTTGCCTCAGCATCCCTTTTAAATATAAATTGGACTTTCTGATATCAGAAGTGGGGTTCAGTCATCCTCAGCAGTTTCCAGTTTACCACTTCCCGGTTTCTCCATGTGACTGATACTGATATCTGCCTCATACAACCTTCTCCTGGTGACCACTTCATCATGGGACAGCTGGATATAACCTACTTGACTCAACCCACAGACCCCCATACTCTGCAGGGACCATGTGGATATATCAGTAACCACCTCTCAGTCACAGCAGAGACTCATGGCTGCTTGCGTTAAACCAAATTAGACCTCCCCACAGGAAACCTGCTCAGGTAGCACCTCACGTCCCAATAAAGGCTTCCACTCTCAGGTCCCTCCCTCTCTCTCGCTATTGCTCCCCACCCATCAGTGGAGCACAGGTCTGGATGGATCCCCCTTCCAGTTGGCCCTGCAAAGCATGTTGCCCTCTTCTCTCTGGAATTAATAAAAAACTGCTTTGGTTATTTCATGTGTTGTATTGTGCTGCCTTCTCTGTTTCACCCAACTGTGTCACCCAAACCTAACTCTCTTTCCCGTCAGTGCTCCCAGCTACTCAGGAGGCTGAGGTGGGAGGGTTGCTTGAGCCCAGGAGGCTGAAGCTACAGTTAGCTATGATTGTGCCACTGCACTCCAGCCTGGGTGACAGAGTGAGACCCTGTCTCAATTTCTTAATTTTTTAAAAAAGGTGCAAAACAAAACGTAATCATTGCTATGCAGTAAAACATACCTTTGAGTTTTTTTGGTTTTTTTTTTTTAGCATCTTGGCTTTTACTTTTTTTGTTTATTTTGTATGTTTTGTATTTGAGAATACATGTAAATTTAGAAAAATGTAGAAAATTTACAATTTAGAAAAAAACAAATGAACAAAAATTATTTACATTACATATGCTCCTTTAAAAAAATTTGTTATAGATCTGATTTATTGTTTTCCTCCCCCTCCCTTGTTGGGAATTGTAGTAAAGCAAATCTTAAATAAAATCATTAGACCAGACAAGAACAGCAGAGGCTATTTTGTGATCACTCACCGAAGAGAAAAACTGTACCTTCACGTCGTCATACAGAGGGGGACCGCTGAATACATCAATTAACACTCTGTCTGTTTCAATGTCATGCAATATCTGCGAATGAACACATGGAGCTGAGAACTATGAACCTAGATAATGGTAACAATGCAGTTCCTTTTCACTTATCATGACGTCCTATATTTATCAAGTACTTTTGGTTTCACAGCCCAATCACCACATGTATAAATAATTATGAATAACCTTTTCTAGTTGCAATACTGTTGTTTGTATGTGTGTGTGTGTTTTGTTTTTTGAGACAGAGTCTCACTGTCACTCAGGCTGAAGTGCTGTGGTGTGATCTCGGCTCACTGCAACCTCTGCCTCCCAGGTTCAAGTGATTCTTGTGCCTCAGCCTCCCGAGTAGGTGGGACTATAGGCACATGCCACAACACCCAGCTAATTTTTGAATTTTTAGTAGAGATGGGGTTTCACTCTATTGGCCAGCCTGGTCTCAAACTCCTGGCTTCAAGTGATCTGCCCGCCTGGGACTCCCAAAGTGCTAGATTACAGGCATGAGCCACTGCACCCGACCTGTTGTTTATGTCTTTTAAAGGCCAACATGTTTGAGGGTTATCATGAACCACTTTTTTTTTTTTTTGAGACAGTCTCACTGTCACCAGGCTGGAGTGCAGTGGCATGATTTCAGCTGCCTGCACTTCCACCTCCTGGGTTCAAGCGATTCTCCAGCCTCAGCCTCCCAAGTAGCTGGGACTACAGGCATGTGCCACCACGCCCAACTAATTTTTGTATTTTTAGTAGAGATGGGGTTTCACCATGTTGGCCAAGATGGTCTCAATCTCTTGACCTCGTGATCCACCCGCCCTGGCCTCCCAAAGTGCCGGGATTACAGGCTCAGCCATGAGGCACTTTTCCAAAGTGCTTCACTTTTAAAAAGCATTGAATTTTCTATTAGACTTTAATCAATTAAATGTTATTATTTAACGTGTGTCATTTGATGTTCATGTGTTAGGGCCTTTTTTGAGAATACATTAAGAAGCTCACAATGTTAAAGCTAGCATTGACATTCAAAAAGCAATGTGTAATTCATCATGGTTTTTTATTTTCTAAATTTAAAAAATAACAACGGGGGTCTGTAACACTTGGGGGTTGGCCTGCATGCCCCTCCCAAGGGAGGAGGAGAGTAGGGTCCCCCTGCTCATCATGTTTTATCAGAACTCTTGTGTTTGTCAATGGGATCTTTGAACTTGACCAATGCAGGCTGCTGGATGGAGTGACCAAAGATAGGTCAAGTTTTGGAATGAATGACTTTGAAGCTATTTCTTTGACTCACTCTCATGTAAATAATGGCACCCACAATAGGAAAGGTCTATGGGAGGCCCTGTGAAAAACATAAGAGGTGCAGACTCAGTTGGCCCCTTCAGGGAGCTGAACACATAAGAAACAATAGTAGAATGATACACAACTCAATCTGTATGACAAAGACTGGGTGTGCTGTTACGCACTGCTGGGGGCTAGTTAACAGAAGGTGCAGGATGCGAAAATTTCATTAAGGAGGTAGAAACCGAATTGGGCATGAAGCAGTTTAGATAAAGGAAGAAGAGCTCTGAAAACAGAATCCAGTCCAAACGGAGGGAAAAAGACCAGCAATAACACAAAGTAGAAATTAGAAAAATGGGCCAGGCGTGGTGGCTCCTGCCTGTGATCTCAGCACTTTGGGAGGCTGGGGTGGGTAGATCACCTGAGGTCGGGAGTTTAAGACCAGCCTGACCAACAGAGAGAAACCCCGTCTCTACTGAAAATACAAAATTAGCCGGGCGTGGTAGCGCATGCCTGTAATCCCAGCTACTTGGGAGGCTGAGTCAGGAGAATCGCTTGAACCCAGGAGGCAGAGGTTGTGGTGAGCTGAGATTGTGCCAGTGCACTCCAGCCTGGGCAACAAGAGCAAAACTCCATCTCAAAAAAAAAAAAAAAAGAAAAAGAAAAAAAGAAAAAAATTGGAAACACAACAACAAACAATGTCGGGCAGTGTGGCTCATGTTTATAATCCCAGCACTTTGCAAGGCTGAGGTGGGACAGGTTGCTTGAGCCCAGGGGTGAGACCAGCCTGGGCAACATAGCAAGTCCCAGCCTCTACAAAAAATAAAAAATAAAAAATTGGGGGATTGCTTGAGCTCAGGAGGTTGAGGCTGCAGTGAGTGAGCCATGATCACGCCACTGCGCTACAGCCTGGGCGACCGAATGAGACCCTGGCTCAAGAAAACGAAACAACAACAAAAAAAAAAAAAAAAAAAAAGGAAAGGAAGGAACGAAAGAAATAACCAACTAACTAACTAACTAAATTAGAGTTGTGTTCCAAGAGCCAAAAGGGATGACCCAGTTTATTTGGAATGAAGTCTGCTGGTCAAGCTACTGATGAGAAAAAGCTCAGGTATTAAGTCAGGGCTATTATGTCTCAAGAGCTCAAGAGCCAAGGATATAAGAGTTAAGGTGTTGAAAAATACAATGGGGCATTTCCTATGGGACAGAGAGGCCTGATAATTATCACACATAACACTATTTAGTGATTTACAGTTTACAAAGAAACTTTCTATATATTATCTAATTTAATTCCCATTACACTTGAGATGTGATATTGATTTGACAGATAAGGACATTGAGCAAAAGGTGTGAACTGACTCTGACCATGGGCACACAGTGTGTCTTCTGCTCGACCTACAATTTTTCACAATCAGAGCAATATTTCAGGATGCATATTTCAGGACTCTATACATTGCATTGTATAAGGAGAAAGAAAGGGTAAGGAGACCACTGCAGAAATCTAGGCATGAGCAAAGGAGATTCTGGACAATGAGTGGCAGTGAGAACAGAAAAGAAGAACACAGAGAACTGTCAGAGGCATAATCTACAGAGACTGATGACTGACTGGATTTAGGTGCCGAGGCGAAGAGAATCAAAGCCCAAGGCCTGAGTGGAAGAAGCTGGTGCCACTTGCAGAAGCAGAGAGAAAGCTCACTGATAACTCGGACTGGCTGATGCATTTGAGTCGGAGTGGAAACTGTTCATGTTGTAGCTCCCGCATCTACAACTCAGTGGGTGCCCATAAATATCTGTTCGGTACATGAACAAGTAACAGTTGAAGCAAGGGGAATGGGTCATTCTTTAAGAATAAAGCATTTGCTAAGAACAGAAAGCCAAAGGTCAGGCCTGGGTGAATGCCCTCAGTCGGGAGACGCCAAAAAAAGTGGGTGGCGGAGAGGGGA
This sequence comes from Macaca fascicularis, assembly GCF_037993035.2. Lineage (NCBI taxonomy): Eukaryota > Metazoa > Chordata > Mammalia > Primates > Cercopithecidae > Macaca > Macaca fascicularis. Next base: position 2,213,672 of record NC_088391.1, on the reverse strand, counting down.
GGGGGTGGCAGGGAACAGGATCAGTAATAGGAGAATTTGAGACAAAGGCCTGGGTAGAAATTCTAAAAGTTTATGGTTATTAGACATGAAGGATGCTTTATTACTATTTCAGAAAAGGTATATAGTTGTAGGCATTTCTTCATTGTAGCAAAACACTGACTACCAGGTCCCTTTTGCTTTGGATAAAGAGGTTCCTCCCCAGTTCATTCACTCTTGCATTGTTTCTCACAGGATCATCCCACAGAACCTCTGAGTTAGAATCACATGGGACATTCCTAAGTCTATGATTCCTGGGCCCTATTCCAGATTTCCCGAATCATACTTTGGGGGTACAACCTAGGAATGTAAATCTTTACAAGCTCTTTGGTGGTTTTCATGCACACTAAACTTTTAGAATCAGTGCTATATAATAAAAGATAAAATGACTGAGAAGAAGAGAATTCGCTAAAAATGACCAGATATGTAAATTAAAATCCTTAATACATTCCTGGGAACATGCTCAGAGTCTGTGGAAGTGTGAAAGGCAAAGCAACACTGAAGAGAAATAAATTCTGGAAAGCACCCTGAAAAAACTTGAGCAAACAGGTTAATTTATCTCTGGTTTGCATCCAAACCCAGTGACACCACGTTGATGGTAACCAGAAAGCGTTAGGGAATCTCTTTATGGTGAGTGATAGTTTAGGGAGGTGAACATTGCTGGTTTGACATTCAGCCTTAAACATCAGATTTTTTTCAATTCACATGTTTTCTCTTACCGAACAATTTCCTAATGAAGTACTGGAAAAGACAACTTTTTTCTCCATTACTATTCGGACTTTTAGATCACATACACCGCCTGTTCCAACACCTAAATGAAATTACAAAGGTAGGTTGATTAGCGTGAAGATCAATATGTCTCACCAATTAACATCATGGATTAAAAAGAGAAAAAATTATCCAAGCTAACAATCTATCAATAGTTACTTATTTGGTCTTGCACAGATTTTGTCTTTGAAAGACAAGGTTTCAAGCCAAGTTCTGTCTCGTAAAGCAGATTTTATAAGACTAGAGAAGAGAAAAAAAAATACATACAGTTCAGCTTCAAAGACTTAGAATCCCATGACTTTATCTTTCCAGAAAAAATATTTAGGGAAGGTAGGCCGGGCATGGTGGCTCACGCCTGTAATCCTAGCACTTTGGGAGGGCAAGGTGGGTGGATTACTTGAGGTCAGGAGTTCTAAACCAGCCTGGCCAAGATGGTGAAACCCCATCTCTATTAAAAATACAAAAATTAGCCAGGTGTGGTGACACATGCCTGTAATCCCAGGTACTCAGGAGGCTGAGACAGGAGAATTGCTTGAACCTGGGAGGCAGAGGTTGCAGTGAGCCAAGATCACACCACTGCACTCCAGCCTGGGCAACAGAACAAGACTCTGTCTCCAAAAAAAAAAAAAAAAAGAAAAGAAACAGAGAAAATTCAGGGAAGGTGACTTGCAACCTTTCTTGCTAATGTGTTGCTTTCTTCAGCCTTCTGATCATAATGATTCTTAATAATAAATACTGTAGTTTAACTACTTTGGCCCTACTTTAAGGCCAGTTCCTGATGCAATCTCTATAAAAATATAGGATAGTTATATTCAAAAATTCCCATGGTGTTCAGTATATATTTACAAAGGCTTTTTGTTCCTTTTTTTCAATTCAAATGACCCACTTCCCTTAGCATTTCCTCAAAGACTTGGTTTCTCAGTCAATTAATTCTTTTATTGCTTGCCTCTCAACTCTACATTTAATTTTAATTCAAATATGTACAAAACTAAAGGTAGAAAATTAAAACAAATATCTTAATAAACTAGTGTATTAACTATCTCTGATAGATCATCTCATATGCTGTTTGTTTTCTTTTCATTTAATTTTGTTTTCACTAACACCATGATATTCATTTGTCATTAGAAATCAGTTTCTTGCCTCAGTTCCTGGTGCAGAACTTCTTTCTATTGATGTCGACCAGTAATCAGTGAAATGTAGAACTAAACTCAGAAGGCTAAAAATCCTAGGCTGGCTGTGTGGACACCAGCATCCTGGCACCACGGCACCTATAGCACCCAGCACTGGCACCATCTCAGGTCCACAAGCTGGCTGCCAGAAGAGGTTTGCCTTAGGGGTTCCGAAGTATTGCCTCACTGCTACCTCTCTGGCAGTGGGAGTGCTGAGGCCCCATCCCTTCCACGCAGACACATCCTGCTTTCCCACCTCCCCTGAGTGTAAGCTGTGAGTGAGACGGTTACAGATGGAGGAGAGAGGGGAAAGGGAGAGCCCAAGGTGATGAGAAAAAAATATGCCTCTAAAAGAAGGTGAGAAAATGATAGATCTGGAGACACCTCCACCAAGGCAAACTCTGAACTAGAGGTGGTTGTGAGAAATAAGCAGTTTTGAGGGCACATGGTCCTCCTCCCTCATCAGAGGCCCACTCTGCCCTGAAAAGTCCACCCTGCGTTGAGACCAGAGGAGCAACGAGAACAAGAGAGACAGGAAGGGGATGAAGTCCCCCAAATTGGTGATGGAAAAGAAAAAGTGAAGAACATCTAAAGGCTGGCAATCAATGGGCAATTGCAGGAGGAGGGGCATACAGAAGGAGGAGATCACGTGTGAGGACATGTAAGAAGACAGGTGTGAGTCAGATCATCTGTATATACAACTATGAGTGAAATCCTCCCAGAGTGGGAACATTGGCCCTCCTGCCCAATTCTTCAATTATACATAAAGCACTTACCACGAATCGAATAAATAATGAATCTTTTTATAAAGAGTATCCGTCTCGGGGGGAGATTCCAGTTGTAGAGATGTTTCACTTGTGCAAAATATCCAACATATCTATTCTGAAAAGCAACAGAAACCTTACTTTAAGCGGAGATGAAAAGTCTAAAGTCAGCATTTCTTTTTTTTTTTTTTTTTTTTGCCTAAAGCTTGTAAAGGAGGTAAGTAATTAAGAAAACATTTACTGGATGCCCTTATATAACCAGGCGTTTTTCGGGATGCTGCCTCGCAACTATCTACCTCGAGGGGAAAATACTGAATTCAGAGCAATGGGGAAGTAACAAAGATGGAGCCAGGTCCTGTTTATAGGCTGCCTATGGTTGAGACGGCATCTAATCAGCACGACAGAACAGTTACAGCATCATCAGTGTCCAGAGAGAAGCTTAGCTGTGGCTGAGTTGGAGGAAGGCTTGCGGTTTGGTGAAAAGCAGCTTCCTGGGCATGAGAGAAGATGGTATAAGTGAAAACCCCAGAGGATGCCTCCATACCTCAGTAGCAGGTTTCCTGTCATTCTTCTCTGGTTCCTGACAGCTAGAATTTCTTCACTTTGCATTTCCTCAATTCTGTTTTCACAAAGAAGCCCTAGAATTCTCTTAGCCTTGTCCTTTCCCCGGGGCAAGCTGTTCACAATGGCTCTCCCCTGAATCTTTCTTCAAGGTAGTGAAGAGCTCTGGTCCTGAATCAACTGGTTCAGAATTCAAAAGTTGGCCATCATGCTGGCTCCTGCCTGTAATCCCAGCACTTTGGGAGGCCGAGGTAGACAGATCACCTGGCATCAGGAGTTTGAAACCAGCCTCACCAACAGGGTGAAACCCTGTCTCTACTAAAAGTACAAAAATAGGCCATGTGTGGTGATGGGCCCCTATAACCCAGCCACCCGGGAGGCTGAGGCAGGAGAATCGCGGGAACACGAGGTCGAGGTTGCAGTGAGCTGAGATTGCACCAATGCACTCCAGTCTGGGCGACAGAGCAAGACTCTGTCTCAAAAATTAAAAACAAAACAAAACAAAAAAAACCTCGGAAGTTCACAGACTGTTCCTTACCCATTGGGAAATGTTCATTAAAGTAACTAACCCATTGGGAAATGTTCATTAAAGCAACTAACTGCCATACTTTCCTTTAGAAAGGGCCAGTCATGAGGAAGGCTCATGAAAGTTCTTTTTTTTTTTTTTGAGACGGAGTCTCGCTCTGTCGCCCAGGCTGGAGTGCAGTGGCCGGATCTCAGCTCACTGCAAGCTCCGCCCCCCGGGTTCACGCCATTCTCCTGCCTCAGCCTCCCGAGTAGCTGGGACTACAGGCGCCCGCCACCGCGCCCGGCTAGTTTTTTGTATTTTTTTTTTTTAGTAGAGACGGGGTTTCACCGTGTTAGCCAGGATAGTCTCGATCTCCTGACCTCGTGATCCACCCGTCTCGGCCTCCCAAAGTGCTCAGATTACAGGCTTGAGCCACCTTAACTTAGGAGTAGATGTAGTCAGTAGAATGGCCCACAGCGCCGGATCAGAATGTGATGGTGTCTGAGAATCACCAGCAGACACAGAGGGCACTCTGTCCTGAGGTCTTGCCAACAGAGCTCTCACACGTGCAGCTGAGTCCCTGTGTTGCTTTTTCAGTGAATCAGAGAAGATTCAGTTGCAGCCTTTGTTGTGCTAGTTCTGGACTAAAGTTAGGGAAACTATGCAGGACTGCAGAAGAAATGGGGATGGGGAGATGTGTGGGGAGAGTTGGTGAAGGAGCTCCATCTAGCATCCCCTTAACTTCTGCCACTAGATTCTCCACCTTTCCCTAAGGCCTGTAAACCACCAGGGCCCCCATGCTGCTTGTACTCCCATGCTTCCTTCTCCTACAACCTAAGACAACATGGACTTGTAGTAGAAATTAATACAACCAACACATAGGAGGCACTCACTACAAACAAAGAAGATATTATGAGAAAGGGGTGGAAAGATGGGTAAGCCATGGGCTTTGCCTTTAAAAGGGATACAGAAGTCACCACTTCAAATAACTAGAGAGTAACACAAAGTGACGTGGTCCCTAAAAGAAACACAAAGGGCTTTAAGAATTGAAAAAGCAAGAGATGACTTCAGGCTGAGAAGGGAAAGGGACTCTAGGAAAAGGGGCACGAGCAATGGCATGAGGGTATCAAGTGTCCATAGGCTGGGAAACAGCACACAGTCTAAATGTGTGGAGTGTGGGATGTGTGCATGCACACAGCGGAAGAAAAGGCTGGAAAAGTCAAACTGCGGCTCCTGAGTGCCAGGTTGAAACATGTAGTTTATTGCCATTGGCAGTGGGGACACAGTATAGATTTTGAGCATGGAAATGGCATGATTAGGGCTGCACTTCAGTAAATTCACCTGTTACTTTTAGCTTAGGGTCTATGACTATCTTTGTTTTGTTTTGGGCTTGGGTGTGGGAGGGAAGTATCAGTGGATAAGGCTGAGTTCTTCTGGCCCAAAGTCAAGGTTTGGGGCCAGTAGTTACAGTGTTCTTCTAATGGGGCCAAGAGTACTTACTCAGCTCCCACCACTGACAGAAAAACTCATTTACAGCCTCATCCAAATCTATTTAGGAATTCCCAACCCACTCTCACTTCGGTTTCAGGGGCAACATAGAAAAGGCAAAATAAATGAGGCTGTGCACAGCACGAGCTTCAGAGACTGACATCGAGATTTCAGTCCTTGGTTCAAAAGTTACTTTCTCTGAACCTCAATTTTCTAATTTATAAGATGAGAATCATAGCAGTGCCTACTCATAGAGTTACTGAGAATAATAAATGAGATAGTGAATATACAACTCTTAGAATAGTTCAGCAAAGTCTAGAATGTTATAAATGCTATAGGATAAACACCCTGGTTTCTGCAATAAACAAATTACAAGTAATAAAAAATGGTGAGAAATCTCTGAACTTAGATTCTTAAGAGAGACTTAGGAGACACAGCAACCAAATGAATATGTGGACTTTGTTTGAATTCTGATTAAACAAACTAAATTTTCAAAGATTTTAAGACAATTTTGGAAACAAACATGGACTACAAATTTGATATTAAGGATTTTTAAGGTATAATATTTTTAGACATGATAAAAAGTGTTAAGGTTTGTTCTTGTTTTAAGAGTACTTAAAGGTCATACTAAAATGCTTGTGGGATAAAATGATCTGACGGCTGAAATTTCTTTAAAAATAACTCAGATTTAGGGAAAGTAAGAGTGGAGAGTGGGGCTGGGAGGTGTGAGTGGAGCGGGCAAAGAATGGATAAAGTGTGGCTGGCTGCAGGCTGAAATGACTGTTGCAGCAATGTGATGACTATGTGAGGATATACTGTATGATCCTCTGGACTTTTGTATATGATTAAAATTTTCCATAACAAAATGTTTCCAAAACAAAAAACAGAGTAACTGTGTGTGTTTCCTATGGGTGTTATGGGTGTTAAACGAGAGATGTGAAAGCACAACACTGGTGTACGGAAGAGGTTTTGGAAAGTTTATTTCCCCTTTTATTTTCTCTTGTAAAATACACCTTCCCGACAACACACAGAAAAAACACACACACGCGCGCGCGCGCGCACACACACACACACACACACACACCAGGAGTCATCCAAAAACAGTCTTTGTGATGTTTTGCAAGGGTTGAATTGCCCTAGTAAGGGTTTGTGAAGGACTTGGATCTTTTTTACACTGAAATCAAAGGCTGGTGATTTCAGATAAACTTCAGGGTCCTGCAGCCTTGGGTACTGGACCTTCCTACTTTGGGAAAATAATCAACTCCTGAGCTCCGTAAACAATAACCAGGATAGACCAGAAAGCAGGTGCTCTGGGGAGAAGCCAGAGTCCCCAGCATGTGGGCAGCACCTGAAGCCTGACCCTCAGACTCAGGAGGGACCAAGGCCTGTTGCAGGGCACCCAACTGCTGCTGCCTGATCACCAGGGTCTAAAATGAAACCAAGTAACAGGTGGCAATCTTAACCCACTCCCCTAAAAAAAACTCCCACTTTTTAAAAGAAAACTTACCTGAGAAGGAGTTTCTACTCCCTGAAATTTACTGCTGTTGGTTTTATCTGTTCGCCTTTCTCCAAAATAATATAGGCTTTCCTACAAAAAAAAGGGTACAATCCAACCATGGTTCATCTGCACTCTTTCCTTTCCTAGATTAGGTACCCTTAGTGTTTCTACGCCCACCTTCTTTCCTAAAGTCAGTGATTTGTTTGTTTCTTTGTTTTTTGGTAGTCTTGCTCTGTGACCCAGACTGGAGTACAGCGGCAGGATCTAAGCTCACTGCAACCTCTGCGTCCTGGGTTCAAGCGATTCTACTGCCTCAGCCTTCTGAGTAGCTGGGACTACAGGTGTGTACCACCATGCTCAGCTAATTTTTTGTATTTTTAGTAGAGATAGGGGTTTCACCGTGTTGGCCGGGGTGCTCTCAAACTCCTGACCTCAAGAGATCCGCCTGCCTCAGCTTCCCAAGTGCTGGGATTAAAGATGTGAGCCACCCGTGCCCGGCCGCAGTGATCTTTGGGTAGAGGCTACCCAAAATAACAAAATTAGGACTTCTCTCATTCAAGCATTCACAAATTCATAAAATTTTAGAGCTGGAAAGACCTTAGAAAGCATCTGGTCCAACCCTTCTTTCCATATTACAAATGACAACAGTGAGACCAAAAGAAAACCAAGCAATCTGCCCTGGAGATGCTGCAGCCAGTTAGAGGCAGCTCAGGCCTGGAATACAGGTCCCTGGATCTCAGTCTAGGGCTCCGGATCAATAGCTGTCAATGACTGTCAAACGTTTGTTTTTTAAGCTGCAATCCACATTAATAAACCTAGGAGACACACACACACACACACACACACACACACACACCAATATTTAAACCTTTTGGTATTTTCTATTCTGGTCTATTCCACTTTATTTTTAAAAGATGTCAGTTACAACCCAGTAACTTTATTTTACAACTCACTGATAAATCATGATCCATAGCTTGAAAAACACCATCCTAGAACATCCATTTTCAAAATCTGTGTATCTCAAATTAGAGAAACCAAAGGTGGTGGAACTTGAGTGCTGGGCATTGTGCGTAACCACCACCTCTTCCCGAGACTGTCGGCCAAACAACTCAAGCGGAGCTGCTGGAAATGGCAGCATCTCAGCAAGAAGATGGCAGAAAGAAAAATGACTGAGAACTCTGCTTTAAGTGGAAACAGCCCACCTTGTCTTATCAGAAATTTCTAGAGGTCACAGACTCCATGTCTTGACTAAGCAAAGCCATTTACATTCAGGAGAGGCTTTGTTCTGAGTTGTGAAATGTTGCTTTTTATCTACCTAAGAGTTGTGAGGATGGTCAAGGCTGGAGTCATCTAATTAAGCTTGATACTATTCTCACGAGGAAGGAAGAAGTCATGGTACTGGCAGGAGTAAGAGCAGGGCCAGGTGAAGTGAGGGAAGCATCTTGATTACTGAATTTTTTTTATTTGTGTAACATGGTTTTACTCCCCTCACCTTAATCCTTCCCCAACAGGTCTTGTCTTTATTTAAAATGTTGATATTGTATACATCATAAATTTTTTGCATTAATTTTTATTGTTAAAATATTGCATTAAAATTATTTATTTTAATGATCGCAATTTTTAGCATTCCCTTAAATTTTGCACCCCATTGACCTCACTCTTGTCCCGGCCCAAAGAGATTCTTAAGTCAGCTACTAACCAGTGCATGGTAAACAAGAAAGTATCGAAAACAGAGTTTCTAAAAACTGCTTCTCGAATTACAATTTTACTAAGCATCATGACTAAAATAATCATCTTAACGTCCTACCAGTGATGTTTCAGAACTAGCAAACTCAGTTATCATAAGACAAAGTTTGTAGAACATCTTTCATACCTCTGCAGTTAAAAATATTTCGGAGGCAATAAGGAAGGCACAAATCATAGTTCCAGTTCTTCCTAGAAAAGAAAAGAAGTTAGTTCAAGGAACATACGTGGTATAAAAATACACTCAGAAATATTCAAGGAGTGCATTTTAAGTTGATTTTCTCTCTTTTTTTGAGACAGGGTCTTGCTGTGTTACGCAGGCTGGAGTGCAGTCGCACAATCTTGGCTCACCGCAACCTCCGCCTCACAGGTGAAAAACACGCAAATTACATTTACAGTAAAAATATCTCTCACCACCTGTCCACAAAAGGACACGAGGAGGTTTTTACTAAATCTGTAAGAAAGCAATGATTCATGTCTTTTATACTTTTTTTGGATAATAGTAAAAAAGAAAAATTCCCAACTCATTTAGTATATTAATATAACTGATTCCAAAATTGCACAAATACAGTAGAAGAAAAGATAACTTTACACCAGTCTCAAATACAAATGTAGATTTACAAACATACACATATTTTTAAAGTGAATTCAGCAATGTAGAAACACCATGTATCAACACCAAGTGCCATTTCTCTTAAGGATGCAAGGATGTTTTTTCCAGGACGGCAGATGACAGGCTTTAGCATGCCTCAGTCATTTGGAAATAGCAAGCAAGGACCTAAAGACCAACTCTGTGCGCTTTAATTTAAGAAAGACAATGGCAGTTCCCGGGAATTAGGAAGGACACCCAGATCCTGGGGAGGACAAGGCAGGCCAGCAGCCCCCATGACAGCATTGGACTGACAGAAGTGGTGAGTGGCGCCCCGGTATGTGAGACAGACAGACAGACAGACAGACAGACAGACAGACAGCCCCTCTGTCCCATCTTTCCGCCGAATTTTCGGACTGACAGAAGTGAGTGAGTGGCGCCCCGGTGTGTGAGACAGACAGACAGACAGACAGACAGCCCCTCTGTCCCATCTTTCCGCCGGATTTTCGGACTGACAGAAGTGAGTGAGTGGCGCCCCGGTGTGTGAGACAGACAGACAGACAGACAGACAGCCCCTCTGTCCCATCTTTCCGCCGGATTTTCGGACTGACAGAAGTGAGTGAGTGGCGCCCCGGTGTGTGAGACAGACAGACAGACAGACAGACAGCCCCTCTGTCCCATCTTTCCGCCGGATTTTCGGACTGACAGAAGTGAGTGAGTGGCGCCCCGGTGTGTGAGACAGACAGACAGACAGACAGACAGCCCCTCTGTCCCATCTTCCCACCGGATTTTCGGACTGACAGGAGTGAGTGGCGCCCCGGTGTGTGAGACAGACAGACAGACAGACAGACAGCCCCTCTGCCCCATCTTCCCACCGGATTTTCGGACTGACAGAAGTGAGTGAGTGGCGCCCCGGTGTGTGAGACAGACAGACAGACAAACAGCCCCTCTGTCCCATCTTCCCACCGGATTTTCGGACTGACAGAAGTGAGTGAGTGGCGCCCCGGTGTGTGACACAGACAGACAGACAGACAGACAGACAGACAGCCCCTCTGCCCCATCTTCCCACCGGATTTTCGGACTGACAGAAGTGGTGAGTGGCGCCCCGGTGTGTGAGACAGACAGACAGACAGACAGCCCGCCCCTCTGTCCCATCTTCCCACCGGAGATCCAAGCCACCGGCAGAGGAAGCGCCTTGTGTCTCCCCAGCCTTGGAGCTAACTTGAGGCGAGACTTGGAGACTTTGCGAGGGAAAGACACAGGGGAACGCTGCCGGCACTTTCCCAGCTGGACAAGACTGGGGGATCTTCCCTGCAGGGCTCCACCCTCTTGTGCCCCCAGTCCCGCTACCCCGAGGGCCGAGGCGGGAGCTCCGATTACTGTGCGCCCCGGAAATCCGCCCGTCGCCTGAGGCAACAGAGCGCTCCGCCCAATGAACAGGGACCAAGCGCGCGGCCAGCGGCTCCGGCACCAGCCAGCTCTTACCCACGGCGCCCTCTACTGGCTGGTAGTCAAACCACACACGCAGCATAAAACCTGCAGACAGAAGCGCACGGGCCAAAAACACCCTACCCAGCGCGCTCTACAGTCCACCCCCTAGGGAGGAGGGAAAGGGAAAGAAGAAAATAATAATAATAATAATACAGGAGAGGAAAGAAAAAGAAAAAACCCTACCCAAACAAAAATAATTACACAGATTAGAAGTGCTAGCATCTCCAGAAGAGAAGGACCCGTGCAAGAATTCTGGCACCATGAGAAATCTGAATGTAGCGACACTACCAAAGCATCACACCAGCTCTCTGGCAATGCTTCCTACCAAAATGAAAACTCAGAAATGACAATAAACAATTCAAAGCTTGGGTTGCAAGGAAGCTCAATGAGATTCAAGGTTGAAATCAACAAAAAGAAACTTCTAAATCAATCCAGGAAAAGGTGGAAGAGATAAACATCTTAATAAGAAATCAATCAGAACTTCTGGAATTAAAAAAACTCAAGGAATTTCAAAATACAATTGAAACCTTTATCAATAGACTGGATAAAGTAGAAAACATAATTTCAGAGCTTGAAGACTGGTCTTTTGAACCAATCCAGTTAGACAAAAATAAAGAAAAAAGATTTTTTAAAAGTGAAGAAAGTCAGAATATGAGATTATGTAAAGTGACCAAACCTACAAATTACTAGTATTCCCTAGAGAGAAAGAGAAAAAGAAAACAATCTGGAAAACATATTTCATTTCTTGAAAATAATTCAAGAAAATGTATTGAATCTTGCTAGATGGACATCTAAGTACAATAAAGCCAGACAGCACCTGTGAGATACTATAAAAAATGAACATTACCAAGGCATATACTCACCAGACTGTCCAAGGTCACTGTCAAAGAAAAAGCCCTAAAGGCACTAGAGAAAAAGGCCAGATCACATACGAAGTTAGCCCCATCAGGATAACAGTAGACGTCTCAGCAGAAACCTCACAAGCCAGGAGAGATTGAGGGGTCTATTTTCAGAATTCTGAAAGAAAATAAATCATAATCAAGAGATTCATATCCTGCCAAACTAAGCTTCATGACTGAAGGAGAAATAGAAACATTTTTCTAGAGAAGCAAATGCCAAGAGAGTTCATCGCCACTAGACCAGTCTTACAAGAGATGCCTAAGGGAGTTGTAAACATGGAAATGAAAGAATGATACCTGCTATCATAAAAACACACTTAACTACATAGCTCACAGACCCTATAAAACAACCACACAATAGAAAGTACAAAGAAACCAGTTAACAATTTCATGATAGGGTGAAAAGCTCACATGTCAATATTAACCTTGAATGTAAATGGTTTAAACCACTTAAAAGTCACAGAGTGGGCTGGGTGCAGTGGCTCATTCCTGTAATCCCAGCGCTTTGGGAGACCAAGGCGGGCGGATCATGAGGTCAGGAGATCAAGACCATCCTGGCCAACATGGTGAAACCCTCTCTCTACTAAAAATATAAAAATTAGCCAGGCGTGGTGGCACATGCCTATAATCCCAGCTACTCAGGAGGCTGAGGCAGGAGAATCACTTGAACCCAGGAGTCAGAGGTTGTGGTGAGCCAATATCGTGCCACTGCACTCTAGTCTGATGATAGAGTGAGAGTCTGTCAAGAAGGGAAAGAAAAGAAAAGAAAAGAAAAGAAAAGAAAGAAAGAGAGAGAGAAAGAGAGAGAGAGAAAGAAAGAAAGAAAGAAAGAAAGAAAGAAAGAAAGAAAGAAAGAAAGAAAGAAAGAAAAAGAAAAGAAAGAAGGAAAGAAAGAAAGAAAGAAAGAAAGAAAGAAAGAAAGAAAGAAAGAAAGAAAGAAAGAAAGAAAGAAAAAGAAAGAAAGAAAGAAAAGTCAGAGTGGCAAGTTGGATTAAAAAAACAAAACCCATCTGTCTGCTGTCTTCAGGAGACCCATCTCACATGTAACAACACCAATAGGTTCAAAGTAAAGGGCTGAAGAAAGATCTATCACACAAACAAAACACAAAAAAGAGCAGGGGTCACTATTCCTAAAACAGATAAAACAGGCTTTAAATCAACAACAGTAAAAAAGGACAAAGAAGGGCATTACATAATGATAAGGAGTTCAACAAGAAGCCTTAACTATCCTAAACATATATGCACCCAACATTGGCTCACGTGGGTTAATAAAACAGATACTTCTAGACCTATGAAAAGACTTAGCCACACAACAATAGTCAGGGGATTTCAACACCCCACTGACAACATTACACAGATCATAAAGACTGAAAACTAACAAAGAAATTCTGGACTTAAATTCAACACTTGACCAATTGGACCTAATAGAAACCTAAAGAACTCTTAGCGTTTTGGGAGGCCGAGGCGGGTGGGCGGATCATGAGAACAGGAGTTCGAGACCAGCCTGGCCAATATGGTGAAACTCCGTTGCTACTAAAAATGCAAAAATTAGTCCGGCATGGTAGCAGGTGCCTGTAATCCCAGCTACTCGGGAGGCTGAGGCAGGAGAATTTCTTGAACCCAAGAGGCAGAGGTTGCAGTGAGCCAAGATCATGGCACTGCACTCCAGCCTGGACAACAGAGCATGACTCCATCCCAAAAAAACAAACAAAACACCCACAAACCAAAAAAGCCCTAGATCAGATGTATTCACAGCTGAATTCTATCAAATATACAAAGAAGAACTGATGCCAGTTCTACTGAAACTATTCCAAAAAATTGAGGAGGGACTCTTCTCTAATTCATTCCATGAATCCTGCATCACCCTGAAACCAAAACCTGGCAAAGACACAATAAAAAAAAGAAAACTAAAGGGTAATCTCAATGATGAAGACAGCCACAAAAATCCTTAACAAAACACTGGGAAACCAAATCCAACAGCACATCAAAAAATTCACAATCAAGTAAGCTTCATTCCAAGGATACAAGGTCCAGCACATGCAAATCAATAAATGTGATTCACCACACAAAGAGAATTAAACAGAAACCACATGATCATCTCAATAGATGCAGAAAAAAAAGCATTTGATAAAATTCAACATCTTTCTTGATAAAAAAATAAAAAAACACTCAAGAAACTAGGAATCAAAGGAACATACTTCAAAATAGAGCCATGGGCCAGGTGCAGTGGCTCACATCTGTAATCCCAGCACTTTGGGAGGCCAAGGCAGGCAGATCACTTGAGGTCAGGAGTTCAAGACCAGCCTGGCCAACATAGTGAAACTCCATCTTTACTAAAAATACAAAAATTAGCCGGGCGTGGTGTCGCACACCTGTAATCTCAGTGACTCAGAAGGCTGCGGCAGGAGAATCGCTTGAACCCAGGAGGCGGAGGTTGCAGTGTGCCGAGATTGCGCCACTGTACTCCAGCCTGGATAACAGAGCAAGACTCCATCTTAAAAAAACAAAAAGAAAAACAAAAACAAAAAAACAGGCTGGGCACGGTGGCTCATGCCTGTAATGCCAGCACTTTGGGAGGCTGAGGTAGGTGGATCACCTGAGGTCAGGTGCTCGAGAGCAGCCTGGCCAACGTGGTGAAACCCCATCTCTACTAAAAATACAAAAATTAGCTGGGCATGGTGACAGGCACTTGTAATCCCAGCTACTTGGGAGGCTGAGGCAGGAGAACTGCTTGAACTTGGGAGGTGGAGGTTGCAGTGAGCCAAGATTCCGCCATTGCACTCCAGCCTGGGCAACAAGAGCAAAACTCCATCTCGAAAAAAAAAAAAAAAGAAATCATTTCCTTTGCAGCATCATGGATGCAGCTGAAGTCATTATCCTGAGCAAATTAATGCAGGAACGAAAAACCAAATACCGTATGTTCTCACTCATAAGTGAAAGCTAAACAATGGGTGCTCATGGACATCAAGTCGGCAATAATGGACACTGGGGAGTTCTAGAGGGGGCACAGCAGAAAAGAGCACAGGTTGAAAAACTAACTATTGGGTCCTATGCTCAGTACCTGGATGATGCAATCAATCATACCCCAAACCTCAGCATCACACGATATTACCAATAAACCTGCACATGTACTTCCGAAACTAAAATAAAAGTTACATTATACCAAAAAAACTAAGCTCAAAAAGAAAACAAATGTGTTTTTCCCATTAAAAGACAAACAATAAAAGAGTACAAGAATCATCCTATATCAGAAATCTGTATTAATGCAATTTATCATATTCATTGATTAAAGAAGACATACCTTACAATTATCTCAATAATGCAGGAAAAAGCATTCACTACAATTCACCTGTGGCTTTAAAAATTCACAAAAACTAGGAAACCTCCTTAACTCAACAAAGAGAATCTACCAAAATACCTACCAGGAACATCATATTAATGACATAATATTGACAGCATTTTCTTTAAAGCCTGGAATTAAACGAAAATGCCCTCTCTTCACTGCTTCTGTTTAACAATATACCGCAGGCCTAAGTGTAGAAAGCCAGTGTAGCAAGTAAGTCTGTAGAATAACTCCTTAATCTAATGAGAGAGTTTAGGAAGATTTCTAGATGCAGGCTCAACATAAATAAAAATTAATAGCTAAATCAAGGATGCAGGTTGAAATCTTTACAGTAATTACTAAAAACACAGAAAAGAAGTATATGACTTCCAAGGTAATGACAGAGGGTGAGAAGGAAAGAATTATATTATTAAAATTCAATCAAACGAAAACAGAATGTCAGTAGGAATATAGGAGAGTTAAATAAAATAATTGACAAATAGATGTACATAGAACGCTGTTCTCAACAATGCGTAATACATGTTCTTTTGAAATGTACAGAAAACATCTGATAATATCGACCAAATTCTGGGCCATAAAGCAAGTCTAAACAATTTTCAAAGAACTAAAAAAGAAAAAAAATACATAGTATGTTCTGTGTCCACAACACAATATAATCAGAAATCAAAAATTTAAAGATAAATACAAAATTTTCATGTTTGGAAATAAGGAAATATACTTCCACAAAACTCATGGGTCAAAAAAAAGCAAGCACAGTCAAAACTGGAAAATAGTTTGAACTAAGTAAAATAAAAACACTACAAATAAAAATTTATGGGATGAAGCTAAAGCAATTCTTGGGGAAAACTTGTAGCCTTAAATGGTAAATAGAAAAGACAGTGGTCGACACTCTAAGAATTATCCATGTCAAGAAGTCAGGAAAAGAACAAATTAACCCAAAGAGTGCAGAAGAAAATATGAAATATAATAGTAATTGATGAAATAAAAAATAAATTAAAAATAGAGACCACCAATAAGGCCAAAAATTTGGTACTTTTAAAAGACTAGTAAAATTGATAAATCCCTGGTGAGACTAATCAAAAGAAAAAAGGGGAGAAGGTACCAAGAAAGCAATGTAAGGAATAAGAAAAGAAACACCTCTGTAGACATTAAAATGGTAAAATGATATTGTGAACAATTTGATGTTAAGACAGTTCAAAGTTAGATTAAATGGACAAATGCTGGGAAAACTATAATCTACCAAAATGGGCAAATAAAATTATTAACAAATTCTATATGTGGAATTGAGCCATAATTTAAAGACTTCCCTCCAGAAAAAACTCTAGGCCAATGTGCCTTCACTGGTGAATTTCACTTTATACTTAAGAAGGAAGAAAATCAGCACGCATAAATTTACCCAGAGAATAAAAACAGAGAAAATGAAATCTAACTCATTTTACAAAGCCAAGATTTGAAAAAAACTATGAGGAAGGAAAATTATAACCAATCGCCCAGATGACATGAATTTAAAAATCCTAAACAAAATATTAACAAACAGGATCTGGCAATTTAATAATAAAATAATTTAATGATTATTTAACAAAATAATACAGCACAATTACGTTTATTCCAGAAATATGTTGGTTTACCACTTAATCAATGTAATTAACCACATTCATTTATAGGATAAAGTAGAAAAATTATCATCTCAAAGATTCAGAAAAATCTTTAAAAATTCAACATCCATTCATGATTAAAAAAAAACTCTTAGTAAACTAAAGGAATTTCTTTTTTCTTTCTTTCTTTTGTTTTGTTTTGTTTCGTTTTGTTTCGTTTTTTGAGACAGAGTCTCACTCTGTTATCCAGGCTGGAGAGCAGCAGTGCGATGTTGGCTCACTGCAGCCTCTGCCTCCTGGGTTCAAGTGATTCCCTCTCCTCAGCCAGGGTAGTTGGCATTGCAGGCATGCGCCACCACACCTGGCACATTTTTGTATTTTTTAGTAGAGATGGGGTTTCACCATGTTGCCTAGGCTGGTCTTAAACTTCTGGCCTCAAGTGATCTGCCCCGCTGGGCCTCCCAAAGTGCTGGGATTACAGGTATAAGTCACGGCGCCCAGCCAAGGAATTTCTTAATCTGATAAATGGTAGCTCTCACACACACGCACGCGCGCACACACACACACACATTCATAAAGCAATTGGAGAGATGTTGAAAGCTTTTCCTTTGAGAATGGAACTGTATGTTGATGGTTGCTATTGCCACTTGTAATTTTACGCTGTACTAAAGGTTCTAGCCAGTGCTAGGGGAGAGAAATGACTGAAATGGAAAAAATACAATTTATTATTTTCATATGACGTAATCATGTGCCATAAAATCCAAAAGAATCTATAGATAAATTAGTAGAACTAATAAATGAGTTTAGGCTGGACACAGTGGCTCAGGCCTGCAGTCCTAGCACTCTGGGAGGCAGAGGCTGAGGCTGGCAGATCACTTGAGCCTAGGAGTTTGAGACCTACCTGGGCTACATAGCAAAACCCCATCTCTACAAAAAAATGAAAAAATTAGCTGGGCATGGTGGCACCTGCCTGCAGTCCTAGCTACTCAAGAGGCTGATATGGGAGGATCACCTGAGCCCAGGGAGGTTGAGGCTATAGTGAGCCATGATCGTGCCACTGCACTCCAGCCTGGGTGACAGAATGAGACCCTACCTCAAAAAAAAAAAAAAAAAAAGTGAGTTTAGGAAAGTTGCTAATTGCAAGATTAATTAATGAACTGCATTTAAAACAACAAAAAACATTTAGAAAATAAACATTTTAAAGGGATGTCATTTAAATAATCACAAAAGAAGTCTAGGAATAAATCTCACCAAAAATACGCAAGCTTTCTACACAGAAAACGAGAAAGCATTGTAAAGAGAAATTGAAGAGGACCCAACTCAATGAGAGAACACCTCTGTTCATGGGTTGGATGAGTCAATATTGTAAAAATTCAATTCTCCCCAGTCTATAAATTCAATGCAATTCCAAGCAAATTTCTATCCAGTGTGTGTAATTTGACTAGTTGATTCCCAAATTTATATGGAAATGTAGATGACCTAAAATACCCAAACCATTGTGAAGAAAAAGAAAAAGATGGTTATCCTCACATGACTGGAAATGAGGACGTATTAGAAAGCTACAGTAAGATAGTTGTGCTGTTGGCACACAGATGAAAAATCGATGAACAGAACAGAAAGGTCGGAAACAGATTCATGTTCTGCAGGGTACTAAAGCAATGAAAATCTTCTCACCCGTGTGCTGGAATAATTGGATAGCCATACATGGAAAAAGATGAAACCTGATGCCTTCCTCACACCACACATATAAATCAATTTTAAAAGGAATGAACCTTCTAGAAGAAAACATAGTAGTAAAATGTCCTTTAAACTCAAAGAAAATTGTCTTAATCAGGACACAAACGCACAAACTGTATAAAGGGAAAGCATGATACCTACGACGGTAACACAACTAAGAACTTCTGTCAACCACAGGATACTCCTGAGAGAGAGAAAAGGCAAATCACAGAGCAGAAAAGCTTTCCTGAATACATTTATGATCAATAACAGAACTGAAATCAGAATGCATAAATAATTCCTACAATCAAGAGAAAAAGGATGAATAAACCAGGAGAAAAATGGTTAAGAAAATTAAAAAGTTACTTTACAGAAAGGATATCCAAATACTTAATAATCTTAAGAAAACTTCCTCAATCTTATTAGTAATTACAGAAATGCAAATGATCACCACCATAAGATGCCATCACACAAACCCCCAAAGGCTAAAAATAGAAATACTCAGAATTGTAAGTATTGGGGAAGACATGGAATGCTTGAAGTGTACAATACCAGTGGAGTAAAAATCGGTACTACTGTTTTAGAAAACAGGTGACATTATCAAGTAAAGTTCAAGATTCATTACCCTAAGACAGAACAATTTTAGTCCAAGGTATATACTCAACAAAAATGTGGCCGTATGTGCAACAAGAAATGTGTATTTTTAAAAGCAGTATTATTGGGTTAGGCGCGGTGGCTCATGCCTGTAATCCCAGCACTTTGGGAGGCAGAGGAAGGCGCATCACTTGAGGTTAGGAGTTTGAGGCCAGCCTGGACAACATGGCAAAACCCCATCTCTACTAAAAATACAGCTGGGTGTGATGGTGGATGCCTGTAATCCCAGCTACTTGGCCGGGCGCGGTGGCTCACACCTGTAATCCCAGCACTTTGGGAGGCCGAGGCGGGCGGATCACAAGGTCAGGAGATCGAGACCACGGTGAAACCCCGTCTCTACTAAAAATACAAAAAATTAGCCGGGCGCGGTTGTGGGCGCCTGTAGTCCCAGCTACTCGGGAGGCTGAGGCAGGAGAATGGCGTGAACCCGGGAGGCGGAGCTTGCAGTGAGCCGAGATCGCGCCACTGCCCTCCAGCCTGGGCGACAGAGCGAGACTCCGTCTCAAAAAAAAAAAAAAAAAAAAAAAAAAATCCCAGCTACTTGGGAGGCTCAGACACGAGAATTGCTTGAACTCAGGAGGCAGAGGTTACGATGAACTGAAATCATGCCACTGCACTCCAGTCTGGGTGATAGAGTGAGATTTTATCTCAAAAAAAAAAAAAAAAAAAAAAAAGCAGCACTATTTATCACAGTAAAAACTGGACACAACCTAAATGTAATAGAAAAAAAGAGATTCCATTTTCAGTCACAATTTGTGTAGGAATGAATTTTTGAAAAGATGTGAAAGACATGATAAAAAAAAGTATAAAATATTATTAAACAATGAACAAGGTAATTCACATGTACAACTCAATATCTCAAAGTTGTCAGTTCTGTCAAGTTAATCTATAAATTCAATGTAGTTCCAACAAAAATCATAAAAGTGTTTTATTATGGCAGTTCACAAAATCATTTTAAAATTGAATGTAATAATTAAGTTCCAAGGAGAGCAAGACTATTGTGCCTTTATCAAACTATATTATAAAGCTACAATAATCACAAAAGTGTGGTAGAGAGAACTTAGAAACAGTTTTGAATATGTATAGAAACTTGGTATATTACTGAGAGGAATTACGAATTAATGAAGAACAAAATAGCATGCAATTGATGGTGTTAGGGCAATTGGCTATCTATATGAACAAAATACTTCCCCCAACTTCCAATTAGATTAAAGACCCAAATATTAAAAATGGAACTTGAATATTTTTGAAGAAATGTGGAATATCTTTACTACATCAGTATCGGGGTGAATTTCTTAAATGTGACAGAAAAGCATGAAATACATACACACACATAGATGAACAAATTTTACTACATTCAAAATTACAAACTTCTCTCCAGGCATGATGGCTCATGCCTGTAATCCCAGCACTTTGGGAAGCTGAGGTGGGTGGATCACTTGAGTCCAGGAGTTCGAGACCAGTCTGGGCAACATAGTGAGACCCTGTCTCTACCAAAATACAAAAATTAGCCAGACATGGTGATGCTCACCCGTAGTCCCACCTACTCAGAGGGGCTGAGATGGGAGGATCGCTTGAGCCCCAGGAGGTTCAGGCTGCAATGAGCCGAGATCGTGCCACTGCACTCCAGCCTGGGTGGCAGAGTGAGACCATGTCTCAAAACAAAACAAAAATTTACAAACTTTTGTACAACAAAATAAATCACAATCAAATTTGAAAGGCAACATGTTGGGAGAATATAATTGTAACACTAAGAAAAATTGGCATTCAGGTTCTTTGAAGAACTCCTATAAATCAATATAAAATATGTTTACTATCATGATACTATTGGTAACCTGCAGGCAGCAACCACAGAAGACAGCAAGACTAATATGAATGAGCACTTAAAAAAAGAGGCTGCTCTGGTACATACCAGCTGAATAATAGCCCTCTAAACAACCTTTAACAATATCAACAAAATATTCTGTGAACACAGAATAATGTAAACCCCCTCTCAGCAAAAAAGAAAAAAGTCAAATTTGAAATGAATGCTTTCCTTCAAGCAAGGAATTAGCATTAGTTAATAGAAAACTGATGCTAACTTCTTGAATAATAACATTTTAGGTTAGGCAATGTGAAATGGCCACTTTTAAAGCAAAAGATGGTTAAAAACTGCCCATTTCAAATGATTCAGCCTCTATATTCTTAATTTAACTATGGTATTGTAAACTGCCAGTTTATATACAATATTCCAATCTGTAGAGCTAAACACAGAACCTGTATATTAACTAATGCGCTTGAAACTAGCCAATAAGACTAAAACTTGATTTTACTGAATTATGTAAGTCAGTTTACAGTGTTACGTTTTCCTGGAATTTGATATAAAAATTGATTTACAGCCCACTAAAAATGTAATTATTTATGCTTGTCAAAAATTGTGAAATATGCTTAGATGATTATTTAAAGCCTAAACCTGAATGAGAGAAAATCTAGCTAAACTTAAATTGGTTGGACTTACAAAATGGGGCTTTTTCCCCCATTTTAACCCCACCAATGTCAACTTCTTTGTATCATTAGACTATAAAAATTCCAGTATAATTTTTGAAATAGCATCTCTGTTGGCTCCCTTAATCTAACAGTTCTCACAAAGTTTAAGAACAACCTTAATATTACTGGAACAAAAACAGACATATAGACCAATGGAACAGAACAGAAAGCCCAGAATAAATCCATGCATTTATAGTCAGCTGATGTTCAACAAAGGTGCCAAGAGTCCAAGATGGGGAAAGGACAGTCTCTTCAATAAACGATACTGGGCAAACTGAATATCCACTGGTGGAAGAATGAAATTACACCCTATCTCACCCATATACAAAAATCAACTCAAAGTAAATGCTTAACTGTGAAACCTGAAATTGAAAAACTACTAGAAGAAAACATAGGTGAAAATCTTCTTGACATTGGTCTGGGACAAGATATTTTTGGATATGACTGAAAAGCATAGGCAACAAAAGAAAAAGTAGACAAATGATACTGTATCAAACTAAAATGCTTTTGCACAGCAAAGGAAACATTGATGGAGTAAAGAGACAACCTACAGAACAGGAGAAAATATCTACAAAGCATACATTCGATAACAGGTTAACAGATTTTTTAAACAAATGAACTCAGACAACACAATAGCAAGAGAACAAGTTACTTCTCTAGAAAATGGGCAAAGAACCTGAAAAGATATTTCCCAAAAGAAGACACACAAGTGGCCAAGAGGTATATGAGGAAATGCTAAACATCGTTAATCATCGGGGAAAAGCAAATTAAACACAAAGTGATATCCTCACGCCTGTTAGAACGGTCATTAACAAAAAGACAAAAGAGTTGGTGAGGATGTAGAGAAAAGGGATCCCCCTCGTACACTGTTGGTGTGAATGTAAATTAGTAGTTATTATGGAAAACAGCACTGAGATCCCTCAGAAAACCAAGAATAGAACTACCATATGATTTGGAGATTCCACTTCTGGGTATATATCCAAAGGAAATGAAATCTGCACTCCTGCGTTCACTGCAGCATTATTCCTAATACCCAAGCTATGGAGTCCATGTAAATGTCATCAGTGGAGGAATGGATAAAGAACATGTGGCATGTGCAAATAAAGGCATACTCTTCAGCCTGAGAGGATATCCTGTCACTTGAGACAATATGAATGAACCTGGAGAACACTATGCTAAGTGAAATAAGCCAGGCATAGAAAGACAAATACTGCACGTCCCACTTATTTGTGGAATCTAAAAAAGTCAGATTCATAGAAGCAGAGAGTAGAATGGTGGTTACCAGGGGCTGGGGGGGACAAAACTCGGGGAATTGTAGAGATATTGGTTTTTACTTTATTATTATATTTTTAAGATAGAGTTTTGTTCTTGTTGTCCAGGCTAGAGTGCAATGGTGCGATCTCGGCTCACTGCAACCTCTGCCTTCCGGGTTCAAGTGATTCTTCTGCCTCAGCCTCCCGAGTAGCTGGGATTATAGATGCATGCCACCACACCCAGCTAATGTTTTGTATTTTTAGTAGAGCTAGGGCTTCACCATGTGATCCACCTGCCTCAGCCTCCCAAAGTGCTGGGATTACAGGTGTGAGCCACTGCGCCCAGCCTGAGATGTTGATTAA
This sequence comes from Macaca fascicularis, assembly GCF_037993035.2. NCBI lineage: Eukaryota > Metazoa > Chordata > Mammalia > Primates > Cercopithecidae > Macaca > Macaca fascicularis. The sequence continues at coordinate 2,190,708 of NC_088391.1, read as the reverse complement.
AGGATGCAAAATTTCAATTAGGAAGAATAAGTTCAGGAAATTCATTGTACAACATAGTGACCATAGTTAATATATACTTGAAAACTGCTGAGAGAGTAGATTTTAAATTACTCCACAAAAACATGTGGAGTAATGCATACGTCAATTAGCTTGATTTAACCATTTCACAATGTTTATAGACATCAAAACATCATATTGTACACCATAAATAGATTTTTATGTTAATTTAAACATTTAAAAAGATCAGCCTTAAATAAAAGTACTCTGACATTCTAAAATTAAAGACTGTTTGTATTTTGAGAGATACAAACTGGCAAACCAAAAATAAAGAAATCCAAATACTAGGAAAACAAGGGAAAATATGCTCAACCTTCCTTAGTTCTTTTTTCCTGCTTTCTTCTCTTCCTTCTCCTCTCCCTATCGCCTACCCTTCCTCCTCTCCTCTTTCCTTTCTCCTCCCCTTCTTTCAGTCTTGGAGCTAATATTTTAAAATGCTAACAATTGTTAATACGTATTAATAGCAATATGTATTTTGTTCTTGTACTTTATCTATCTTTCCATGTCTTTAGAAAGGGAGAAATAAAAAGGAAAATGTTATTACCTTTGCCTCCTTTACAGTGAATTGCTACGATGTTCGCAGGATCTTGAGCCATCCACTCATTTACTTCCTTGGTGAAAACCACCATCTCACTGATTTCAAAAGTTTAAGACTTTTAGTTAAAATATTTTCAAAAAATCAAACCCAATATATTTAGCCCTCTTCTGATAGTCAACTTAGCATAAAACTTACTGTAGAGTGGGGACATTATGATCATCAATCATGATTCTACTGACCCTATTATGGAAGTACTTAGGATCATAAGCTCTTTCACCTAAAATAAATAATACGTATGTCATATCTCTATAGGGAATAACATAATAAATGATGAACTTATAAATAAGTTAACATATCTTGTTAGAATTCCTTATCTATCTTCAAAAAGAGCTTTCCAAGTTGCTCCTGCCGCTCTAAAATAAACACGGGGTCTCAAAAACGTAAGGATGGTAGTGGTTTATCCATCTCATGTAACCCAAACTCAACTATTTTTGTTTCATAGGTATAATTTTTAACTTTCTAGCAGACCATTCATCATATTATTGCAGGGCAGTTAGAAACCACACAAGAGGCAAATGTAGCTGACCAAAATGATGGCCCCCTGAAAATGTCTATTGAGTATACAGGTAGAGGGAAAAGTCGAGAGAGACAGAGTATGAAGCTGGGTTACAGCCTATTTTCCAGAGTGTTTCCTTTTCTCCCATCTAGGGTCCTGCTCTCATCACAGCCCACTGCGGATGGGGCCGAGGACTCATTTGTTAAATCGTCTATGTCCTCATAACACAATCTGGCAGGAAAAACGAAAGATTTTCCTAAACCTAATGTCGCTAGAACAGATCTTCCCTAAAACGGTTTGCTTCCACTCCAGCCTCACAGGTCCTGCCAAAGCCGCCTCCTTCACAGGGTGCTTTGTGCTGCTGGGCGAAACTCCTTCTACTAAATGGGGCCAGTCCACGATGGGGCTTTTTAAATTCATTCCTTGCCACCACCAAATACTTATGATTAAATGCAATAAAAACACAAAATCCTCTTCTTACATACAGTAATCTGTTTTCTATCTACAGTAGCAAATATAGAGTAATGTACATACTGCATAGATTATAGACTCGATAGTGATTTGGATGTTTCTTATCTAGAAACCGCACGACTTCCTAAAAAAGACAAACACATAGCTTACATATTTACATGGCACCAACATAAGCTATTTCCTAGGGGGAACCTACAAGGGTTATTACTTTCATTAATTTGTCTCTCACTCGCATCTTCTAGGGGAGATTCAGGGAATACGAGGGTATGCAAATTTCAAGTTCTAATCCACTGCGATTTTTCAAATAGTCCACAAAGTGTGTTTGGCTACTCAGATGAGTCTCTATTGTAAATACACACTGTCTAAAGCTATCAGATAAGGAAATTAGCTGGTGAACTAACTTTAAGTAATTTGTTCTAAATCATTAATTCACAGTTAATGTGGTTCTTGTTTAAATCTAATTCATATTAGTTCTTATTTAATTCGGAATAGATACATCTTTAGAGAGTGATCTGCATATTACAGTCTACCTAAGCACTATGTAAACAAATACATGCAAAAAGTATATAGTATGATTGTGTATATGCATGACAGAAAAAGATAAACATATCAAATTTTAAATAACTGGTAACAATATGGAGACTTTTGGCTCATCTGTTCTCCTATTTTTTAAATGAAGATATATGTGTACCTATAAGTGTGTGTATATGTAATGTATACATACGTGTAACCTTTAAAATGAAAACCAAATAGTAGTTATTATTTAAAATACAGTTAATACCGCTATATGAATCCAACTTTCAGTAAATATCTTTCTGAAACATACACACACGTATATATCTCTGTGCAACAACAAAAATGATACAAAATTTTAAAACTGATTAGTATGCTACCCTCAGAGCAGCATTTACTGGCTTAATATTGAGAAAAATAAAATTAAGGTACTAAAGTCATCCATTTATTCAACTGGCTATCTCTGTTAGGAAGAAATAGTAAGTCAAAAAGATGAACACTCTGAATCTGCACAGTGGGGGAGGCAAGGATAACAGTTTTATATACTTCAGAATTCATGGAATTTCTTACATAAAATCCATACGGGTTTAGAAATCACATATAAAAACTACAAATATCTATGAGAAATTTAAGCAAATTTTAATCAGTTCTTTGGATGAGGAAGAACTGAAAGTGTTGAATCAGTGGAAGATCAACAGGCTTAGGTTTGACTTCATAAAAATCTGAAATTTCTGCTTAAAAATGCTATAATGAATAACAGGGGAAACGATTTTTCAGAAAAATTGACTGACTGGGGACTATGCCTAGTATGATAAATTAATAATTCATTAACAACAACTTAAATATTACTCACTCACCTTATAGATAAATGGGCCAAGGACATAAACAATTCATAAAAGAGAAAATCCAACTGATTAACAACCTACATAAATATTCAGTGTCACCAACAAAGAAGTCAAAACAATGACATGCCATTTGCACCCATGAAATTAACCCTTTCTCTTTTTTTTTTGAGACGGAGTCTTGCTTGTTGCCCAGGCTAGAGTGCATTGGCCGGATCTCAGCTCACTGCAAGCTCCGCCTCCCGGGTTCACACCATTCTCCTGCCTCAGCCTCCCGAGTAGCTGGGACTACAGGCACCTGCCACCTCGCCCAGCTAGTATTTTTTTTTTTTGTATTTTTTAGTAGAGACGGGGTTTCACCGTGTTAGCCAGGATGGTCTCGATCTCCCGACCTCATGATCCGCCCGTCTCGGCCTCCCAAAGCGCTGGGATTACAGGCTTGAGCCACCACGCCCGGCCAACCCTTTATCTTTTAATGAGAAAATCCAATGCTGGCAAAATAAGGCATGAAATTCAAAACTTTGATTTATTGTTGATACAAGAATACAACTGCTCTTGGATTTGGCAAGATATATTAAGAACCCTAAAAATATTCATACTCTTAGCTACGTAATTTTACTCCTAGCACTCTATACAGAAAAAGCCTTATGCACAAAGATGTCTGTTGCTGTATTATTGATTATAGTGACACTTAAATGTCCAACATTAGAGGTTAATCACAGCGCTAATGAAATATCTGCAACCATTAGAATACTGTCCTGTCCTTCATTTTATTTTACTTTATTTTATTTTATTTTATTTTGAGATGGAGTTTCACTCTTGTTGCTCAGGCTGGAGTGCAATGGTGCAATATCAGCTCACTGCAACCTCCGCCTCCCAGGTTCAAGCAATTCTCCTGCCTCAGCCTCCTGAGTAGCTGGGATTACAGGCGCCCACCACTATGCCTGGCTAATTTTTTGTATTTTTAGTAGAGACGGGGTTTCACCATGTCAGCCAGGCTGGTTTTGAACTCCTGACCTCAGGTGATCCACCCTCCTCGGCCTCCCAAAGTGCTGGGATTACAGGTGTGAGCCACCACACCTGTCCCTGTCCTTCATTCTCTCAACAAGTAAGTATCTCACACTGGTAATTTATGTGCAGCCTTCCTTAGTATACACATATAGAAAAACAGTCAATATTTGCTTTTTCATGGGAAAACAAATATACCTGGATGGTTAAGCTTTAGGGATTTTTCCGAATCCACTTCCTAGTTGTCTCAATGTCTAAATCATATATATATAGAGAGAGACTCAATATTTAGATGATTTACTGCTGCATTTTCTGATCTAAGTAGTTTACTGAAGACTCTAAATACCTCTTATCCAAATTAGGTGAAAAAGGACATAAAGAATCTAGAAAAAATTTCAACTCTGCCAAGAATCTACATTTTTCTGGTCACAATCTGTCACCAGATGGACAGTTTCTGTTTTCAGCCAGAATTAAGTGCATTCAATTCTACCAGGAACAGAAATTAAAAGATGGCTAAGAAAATTGTAGGAAGGTAGATAATTGTATATCTGATTTTTCTCAATAATTCAGCCTTTGCATGGTCTTACTAAGTTTATAATTTCTGAAACTCTTCATTGTGATGCAAAAGTAGAAAATGCTGTCTTCTATTTGAAAGCCTTCTTACAACAACCTCCACCTTCGGGTTTTCCTAAATCTACCAACTCTTCTCTCTGCCTATCTTAGTACGTTCCTTGATTTGGAGGCAAAGGTATACTTCTGTACTTGCATGAGGTGGTGGCAGTGGCCAAACGTGTTGATGCTTCCACCACAGCGCTTGTCTCTCCACTAACTCTAGGGTCCTGCATCTCTACAGTTTTTGCTACTTCAAGGCAGCATCTGACATTTCCCCACTAGTCAATTTACCACTTATGAAACTGTAATGTCTGCTTTGCATATTCGCTGTTATTCAAAATGTAACCCTGCAACTTTATTCCCTTTTAAGAATAAAGGGGAATCACATGACTGTTCAGCATCCTCTCAGGAGTTAAGTATGCCTGGATTTGAATCTTCTCCCTTTTAGTCAACCTTGATTCAATGCGCTTTGTAGATGGTTCTCAAGTATGACAGAGACACTCCCAGTGCAGAACATTCTGTTATCACTGAACATGCAACCACTGAGGGCTCCACGGCCCGATTCCCAGCCTGCCCAGGCAGCTGAACTAGTAACTTAGATTTGGGGCTGCACTCTGGCAAAGATGAAAGACTAAATATTAATATGGATGGTAGATTTGCTTTTCAGGTGGTTTATGATTTGTGGAATTTATTAAAACACATGATTACCTCCTTTTTGGATACTCTGATTAAAAATGGTAAAGGGGCCGGATGCGGTGGCTCAAGCCTGTAATCCCAGCACTTTGGGAGGCCGAGATGGGCGGATCACGAGGTCAGGAGATCGAGACCATCCTGGCTAACATAGTGAAACCCCATCTCTACTAAAACATTCAAAAAACTAGCCGGGGGAGGTGGCTGGCGCCTGTAGTCCCAGCTACTCGGGAGGCTGAGGCAGGAGAATGGCGTGAACCCGGGAGGCGGAGCTTGCAGTGAGCCGAGATCACACCACTGCACTCCAGCCTGGGTGACAGAGCGAGACTCCGTCTCGAAAAAAACAAAAAAAAAAAAGGTAAAGCAATCAATGACTCATTAGTACTTTGTCAATGCCCCAAGGAGATAACAGTTTAATAACTGATAGAAACCAAGAGCCTAGGGATCACCCCAGAAGGAAATAGGAATGTCTCTGTTTTGCTTTACATTCTAAAAGGTTTTGGCTTTTTAAAATCACCCCAGCTAATATTAAGTGTTGCCAAATTTATATTAGTCACCACCGAATCTACTGAAAGAAAATTGGCTCAATATAGACATGCTATAATTAACTCACAGTTATTAGCTTAACCTGCTTTAAAAACAATATTAGCAATCAAGAGATGTTTTACCCATAAAGATGGAATTTGGAAATTTTGGGATGGCTGCCCTCAAGTGCCATGACCGATCCAGTGGACCCTGGTCACATTACTCCATGACTGTGCCCATTAGGAGTGACAAAAGGTAATTCCACCTCAAATAAATAGTTTGAAACAATTTTCAAAATTGGCCGAGGGACTGGTAGAGTCATGTCTTAGCTGTGAATAGCATAACCTGGGTGAGATGTGGTTCAGACCCTTCTCTTCAAGGTCTTCAGGTATTTACAAATGTATTTTTATACAATTGCTGAAGTCTTGAGTCTAAGACTATATATCAGTTATTTCTTGTGAACTATCTGCATGTATAAAAATGCTTCCCTGCCTGAGAATAAGGTAGAATCATTTCATCAATGGTCTCAATTCTTCAACTTTTCCTGAATCTAAGCCCTCACATTTCACCTCATAGTATCCTTTCACTCTAATTTTGTGTTCCATTATATGAGTTGATTTGGCCACTGGGATGCCACAAAGGAGAGGCTTGCAAAAGCACTTGCAAGATTCTACTCTAGCTCTTTCCTTTTGCTATGACCTTGAAACATATCCATCATATTCATCCTGATGGAGGATGAAGATGAGTTGAGCAGATAGGAGTTACCCAAGACACCTAAGCTAAGGTAATTGTAGACCAGCTGATAAAGACATTTCAAGGAAAGAAAACCACATATCACTCATGAACACAGATGAAAACTTCTACATAAAATATTAGCAAATAGAATCTAATGTTATATAAAAAGGATAATACATTAAGACAAAAAGGAATTTATTCCAAAAATAAAAAAGGTTAGTTTAACATTTGAAAATCTCATTAATGGACTAACAGAAAAACATTTTGATTATCTTGATTGATGCAGAAAAAATATCTGATATATTCAATACCAATTCATGATTCAAAACTTTTAGCAAACTAGAAATAAATGGACTGTGTTAATCTAGTAAGGAATGACTACAAAAGCCTATAGCAAACACCATTTCAAATAGTGAAGCATGAAATTCTTTCCACCCGAGTTTGGGAACAGGGCAAGGCTGCCTCCTCTTACCATTTCTATTCAATATTACAGTGAAAGTCCTAGATAATTCAATAAAAGAAAAAAAAAGTATAAAAAGTGGGAAGAAAGTAGTAACGTTATATGATTGTATACATTTTAAAAATCCCAGGGAATCTACACATTCATTATTAAAATGAATGTGTGAATTTACGAAGGATGCTAGATGTAAAGTCAACATCTAAGGCCAGGTGTGGTGGCTCACACCTGTAATCCCAGCACTTTGGGAGGCTGAGGTGGGAGGATTGCTTGAATCCAGGAATTCAAGACCAGCCTGGGTCAATGAGACCAGAGAGACTCCTTCTCTACAAAAATTAATTTTAAAAAATTAGCCAAGTGTGGTGATGCCTGCTTATAGTCCCAGCTATGTGGGAGACTGGGGTGGGAGAATTGCTTGAGCCCAGGTGCCACTTCACTCCAGCCTATGGTGACAGAGCAAGGCCCTGTCTTAAGACAAACAAATAAACAAAAGTCAATATGCAAAAATTAGTTATGTTCCTATATACCAATAGCAAATATTTAGAAAATGAAGATCTTCAAATATCATTTAAAATAGCATAAAAACTTATCAACTACGTAGAAATAAAACTAACAAAAGATGTGTAAAACCTGTACACTACAAACACTGCTAAAAGAAATCAAAGAAGATATCAGTAGAGAGATGTATTATATTCATGAGTTGGAAATCTCAATATTTTTAGATGTCAATTCTCTCCAAATTAAGCTATGTAGTCAATGCCCAAGTCAAAATACTAACAGGGTGTGGGTGTGTGTGTGTGTGGGTTTGGGTGGAGGTGTGTGTATGTAAATTGCCAAGATGATTCTAAAATTTATATGGAAATTCAAAAAATCTAGGAGAGCCAAGATAGTTTTTAAACAAAGAAGTACAAAGTTGGAGGACTTATACACAGGTTTTCAAGAGTCACTATAAAGCCGTAATAATTAAAACTGTGGTCTGGACTTAAGTATAGACAGTCATAATGAAAGGACAAAAAGCCCAGAAACAGATCTATACATATATGTGCACTTTATATGCAATAAACGCACCTCTGCAATTCATTGGGGGAAATTATGCTTTTTACAATAAATGGTACAGGAGGAATTGATAGCTATGTGAGAAACATGAACCTTGATACTTTATATCTTTACAACAATTAATTGGAGGTCAGTCGTAGACCAAAATATTGATAGAGGTGTTGGTTACATGCATATATACTTATGTATAATATCATCAAGATATAACTTGATTAGTGCAACCTACCATATGTTTTATACCTCAATAAAAATGTGGTTACATATACACATATATAATGTATACTTACATCAGGGCATATGTATATACAGATAATTTTATATATCTTTTTTACTTCAACTTTTATATTAGGTTCAGGGGTACGTGCGCAGGATGTGCAGGTTTGTTACATAGGTAAATGTGTGCCATGGTGGTTTGCTGCACAGATCATCCCATCCCTAGGTAATTTTTTTTTTTTTTTTTTTTTTTGAGACGGAGTCTCGCTCTGTCGCCCAGGGTGGAGTGCAGTGGCCGGATCTCAGCTCACTGCAAGCTCCGCCTCCCGGGTTTACGCCATTCTCCTGCCTCAGCCTCCCGAGTAGCTGGGACTACAGGCGCCCGCCACCGCGCCCAGCTAGTTTTTTGTATTTTTTAGTAGAGACGGGGTTCCATCGTGTTAGCCAGGATGGTCTCGATCTCCTGACCTCGTGATCCGCCCGTCTCGGCCTCCCAAAGTGCTGGGATTACAGGCTTGAGCCACCGCGCCCGGCCCCATCCCTAGGTATTAAGCCAAGCATCCATTAGCTATTCTTCCTGATGCTCTCCTTCCCCCATCCCCTCCCTCCCGACAGGCCCCAGTGTGTGTTATTCCTCACCATGTGCCCATGTGTTCTCATTGTCAGCTCCCACATATAAGTGAGAACATGCAGTGTTTGGTTTTCTGTTCCTGTGTTAGTTTGCTGAGGATAACAGCTTCCAGCTACATCCATGTCCCTGCAAAGGATGTAATCTTGTTCCTTTTTACAGCTGCACAGTTTTCCATGGTGTTTATGTACCACATTTTCTTTTTGTTGTTGTTTTTTCAGTGTTAAATAATCTTTATTTGATATGACACAAAACCACACAAAACGCCTTTGAATCAGTAAAAGGAACCACCTTAAATACAGGTAATTCTAATTAGATTGGCATAGTTAAGGCCAAAAATACAAATAGACATTGCTACCTTATCCTCAACCCTTGCCTGTAAGAGGCAAATAAACACAAAATACAGGTGAATTTTGCTTGGTTCTGAGACAGTGAAGGAATTTCCCCAGTATTTAAATATATTCACACAACCAGTCATATAAATCTAAATATAAATCTAAATATAAAACCAATCTCCAATAAGTTTTAAGATGGAACTCACCATCTTTGTGAAAAGTTGAACATTATTAACAAAGTCTAATCATATCTTTAGAAGGGGTAAGCAGTGATAGCATTGACTGAATTGGAATTACTATTAATATTCAAAAACCAGACTTACTCATTTAACCACAAGCCAGTCTTAGTTTTAAATCAGGACTGCCCAACAAAATATTCTGATAGTCATTCATAATCTGAATTCGGCTGTATGAGATCTACTAAATTACAGTACACATAAAAAAGTCATGAGACATCTCTGTTTTGTAATATAAGGCAGTGGCCAATTATTACTCACTTGTAGCTTTTTTGAGATAAGCTAACAAGTCTGCCCTTTCTGCCGTCTTCTTAATGCCGGCAAAGATCATTTTTGTTCCAGGAACGTACTTCCTGGGATTCTCCAAATACTCCCTCCGTGTATCATTTCCCCAGGTGATGCCTTTGTTCTTACCGGTGTCTATGTAAGAGAATCCAATGGCCTGACCTGTCTTCCACCCGAAGAGACCATGGAGATTAGGCCCAGTCTTGTGCTTGCCTCCCGTTTCCACGGTGTGGCACTGGGCACACTTCTGAACAAAAATCTTCTTGCCTTTCTCAACATCACCCATATTTAATTTTCTTTTTCGTTGCTGGCGCTACAAAGGTTCCCGCTCGGAAGCCAGAGGTCCCGCTCTACGTACCACATTTCTTTATCCAATCTATCATTGGCTGGCATTTAGATTGATTCCATGTCTTTGCTGTTGTGAATACTGCTGCAGTGAACATACGTGTGCATGCATGTATCTTTATAAGACAGTGATTTACATTCCTTTGGGTATATACCCCACAATGGGATTGCTGGGTCAGATGGTATTTCTGCCTCTAGGTCTTTGAGGAATTGCCACACTGTCTTCTACATGGGTTGAACTAATTTACACACCCACCAACAGTGTAAAAGCATTCGTTTTTCTCCGCAACCTTCCCAGCATCTGTTGTTTTTTGGCTTTTTAATAATAGCCATTCTGACTGGCATGAGATGGTATCTCATTGTGGTTTTGTTTGCATTTCTTTAATGATCAGTGATGTTGAGCTCTTTTTTCATATTTTTGTTGACTGCATGCATGTCTCTTTCGGGAAGTGTCTGTTCAGATCCTTTGCCCACTTTTTAAAGGTTGTTTTTTTCTTGTAAATTTAAGTTCCTCATTGACTCTGAACGAGGTATTACCAGTGAAGGCCGCAGAACAGCAAAGACGGCAGCCAGCTCCTTCCTTTGGAAGCTCCATCCCAGGCAGATACTGACCTGTAGCCAGCCCGCACATACCTGCAGAAGGTGGCTGGAGACCTCTGTTGCGCGTTCTCACCCAGTCAGGAGGTATGGGATCAGGGACCCCTCCAAAGAAGCAGTCTGGCTGCTTTAGGGTAGAGCAGGTATGCTGCATTGTGGGGGATACTTCCTCCTCCGGACCACCTGTATTCTCCAAGGCCAGCAGGTTGGAGTGGCTGAGTTGGCCAAACTGCAGAGATGGCAGCTGCCCCTCCCGCCAGGAGCTCCATTTCAGGGAGAGATCAAAGCTCTGTCCATAGAACCATTGCTGGAGGGGTTAAAGCCCCCACAGGGATTCCTGCCCAGTGAGGGGGAATGGATTGGGGTCCTGCTTAAAGAAGCAGTCTGGTCACGATCTGGCAAGCCAGCTGTGCTGTGTTGTGGGGAAACTCTTCCTTGTCCAGACTCCATAGCTGGCAGGCTGGAGTGGCTGAGTCTATGAACCACAGCGATGCCGGCTGCCTCTCCCCACCTCCCTGGGAACTCAGACCCATCTGAGGTGGATTCCAGCCCGCTGCTATTGGCAGGCTAGGATTCCAAGCCAGTGGGTCTTAACTTGTGAGGTGTCATGGAAATGGGGCCTGCAGAATGACACTGCCTGGATCCCTGGATTCAGGCCCCTTCCCAGAGATACAGATGGACAGATTTCCCACTGTGCTGAAGAGCCCAGGGGCTAGAGTGTGTCAGACTCCTGGGTTTCTGTGTGTGCCTGAGCAGCTGATGTGCCCGACTCCATACAGTTCTGTGAATCAGACCCAAGGCCCTGGTGGCATGGGCTCACAGGGGGATCTCCTGATCCATGGCTTGCATGGGAGAAGCACGGTTTCCCTGGCAGGACTGCACAATCCCTCACTGCTTCCCTTGGCTGGGAGTGGGGGTTCCTTAGGCTCCACGCCACCCCTGGCTGAGGCATTGCACCCTCTCCCCACTTTTCTTCGTTCTCCTTTGGTTGACCTGTTCATCCAGTCAGTCCCAACGTGAGAACCGGGATATCTCAGTTGAAGGTACTGAATTCCCTCGCCCCTTTTCATTCCTCTTTGTGAGTGCTGCGGACTGCAGCTGCTTCTAATTGGCCATCTTGCATCACTCTAAACTTTTTCAACCCAGTTCTTAATTCCTATAGTCCCTCGTTTATCACCACTTTCTTGATAAAATAATCTGTCCACGTTCTCCAGTCATGGGATGATGACTCAGGCCGGGGATCCAGGACATTTTCTGGGAAGCAGCTGAACTTGCAGCCCTGTCCTGTTGGGAACTGAGCTAACGCACCGCGGAGAGGTACTGTCCTGTTGGGAACTGAGCTAACACACCGCGGAGAGGTACTGTCCTGTTGGGAACTGAGCTAACACACCGCGGAGAGGTACTGTCCTGTTGGGAACTGAGCTAACACACCGCGGAGAGGTACTGTCCTGTTGGGAACTGAGCTAACACACCGCGGAGAGGTACTGTCCTGTTGGGAACTGAGCTAACACACCGCGGAGAGGTACTGTCCTGTTGGGAACTGAGCTAACACACCGCGGAGAGGTACTGTGCTGTTGCGAACTGAGCTAACACACCGCGGAGAGGTACTGTCCTGTTGGGAACTGAGCTAACACACCGCGGATAGGTACTGTCCTGTTGGGAACAGCTAACACACTGCAGAGAGGTACTGTCCTGTTGGGAACTGAGCTAACACACCGTGGAGAGGCACTGTCCTGTTCAGAACTGAGCTAACACACTGCAGAGAGCTACTCCTTCCACCTCTCAGCAACTGATGCCAGCCCTCGATAATTATACATTTATTGAGGTATAAGAAGTATTGTAAATTACATAAAATTAAACAATGATCCTTTCAGCTGGCATTTCACAGTAAACAGCCTTATATGTTTGAAATTAATTTAGTCATCCACAGAGCCTAAAGCAGTATGCCCCCACTATAATTTAGGATCTCAACCTAAGAATACACATTTTGTTATAGCATCCCCATCTTTCTTCCCTATGGTAGACTATCAAAAACGGCCACGATTCTTTATAATTCCTTCCATCAAGAATTCAAGCTTATTTTCTACTCCTTGAATCCAGACTGGTAGTGTAAATTGCATTGTCCAATAAAACGGGATAGAAGTAACATATAATTTTGAGCCTGGGCCTTAAGAGGATTTGCATTGCTTTGTTGCCGCTCCAAGGACTCTTGCCTCTGCCATCATGTGAACAGGCCTGAAGCAGCCTACTGGAGAATGAGAGACCACACGGGGCCATTCAGCCAAGTCAGGTTATTTTCTTTTCTTTCATTTAAAAAATCTGTTTCCTTCATTCTTTAAAAATATTTCTAATTGACACATCATACTTGTTCATATTTATAAGGTAGACAGGGATATTCCAATACCTGTATACAATGTGTAATGACCAAATCAGGATAATCAGCATATCTATCACCTCAAATATTTATCATTCTTTGTGTTGGGAACACTCAACATCCTCTCTATTTAAAAATATACAATAAATTATTGTTAACTGTAGTCACCCTACAGCACTACAGAACACCAGAACTTATTCCTATCTGTAAGCTTAAATCTGATATTTCTTTGTTGATTTTCTGTCTGGATGATCTGCCCCGTGGTAAGGGTGGGATGTTAAAGACCCCAACTGTTTTTGCATTGAAGTCTATCTTTCCCTTTAGATCTAATAATATTTGCCTTGTTTATCTGAATACTCTAGTGTTGGGTACATATATATTTATAATTATTATATCTTATTGCTAAGTTGATCCCTTTATTATAAAATGACCTTCTTTGTCTCTTCATACAGTTTGACTTAAAGTCTGTTTTATCTGATAAGTATGGCTACCTCTGCTCGCTTTTGGTTTCTGTTTGCCTGAAATATTTTCCTCTATCCTTTCACTTTCAGTCTGTGTGAACCTTTACAGGTAAAGTTAGTTTATTGTAGGCAGTATACAGTTGCGTCTTTTTTTTTTTTAAATCTTGGCAGCCA